>NC_092350.1:74170980-74488358 GCF_963676685.1 Mytilus edulis | reverse complement strand
CAGAGAAAGTTAAAACAAAACATTGGTATTTCTAATGGTTGAGCGTAAGTTACCTTTATGCCTTATTGTCATCAAAGTAATGCTAATGTGATGTATTGTTATCAAGATGAGTTAAGTTCAAGGGTAGGATACACACTCTACATGTGCCTGCATGCTAAACGATACTGTTGACAATGATAACAGATGATGCTTTTGAATGACATCTTTCTTATTAAATGAAAGAAAAAAGATGACCCATCCTTTTACACAACCACTGATATATCAAATCGATAATAGATAATAGTAAAGTGCGGTTTTCTGTAAATGTCATTATTTGATTGAATTATTATGTCATTTTAATGGCTCTGAAAATGAATTATAGAAATCTATTTTGAAATGTTTTGACGTTTCAGCCTCCAGATGGCTTGAACCCTATAGGAGAGATGTTTTTCGCAGTCGAATATTGCTTCGTATATTTAGAATGGTACCAGCGTGGTGTGCAGTCTTATATTTTTAGAAAGCTAATAGAAAGCAATTTACTATTAATGTAAAATGAAAACAATTTTTATTCTCCAGGATTGGTTTTAAAACGTAAAATGTAATTCTGACTCACAGAACTGTTATTTCATATGTATGTATATGTATGCATATATAATTTATCTTATATGTCATGAAAATCATTATAATGAGGAGTATCCATTTGATTCGACTGGAAATCAACAAGTGTAGGCATATCACTTCTCCAAGTTTAGTGTTTATTTGTTTTCTCATTATTAGATATGACATATCTACAACTGGACGTCCTAGAAATATACAAATTGTATACGTCTGGACGATAAGCGAGTATTTAAGTTTTGCTATTCATTTTGCTATATACAAATGAATTTACACTACACAATGGAAAATGTATCATCTATCCTTTATTCTGTTATGATCATTCAAAACATCGTTTGAGTTTTTAAAAATCGGTATCGAGTCCCTTTCCTTCATACCATGATTACTTTTTTTTACTGGTACCTGTCATGGTGAATATTTTTAAAAAAGCGGTTTAAATAGAAGGAAAAAAAACCAGCTATTTAAGCATCTTGGTTGTAAAACGCAACATAGTTATGTCTATATTAAAATGTTTGACAAAACAATATGTCTTATAAAAAGTCGAAGAGTTCGAACACATAAATCTTAATGGTTACATGTGCACATACTTAACATAAATATTATACTCACGTGCAGTTCATGGGTACGCATTAAATACATCTTACACGTTCATTGTATGTTCTTTGTATATTTATTACAAAAAGGCAATTGTTATATGCTGTTGATTGATTATATTGTAAAGAAATAATGCATGCGTGTTTTGTCAGAGTTATTAGAACATATGAGTTTATTCGCAAACTACATAAAAGGCAAACAATCTTAAAATATAATTTCAAATACAACCAGACTGAAACGTGGCTGTCATTGAGTCATATTTTTCAAGATATCTAAGTTTTTGGTTATGAAGATTTTTCTTTTGTGTTTGAAAAAATAAGTGGAATTAGCTGCTATTTCTTAAAATGGTTTCAAATGAAAATGGATGCGTTTTGTATATGGGCTTTAACTTTGACAAGAGATATGATGAAACGACACGACAAGCATGACAAGAAACGTTTTGTCTTTTTAACTATTGAAACGATTCCAGACTTAAAATTAAAAGACCTTGGAGAATGTCTGAATACGAGACGTTCAATAAGGCTATAATTACACATTTATCTTGTAATCAAGCATCCCAATTTGACTGACTTGTTATAGCGATTTGTCATTAATCTGACCAATCAGTCCTGTTTAATACGTCATTACCTTAAAAAGGTAATATTTGTCAGTGTAAGACTGATTTTACATGAATATAATTGATGCTTTTTTTTCTGCAAATTTACTGTTTATTAAATGTAAGAATTATATGGAAATCAAAGGTTTATTTAGCAAGAAAACATATGACAATAACCATGATAACCAAAAGTAAAATAACAAAAATACCGAATCCGAGAAAAATTCAAAATGGAAGTCTTTAATCAAACGACAAAATCAAAAGATCAAACACATCAAATGAAATTCTTATGTAGAAAATGGTGAATTAAATCTGGTTTTATAGCTAGCTAAAACTCTCACTCACTTGAATGACAGTGCATAAAACCGAAATAATAGGTAAAAATGCCTAAAACAAACAAGTATGTCAACAAAGAAAAACGAAGTTTATTATAGACGTAAAAGCTCTACTACCGTTCTGAATAATAATCCTTGTATCTTTGATAACTATTCGTGTAACATTTTAATACTACAACAGATAGCTATCGCTGCATCGTTCTGTGTTGATGATTTTTACAAATGTTTATATAATGTTTCTTAAAGGTCAAAATTTAAGCCTTCGAGGTTTTCTTTTTTTTTTATGACGCTTTGATGTATCTATTTATATCTTCCTAAAACGGTAATAGCAGGAAAATGATACTGTTGTTTTTTGCAAAGCAATGGGATGTACAAAGTTGTTTTCGTTAATATCAACGTCATTTACATGATTTGCTGAGATAATTGGCTATTGAATCGCTATTTATTTACAATTAATGCTTCATTCTGCATCATATTGATGCAATTGATTCGTTTCAAGTAGGGTTAAGTCTATATATTGTTAATCGTGGAGCTGAATGTTGAAAACATTGCCTGTGTCATCGAATCTTGTCAGTGTTTATCTATAACATGTTTTCTAAGATTATCAAATACCGTAAAAAAGGAATGGTGAATTAATGTCGCAGATCCCCTCGACAGACTCGAATGATTGTTTTGATGAGACTAAAACTTAAAGTAATATTAAAATTCAAAAGATATGCAACTCTTACCCTTTTTATGTTATTCTCGTGGAACTTTGGTGTTTCACCATGTGCAGGTGGTCACGACAGCATAAGTATGTTAATGCTATTATTTTTTGTCTTTGATTTTGATATAAAAAGGAATTGAGCAACTGCTTTACCAAAAAGGATATTTTGCTTCCAAATATATTTTTCAAATGGGTTTATGTGTTGGAACTATTTTTTTGGATAAAGGTCATATTAACATGTATGGAATATTAATGACCATCATGAAATATGTAAATTTTGACGGTCTTTATTAAATTATTTACCACGTGTCTTTACCTTATACTTACGACAAAAGGCTGTTGTCTGCTCTATGGTCGGGTTGTTGTCGCTTTGACACATTCCCCATTCCCTTTCTCAATTTTATTGGTATATGGTATAGGCATTTTTTTCAACTGGTGAGCATATTTGATTTCATGAAGATGTATTTTTCTAGTTTTGTTTTGTTTGACGGTTTTTATAGTATTGCTATTATTCTCTATTCAAATAGGATATTTATTTTTTATTTTTTGTGTCCGTAAGTTTAATAAAAAAAATAATTTTAAATCAAGTTTGTCAAGACAAATGACCCAAACACTTTCTATACATAAAAAGATTAATATATATAATAGCGGTTTCTTAAACTATGGTGACACTTTAATCGGTTTCATTCATTGTTTTCTCATGAAGGAATAGTATGGCATCGTTTCAAGTGGTTTTTTTTTATGATAATGAACAAAGAATGTGTTTATATGTCGTACATATATCATTTATAATGCAATTTACACATTTTCACGCGCTAAATAATTATTGGGTCTTAGGAAGATGAATGTAGTAACATCTCATCTTTTCTTTTTTCAATTATTTTTCATATTTACTTGTCAGCAGTATTTCATCTTGTAACATATGCAAAGCCCACTATTTATGATTTATGTCTGCAAGGTCAAATGAAATGACAGTTGAATATATGAAAAATTGTGAATTCTTGTATGTGTATTTCAAAAGGCTCATTTTTAAAGGAGTAATATGTTTAGCATGTTGAGAAGGCATGTTGGTTGAATACGTAAAAAACTTCTGAATCAACATCTAAACAATCTTAAGTCAACCTTATCTCCGTGATTTGGAATCTTAGTTCTTGAAAAAAAAGAGTACATAGATCTAAACAATATAGCAATATTTTATAATGTTAACCAAGTTTAATAGAGTTGCAACACAAATTTAAAACAAAAAAGAATTTTAAGACAACATTGACCTTTTAATCTTGCCAATACCGTAGCACTGGCTAGTAGTGATGTTCGCTCTGTAGTTGAACATTAAAAAAATCACATAATCTAATGTTCCTGTTCGTTAAAGCATGTTATTTCGATAATGTATCAGTATTTTAGATATCTTTATTTTCAGAGGTTTGTTCTAGTATATAATCTTACAAAAAATAAACTGATGGATTGTCTTTATCATGTTCAACAGAATACGGAAAACGGTATGCGTCTTTGGTCAGTTCATTTGTTCATTTTTTTTTCAAATTATAAAAAAATAAAAGAATGAAAAAAAAAAATGAAAAAAAAACCACCCAACTTTGCTCATCAGTTAGTGATTTTCCATAAAATAAAATAAGCCTTGAGAAGTCTAATGTTTTTATATTATTTTTCGCTAAACTAGAATTTTAAGAATTTTTCTTTTCCAAAATGATATTTATTAATACAAACCATTATTTAAAAATGTATCTACTATAAACCCGGTTTTATCACTCGCCCAGACTGGTTTCTAGAGTATCTTGCTTAACCAACCGTGGATATTTCGTTTTAGAATTCTCTGTGTCTGTTGGAGGAACTCCCTTTTGAATATTAGTCTTTTGATCAGAATTTCCTTTGACATAACTGTCATAAGTTGTACTGGTAAGTAATGGGTATATTTCATTGACCTCATTACGTCCATTTTGATTGACACTTACGTCATCCTTTGAATGATTGATTGGGTATCTGGATGCTTCGTATTCTTGACGTAAGTTAATAATGTTTTGCGGTATTGGTTCCTCTGTATAAGAAAAACTTGACTTCCGAGATATTGATATAGTAGACCTTTGATGAAAATCGGAAGACATCGTATTTCTGTTGAAAATTGCATGTTTCATGCATTGTTTTGTAGAGTGAAACATCTCTTTAAACACGTTTAAAAACTTAGCACTCATTGCCATATATATGATAAAGTTAATGGCCGAGTTAAGTACTTCTAAGAAAAATGTGATATAAGATAGAAATTGTTGAAAGTTTTTCGATCTGCCTAATCGAGAATAACCTTTCCATGTTGTCTGTAGTAAGCTATTTATAGCTCCTGGTAATATGCAAATGAAGAATGTAAATGAAACGACAAGGAGCATAGTGGTTACTTTTCTTTGCTCTTGTTCCTGGTTGTGAGTTGGCTTCTTTTCAGATCGCAAAGATTCTCTTTTCCTAGCCGTTTTCTTTACTGCCAACATAATTGAAATATTTAAAAGTAGAATCAGTATAACTGGTAAAAATCTGAAAATCGAATTCAGAATAATTCCGTAGAATCTGCAAAACTTTGCACTGATATCTGGATTTCTAGCAACAACTGCATATGACGTATTGTCTTTGTTTGTATGGACAACATTATATTTGAAAATGACTGGAATGAATGCTACAATAGTAAATATGTAAATAATTGAAATAGCGATAAAAGTTGATTTTTTGCTGCATATAAGTTTTGCTCTCATTGGGAAATGAACAGCCACAAATCTTTCGATGCTGATTAATGTAGTGATTAAAGAGGTTATCCGAGCAGTCACCAAACTTGTATACATTCCTAAGTAAGGGAAAAGAGTGCTTCGAAAGTTGTTTCCATCCAATGGATCTACGTTTATGTAAATAATGATTGATGAAAATAGCACTGCATTTAGCAACAGTAGCAAATCCGAGATAGCCAACGCTAATAAGCAGTAAATGCTAGCCGTTTTCTTTTTCCAATGGCACAATACTGATACACTTATCACATTACCAATTATTCCAAACACTGACACAGGTAGAAGTAAATATAACCCAAAAACATTTCGTATGACATCAAGATTTTCGTCAGATATTATCGAATCATATTTAGCTAGCAGTGAAACAGTAACATTATCGTCCGAACTAACTTTACACATTTCATATTTGTTAATTTCTAATGGTTGAAGCATATGAACTGTCAAATTAATGTCATATGGTCTTAATGTTTGAAATATAGTCCAATTCTCCATTGGATTTTGTATACTATTATTAGGAGTATATATTCCTCATATAATGTTTTACAATTCCATCTGTCCAAGTTGATCAATATATTTATGTAACAAATTAATTTTATATGGTCGTAACGTGTGAAACATAGTTATATTCTCTATTGTCCTTTTATACAATTACTATGAGTATATATTCCTCATATCATGTTTTACAATTCCATCTGTCCAAGTTGCTCGTCAACATATTTATGTAACAGACATATCACTCTCTAGTGAGAAGTTAACGTGATTTTATTGTTATGCTAATTACATCCACTGACCAGCTGCCAAGACATGAGTTTACAATTATATATACATCAGTTGTATCAATGTTTAATGGATCTAGATTATTCTCATCTTTGTAAACACGATTCCCATATACTATCCCATTATAATCTCTGTAATGATGTCTTGTTACTCCGGATTCATTTCCTTGGAGAAATTACTTTTAATCGTACTTTACCACTTAGCATGTTTATATTCATGTTTTCCTTTTGAAGTGAACCTCTTTGGGATTATATCAGTTAATTATAGAAAAGATCCTGATTTCAGACTTTTAAACAACGCGTATTTATATGAGTATAAAGTTTAAACTAGAAAAATAACAGTTGGCATTTTTCAGAAAATTTATAAGTTGGACAGTATAAGATCTGTAATGAAATGAGACTTTTTAAGCATATTTTCTTAATTTGTCAAATATACAAGGAAAAATATTTAAAGGACATGCATATAATACATAAAAGAGCAACTATTTCAAGGGTTGGGGTATGTGTCGGACAATTGTCGTAATGTACATCGTTCACCGATTTCTCTTAAAATGCTTTCCAACTGTATAGGCTAACGTATCCGCACTTAGAGTACTCGATGTATCACGTTATATAAGAAGTTGGAGAAAATCTTAAACGCGTACTCGGTGTTGAAAGATATATTTTGTCAATCAAACGAGAGGGAAGCTTAAGATAACAATAGGCATTCAAATATCATTAGTCGAGATTAACTGACAATGCCATGTTAAAGACGACGCCAAAAAGACAAACAAGTGCAGAAAACACTATAAGATAACAAGAAACTCAGGGCATTACACGAAACCTACTAAAACATGGCGGTGATATCTGGTGTCATAGAAGGGCAATGCATGGTGCTATTCAATATTGGTATTCTTTAAGTAAGAAATCAATTGGATTTTCAAAAATTAAAAAAAAAAATATATTCACCTGGAGAAAAGTTTGATGCACCGCGCTGCACGTCACTTGATTTGTCATGTTACGTTATTGTTAACTGTTTGATGTACAATGCTTTAATGAAATATTAATAATAAAAAGCAATAATGATAAAATACATTGGGTTTTTTCTTTGAATATAGAATAAAACAATTACTTTTTTTTTTTAAATGTGGTGTAATTTACTTTTAAAAAGCTTATATTCACTTCGGGCGTCAACCATAGTGAATTTCAGTATTTCAAAAGCTACTAAAACCGCATATTTACCAAATAAATAGACAGTAATTGTATATTATTACTTTGATGTTTTAAGTGTAAAATAAGTTTTGTTTTTATATTGTATACTAAATTGGAAAGGTGTGAAATAAATATACTCGTATTCTAATAAATAACTGTTTTCAGAAAAAGAAAAAAACAAGGAAATTGGAGCAATTTTCTTATCACATGTTCAGTCAAAGAAGATCATTAATTTAATCTTCATACGTACAATTAAAAATGACAGATTATTTACCAATAATGTGGACTAGCAATTATCTTTAGTAACGCTTAAGAAATTCCTGTTATTAAAGAAACTTCGCAACCACCATGAAGGTTGGGTAGTTAGTATTCTTAATCATTGATAAAATGTTATTGGATGATGATATCAGAACTCCTTGTAATTGGACGTTCTTATAAATTGATTTATTACTAAAATTAACTACATTTCGATCGATACAATTAACGTTAGTGCCTTGGTACTGATATATTTTATCTTGTATTTTCAATCCACGTGGTTAACTTATATACAAAATTTTTAATAATTTTTTAGAGCCAGGTAATTATCGTAAATGGTTAATACAGTGGTCTTTTTTAAACCTTAATGCGGTTCAGTCATTTTATTGTTTTTCAACTTAGTTTTTATCTTGTAAATCGTTTTATGAGAATTGCAAATTGGTAAACTATTGTGCTTTTAACAGATATCTATGTCGCCATATTTCTTCGCAATTTTCAATGCTTTATACTTTTGTCTCCGAGCGTTTCCGTAGCATGATAATTCAATAATTCGTAACAAAAGAATTTCCGGTATGTTCTGATCTGCATTGTAGCTTAAACATGACAAAGGACTGTTCATATCTTCCAGCAATCTAAATTCATTATTGGAAGTTCCTTATTTATTTACAGACTACAGATCACAACATACTCTTTGGCAAATCTTTCTCACCATTAGAATGAATCGTGTCAGATTGTTTGTAACCAGAGCCGAAAAATGATCATTATTGCTGTCTCGCTTATTTTCTAATCAAAATATGAAGAATAGAAACTAACGAAGGAATGATTTTGTAGATGCTTCAAGCTCTGTAATCTTAAATTGTAAACATGATGTTTAACTCTCAGCTGTGTATTGAAATGACCTTGATTGATATAACTGAATACAATTGTCACGCGACTCTCTACGTGTTGGCTTGGTGGGTGGAATATTGTTTGATTTTGTTGACAGTATGAAAAGTTGTGAAATGCAAACCAATGTGAATGTAATCGATGTATACTTGATAGCACGAGTAACATACTTAATCATTTCAAATTGAATTACTCCATATTATTTTCGGAGACAAGAGAAAATGAAAGAATCATCGGTTTCAGACTTATTTAAAATTCTACGAAATCAAGAAGTTTTTTTTTATATTTCCATCTGAAGTTAGTACAAACGAAATAGCTGATACGGTGTATTTGAATATTAAAAGTCAAACTTCGCCAGGAATCTTCACAGACAAGCCTTATAATACCACAGGACAAACTTCAATTCATCGTATCATAAACACGTAAATGTATGACTTGGGTGGAAGGTTGTCACACTGACACTCATACCACATCTTCTTATATCTATATTTAGGGTACTATAGATAAGGCCTTCAAACATCAACTTAAACTACCGGTTAACCGGTTAATCGGTCGAACGATTATCCGAGAAACCGATTAGGCAAAAGTGCACGATTTGACAACACTAATTCTGAGCAATAAAACCACTTTACGTTAAAGCTTTCTTAGTATTAAAATGAAGTCCATGGTCATATATATACGATAATGAGACCGCAGCAAACACAAAAACAGACAATATGTGTACATATCAGCTGCGGTAAATTTCCAGACATCCTAACTACGGTCCAGACACACTTTATTGTATATGAAGCTGGTTCCGTTCCTTTTTGTTAAAGCTGTGGTGTTAAATAGGTTTCAGAACAGTTCTTGTTTGTCTGGAAGAAACTCTTACGCATCTTTAGCAAGAAAATGTCAAAAAACAAATCATATAACCATTTTGTAAGATTTAATATTTTTTATGTTTAGACAATTCAGTTGATCGAAACGATAGATTTGAACAAACTACCATTATCTTAAGCGTTGTGATGATTAAGATAAGAATGCAGTGACAAGTCAGAGAGGTTATATATTTGTTTACTTCTAAAAAACAGATTTCATTTAATCGATCACCTTGTAGCCGTATTTGGCACACCTTTTGGGAATTTTGGATCTTCAATGCTCTTCAAACGCACGTCTGGCGTACTACATTATAAACTGGTACCTTTGATAACTATTGTATGTTGGTGTTTGATGAGATTAACATGGATATGTACGTTTCAATTGTCGTCTCAAATCTCCATCATTATTTTCCAATTGCAATAGTGACATCATCAACGAATTTGTACTCCCTATGAGTGATCCAACGGATGCTTTGTGTGTGTAGAATATACTTTCACTTATTTTTTTGTCAAAAGTTTTGGTCTCAGTGGCTTTTGAATCAACCGCATTATGCGTTCCAGGAGAAAAATATATAAATGATTTAACAACAAATCACAGATAGCCAGCTATTTTCATCTCTATGTCGTGTTCCCTTCAAGAATGGCTAAGCCCATGTAACTTTATTTAGTAAATAGTAACCTTAAACAAAATAGAACAAAAGCTTCTCTATGATCAGCATCTTCTGTTGATAAAAACCCTGGTAGGAAATACAGGCCATTACTTAATGTATTAACATACATAAATATTATTATTTCAAAGAAACTATGTAATGTATAAGCACGAAGAGTGTCTCTATGCATTTAAAATATACTGTCTTAAAGATAGTTTGCATTCGTAAAGAATGATAATCGATTTCTTAAGTTTTCCCCGTTATTTATTGCTTAAATTACTTAACAGTAATTGCTATCACCGCAAAAGTGATGCTCTGTGCAACATAACATGATTTAGCTTTAATTGTATGCCAAATGTTAAATGTTTATAAGAGCAATACATTCTATTTTTTTTTTATCTGTTAAGATTAACTAGGAATCAATTAAACCTAATAACAGTAAGAACAGTAAACAAAACTTTGCACATTATACAATTAATCGCAAATTATTAGAAGCATGTGTGACATAATTGCATCTACAAAAATGTACAAATGATGTACTAAAAAAATGTTTCTATCTCAAAGTTGTATTGATGCATAAGTATAAAATAGTTACAAATATGAGTCCCCAATGATTTTAAAAACATATTTATTAGCTTTTCTCGTTTGAAAATACGTTTGACTATTACAATAAAGAAGTTGGTTTCTGTGTTGTTAGAATTATGTGGTCGCTTTTTTCTTGCAATTTACTTTTATGTTTTTTTTTAATGTAGTGTTTTATACTTTTTTACTATGGTAGCAGATTTGCACCATTTTTTCCCAATTTTCATTTTATTTTTATAAAAAATCACATACGCAAAAATTAGATTGAACACACTGGTACACTAAATTGTATTTCTGAAAATCCGATCTGATAACAATCTTTAATAAAAATGTTATATAATTCTTATGAAGTTTATTATCTATCTTTTGCATTGTTGATTCTATATTCATGGATGTGAACTTTGCTGATGACCACTTATATTTATGAACTCTGTTGTGTAATTGTATTACTTAGACCCCGTTTACACTGACAAAAAAGATCGATCTTTACTAAGATCGATCTTTGGTCCAGTGTAAACGGGTAAGATCGATCTTCAATCGGACTTAAAAGGTCTACCTCTAGAGGTGGTTTCAACAAGATCGATCTTATTTGAATCGATCTTTTTTTGGTGTAAACGCTTTGATCGATCGCGATCGATTTTTTTTAGGGTGAATGTAATATTTAGATATGTGTACTACGGTCATTGGAAATTACTATTCTATTTCATCTGTGATTTGTGTTAATAGAATTGAAGATGTTTGCAAGATATAGCGAATTTGTCTTTATATAGAAAAAAAATAATGGTACGATTGCCAATGAGACAACTATACACTGAAGTTCAAATTTCAGCAATTAAAAGTAAATATAGAATAAATACGGCCTTCAATATTGAAAAGAATCCATATTTTGTAGTTGGCTATAATACTCTACGACGTGAAAATTATCTTACAAATCATTTGAGTACAGCTCAACATATAAGAACAAACTATGAAAATGGCTTAACCTTTTAGATCGATACAAAGCAGTAAACATATTACAAAACCATATGCTTGTTTTATCCAAAAGTAAGATTTGATTTAACTGTATCAAATTACAGATGCACTAATATATATTTTATAAAAGCCACGGGCAAGCCTTCTTTGAACACCTGATATCGATACAATATTTGTATTTAAGATCAACACATTTCTATATCATAATTGTAGCGAAATACAGAAAGGCAACAGTACTTTACCGCTTTTAAATTTCACGCAAAGACCCTATATAACAAGAAATTAAAAGACGAAAATATTAGTATTACTTTACTGAACGTATACGTGTGAAACAGTAAAATACGATGTTTGTGGTTTCATTAAATGAACTGGGCAAGTGTTTCTCAATCTGAAACTACAATGCACAGCTTGAACATAAAAGCATTAATTAATCTTTAAATTACCAACACTTTAAGTTGGAGGACAAAATAGTTCTTTCAAAATATACTTCTGACAGATACGTTCGGAAGAAACAAATCAAACTTAAACACAAATAACACATAGCATGAAGAGGCAGCAGTAAAAACTGGAAAATTTAAAATAAGACAAAAGCATAAATATAATAATGACAAACAGGCACCTCTCCTCGAAGTTGATAATATGAAGACCGTGAGGGGAAAGCAGTTATTAGTTAAAGCAAACGTTACACAGTCTGTTGGTCCTTATAAGAATGAACAAATACCCTTTGACTACAGTTTTTTCAATTTTGTAACAACGATATTCGAAGATTGATTGAAACAACGATATTCGAAAATTGATTGAAGCAAACCGCGTCCTCTATCTTCTTCTCCGATATAAAAGATAAATACGAATGTATAGGAGAAAGTAACAGGGGTTAAAAAATCCACTAGCTCGACGCCCGGGACTAGACATTTACGTCTCGGGCAACCAAAACTTATAACCCAGTATGCCCGACGGACTAGTAACAAAAAGTTCTTGGCGTGTCTAAAATAGAAAGTGGAAAATCCCTTCATCACTTTTCTGTCTTAGCCAATCAGATTCAATTACGTCATCCGGGATTCCAAGAATTTGAACTGGTTTGTACAGGTCCTCACCTCATGCACAGTAACATGTTTTAAAAATAGAACAAATAACTCCGGGTGGCCCGGTATCATGTATTGATCGCAGTTATTGAACTTTCAATATCGATTTCTCGTTATATGTTATAACGGGGATATTTTTCATTGGTTCTGTCGAGTTTTTCAATTAACGGTACCGGGGGGTATAATGTATTGATAGGTATTGATCCGTCTAGACTCTGGTCGGACAACTGTTTAAGCAGGGAGCACAAAACTGTCAATGCAACAAAATATATCAACATATTTTACTACGGCAAGCGCAGAAACTTCATCAACTTCAAGTTCAAAGCGAAAATCGGCAAATGAAGGGGATTCTAATGAGGCTGATACATCTAAAAAAAATAGAAAGTACGATCGGGACAAGCGAAAAAGAACGTTCATAGCGACATGGAATGAAAGATTCCCGTGGGCAAGGTCGATTGTTGAGGATGAAAAGCCCGAGACTGTCTACAAATGCCCTTTCAAAACATGACACACATTCCCAGCGTCTTATGCAGCACACCCTGAGTGATTTGTAAGTTATACTTGGGCTAGCAGGTTGGTTTTGATGGGCTAGCAGTTCTTGAAACAGGGCTAGTAAAATCCTCCTGCCAAAAAGTCCTGGGCTAGTTAGCTGTAACAAAATTTTTTAACCCCTGATTAGTATAATTTTGAATTATATTTGTTATTTGATTATTTGTTTTGTTTGCTAAACGTTCCAGGAGACATTTTTCTTGCATGTTCTGGACGAGAACAGGTTCTCGTTTTTTTACCATGTATAGGGTCTGTATTAGGGGGTCGACTGCGAGGATGGGCAGGAAAAGCGCTTGAAACATACGAGTATAATGTATATGAAATTAAGACTCTTTCGCTGAATTAGATTCAAGGTCTCCATTTTGGCTGAAAACCAACAGTAAAATTTGCAGTCATTGCATTCTTTTTGTTGTATTGTAAAAATGTCGGAAAATAAGTTTCGACTTAATGCATGTTTAATGCATGTAGTAGACATTATTTAAATAAGGAATGCTGCTGTTCTGTTATTTCTAATGTTTTATTTTCATTTTGTCTCATGTACCTCAATATTAAAACCCTTTTGTTCACACTTTTGTATTCGGTAAAGCAAATAGAAATACAAAAACTGTAGTTCGAATTTGTTGCAATCAAAGCCCTCAATTCATCTTACCCATGCCAATAATGCTCTATTCAAAAAGTGTTTAAACCAAAAATGTAAAAGGTTTTAAAAAAAATACCAACCTTTAATGTTACGATATATTTTATTCTCTTGGTATACATTATTTTATGGATCTACATTTGTTTCAAGTGTGTCTTGTTTGACTAATGGAGGTAGTTTGATATTGTCGGAGTCACTTTCTGATTGATCTAGTATAAAGTATTTCCGCGACGAAGAACTGTCAGCAGCTTTTGATGACGTTTTGCTCTTTTCAGATAATTCATACAGAGTTCCATTAGGTGGTTGATTGATTTTAGTTGAATTCCTTCCTTTGGAACATTGTCCATTTCCTGAGTGTTGCAGAAGGCTTTTATACGAGTCATTTCTACAATTTGTCATTTTGTTTGCTAGTCTTTGATTGGCCGGATCCTCGCTATATGTGAAACTTGATTGTGAGTCACATTTTTTGTGTATTGCAAACGATGATTTACCACGACTGAAACTATTAACACTGACTTGACGAATAAAATCTTTTGCAGAAAAGAAGATTTCTTTGTATTTCGCGTAAAATCGCGCACTTAGCGCCATATAGATAACAAAATTAAGGGCAGAATTGGTCGCTTCTAATAGGAATGTTATATATGACAACAATTGTTGAAAGTTTCTTGACTTACCAAGTCGAGAATACCCTTTCCATGCTAGTTGTAATAAGCTATTTATAGCTCCTGGTAATATACAGATAATAAATGTAAATGTCACAACTAGTAGCATAATGGTAATTTTTCTCTGCTCTTGTGATTGTCCTTCGTTTTGTAAACTAATAGACTCCCTGATCCGTCGTGTTTTCCAAACAATGTTCATTATTTTAAAATTCAACAAAAGTATGAGGATGATTGGTGTAAAACGGAATATTATGTTCATTGCAAGTCCGTACAATGCACAAAAGTTATCGCTGAGGCTTCGATTTCTGACAACGAGGGTATACGAAATATTGTTTTTCACTCTGTAGACGATATTATATTTAAATGGAAACGGTAGAAACAAAACAATTGTAATTAGATATATAACAATGATGGCAACTAATGTCGTTTTCTTGTTGCATATAAATTTGGCTTTCATTGGAAAATGAACAGCAACGAATCTTTCAACACTCAACAGCGTAGTCATCAATGAAGTAATTCTTGCTGTTACTAATGTAAAATAAATTCCATAAGTTGGGAAAAGACTGTTTTTGAAATTTGTACCCTCGATCGGACTGTTGTAAATGTATATATTTAACACAGAAAAAAAGAAAGCATTCACGAGAAGAAGTAAGTCCGATATAGCCAAGGCCATCAGGCAATAATTTGTTGCTTTTTTACCTTTTTGTTGACATAGCACAATGAGACTTATAGCATTTCCGAATATGCCCAAAGCTGAAACTGGAAATAGAAGTATTATCCCAAAGACGAGTTTCATAGTTTGTAGAGTGTCTTTTGAAATAATTACATCATGAAAAGATATTTCGGTTCTAAATCCAGCAGTTAAATTTGTCGTATTCTGTGTTGAGATTGAGGAATTAAACATGCTTCTCTCATCTAAATGTCCGTTACTATCTGATGAATGAAGAATATATAAACTTGAATTTTCCATTTTATTTTCCATACTTTCTCTTTCATATTTGTCAATCTATTAATGCATATCCATTAAGAAGTCACGTTTATAGACTGGTCCATAATAATGACAAATCTTGACTAATGACAGTTGTCTAGTAATTTTCAATTATTCCTCATTTAACGAAACCTTTGAAAAGACTAAATGAAACATGCAGAATAAATTCCTGTTCATCCATAAAATCACATTGTATTCGAAATATCTTTGAAATAAAACTTTTCAGGTTCTTAGAAATTTTTGCTCAAAGGATTATTAATAAAGGTAATTTTATTCCACCTGTTTTCGAAAACGTTTATACAAGTATGCAAGATTAGAACAACTCGAGGTAAAAATGCAGTGATGTTAAGTTCGCTGCTGGTGATTTTAATGTAAACATCAAAGTTCTGAACATTGTATCTTATAGTATTCTTCTATCTGCACATTTGATAATGTATTTTAATGATAAAATCAATAAATCACACCGTTAACTATTATCGGAAGTCAATTGAATGGTAAATGTTTTGATTGTTATTATAGGCAACCTTTTTGCAAGCCGCATTTACCACATAAAGGGTAACTCAAAAATAAGTATAATGATAAATAGAAAATATTGTTCATTGTTTTAACTGAAAATTGATTATTGATTATCATATTTTATCTATATTAATATCATACAAACACCTTCGTCATAAGTTCTCGGGATCTACAGAAGAGGGAGGATGCTAATGGATTTAAGACCGCCCATTTTGAATTACATTTAATGATAAACTTAAGCTACGTGCAATTTTAAACGCTTACTACGTTTAAATGGGGCTCTGTTATCAGAAGTGGGAATGGAATTAAATGTCTTATTGAACTGTTACATGATTCTTATCAAGTTACAACTTTCTCTAAACAAATGCATCTGTATTAATTAAATTTACTCGTCTTTGGTCTTTGTATTTCGTAAGTGTCGTAGCCTTCAAGGTAGTTAAAGAGTTGTATTTTTGTCAAATCGAATACTCAATTTGTAGCTGAAGTGTATAAACAAACTGCGTTCGGTGCGATGCAATAAAGTTCACTGTTCTATGAAGATAAACAGACTTGGCCCTGAAATTGAAACGATTTGTCATTTTTGCTGTCTTTTTGAGTCTAGATATGATTATAGTATATATAACTATAAAAACATAAAGAAATTGACTTGAAATTACTTATTTGCCATTGGTAAGATGTTCTCTAATATCAATATGAAAATCCATGTAGGTTCTTTTTAATTTATTGTATGAACAAAAATACCAAACAAAAATATTTAACATGCATGCAAAATTAATAAAACAAATTAACAACAACCGTTCTTGAAATTGAATACAGTTCAATTCAATATTTTATTTATAATATCATCTCTCAATAATAATACACATTATAAATATAAGTGTTTGCGTAAAAATGTCTGAATGGGTCAGCAGACAGGAAAAATTTAATTAGATAGATAAATAAACAAATAAACTTCAATATTCTTTTAAAGTGAAGACTCTAATTATTGAATATAACGTTTTTATTAATATTTCTTTATCTCTCCTCCTGAATTTACGTGAAATCGGCGCCTTAAGTATTTTACAGTAACTTCTCGATTCATTAGACGATTCTAAAAGACTTGTTTATGCAGTTGATACTGAGAAATATTTAAAGATATAAATTTCTTATCTCAGAATTTTTTATATTCCAATGACAGATTTGAGGTAAGAGCAGGTTGTTAAATGAACTAGCACAAATATTTCGTATATATTAACATACTATTTTGATTTTCTGTATTTATAGATACACAAAAACTAAACATTTTAGATTAAGGAATAATTTTAAAGCTTTCTTTATTTTATCCGTCGTTCAAATGTTTAGATATTATTTAATTTGATCTAAAAAGTAAAAATCACAAAAATACTGAACTTAGAAGAAAATCAATTCGGAAAGTCCATAATCACATGGCAAAACAAAACGCATCAAAAACGAATGGACAAGAACTGTCATATTCCTGACTTGGTATATATAAATTTTTCTTTAAGATATGTTTATTCTATAAACTATTAAATCTTGCAATGTTATATTCTTATCTCAGACCTTGTGATACCCCTATGACAGACATAGATTTGAGGATATCATATGATGCCCTTAAATTGGAAGTCGTACGTTTACATATCATATGACATTCTTGAGGTTGAGGCATGCAAATTAGAACAAGGGATAAATTTAATGCCTTTGATCAATATCTTGAATTTGTAGATATTATTTTTTTTTTAACTATTACTTATATGAAGTATTATTAAAGACATGTTCATATTTATATTCTATACTGATAAATCTGTAACTGTTAATTTCTCATCTCAGACCTCGTGTTATCCTGAAAACAGATTGGAGGTTTCAGCAGGTCATCTGATGCATTAAACTAAATATTTCGTACGTTTACATATCATTTTGACTTTCTAGATGGAAAGGAACGAACGCTAAACAAAGGGGTCATTTTAAATGTCTTTTTTGTTCGATTATATTTATATTCAAATTTGTGAATATTATTTTATTATTTTCTTAAAGTATACTTAGGTGGTACCTAACACTACAGGGAGATAACTCTGTAAAGTCAGCTAAACGTTTTAATTACGTTGTGTTGTTAAGGGAATATTAAGCTTCTCAATGATCAAAATTAGTGTTTGTCAAACTGCGTTATAACCATTATCTATATAATCAAAACTGAGAAATCTTAAAATATTAATTTCTTATCTGAGATTTTGTGATCCCCCGATGACAAATATAAGGTTTTAGCAGTTCATCTGATGCACTTAACTAGTTTAGAATTTATTTTATAATCGTTGCTTCTTACTATGATTTAAACAAGAATTCATATATGTTCAGTAACGTCTTAACTTTGGACAATTTATTAATTGTTGTTTTACGAAGTTGCTACCGATTTTACTATAAAGGTTGACACTCGTGTATTATGTTCTTCTTTTTTCCATATCAGTGTTTCAATTTGTCTGATCAGTATGGGCATCTTATATTTGCCGTAAATCAGACAAGTCTATTTTTACATCCGGCTATCAATACTATTAATTTATATTTGATAAATGTTCACCCTTTTATTCGTATGTATAGCACATTGTCAGGAAAACACGAACCGATCTGCTTTAAAGACAAGCTGCTATTAAGGTTATCGAGGTTTTGCAAAATATGTATAGCTTAACAAGTACATAAACTTGAGCTGATGTCAATTAAACCGTAAATGCTATATTATGGTGTTTTCCTTCTAACATTTCATACTGTCGTTATACGGAAATAATTACATTAGATGTATGTTTCATTATAATACGTTATTCTGATTGGCTAACTGCACATCACATGTTATTCCGTAAGCAATTGCATCAGACAATAACATTTATCATTCGTGATGACCCGAGGTTCCACAATAAAGTGCACAGGTGAATTAAACAAAAGTTGATAAAAATCGTGTTTTCATGATCCTAGCTAAAAAATGTAATTATAAGTATTGAATGCTTCTTTTTGTAACTTTATAGGGTTGTAAAAGCGTTGACCGTGCGTACATTTTTAGAATGAAGCGCTTCCTTCATACAAAATGTACTTCGGTCAACGCTTTTACACCCCAATAAATTTACAAAAAGAAGCATTCAATTCTTAATTAAACTTCCATTTTCAATGTGAAAAGATAGAACAAATACAAGTTGCACTTATAGTATATGACATGAAGCCTTAAACGAATCACGTTTTTATTGAAATGTGGGGAATTCTACAGTCCTTGGCAATCTCATATATTGGACTCCGAGAACTTGATTTTAATATTTTAGGTGGATTATTCCTCTTACAAAAACATGCTAGAGGTCACATATATAGTGACAGAGCAAATACAAATAATCAAAAACAAATAACAGAAACCAAAATATCTTAAAGAAGCCACGAAACCATACGCTAAAGCTAAAACGAAACTTGAATGGTTTTGAAATAAGCTAAATTTCTTTCTTCTCAAGTTTTTAATTCAATATCATTAAACAATTAAAAAAAAGGTGCATTGGTATAAGAAATTGTGTGATAAAAATAAACAAACATTAACATGATTAAAGACCATTGAACTCCAAAACATAAGTTTTCTAAATGAATATTTTCAATGACATCAGAATATCAAAATGAAACAGATTCACAGGATGCTTTGATATATATATATATATAAAATTAATTTTTCATCGGAGTTCGGTATTTTGCTATTTTACTTTTTATTAGGCTAAAAGTATTTAATATATAATTATGTATAATAAAAAAAAAACTGACTTTAAAGATAATTGATATTCAAAAAGAAATTATTATTCAAAGGATATTATAAGACCTTATTATCTCCAAATAAAGTATGTTAAACATATTTTGTCTGAGTCAATTGAGAATTGGCAGTTATTAAGTTAAGACATATTATCCTGTCTAAATCTGTGGTTTATATGAAATTATATACTGATCTCATTTTGTTTTCTGTTGTCTAGACAATAAATCATTCTCTATATAAACCTTAGAAAAATAAATACTTATAAAGATTGCATTAAGAAAAAGAGAAAAGTTGAATTTAATGTGAAAAACAATGGAACAAGAATTCGTGTATGATGTTGGTGAAGTCCATGTACTTTTTTTAAAGTAAGAGAGCTCGAGTCCTATACTGATATTTTAGCGTCAATTTTGTTTTCCTAGAGGCAAGAAATTCACCTCTTGGCTGCTTTAATGCAGTAAGAATAACTCTTTCGAAAAATATTTATTAGAACAATGAAACAATTGCTTTTATTTGGTCATATGTATTTTTATTGCACCGCAAGGGTATTTGGGGAATAGAAATGTGGTCACTTATGTCTACTTAAGACCGTTAGAATAACTCTTGCGAAAGTGGGGTGTCCAATTAGGTATCATGGATGTACAAGTACGCAGCCATGCCCAGTCAGAATATGTGCCTCGTGTAGAGATAGGCGTACGCTCTCTGCGTATAAAGAACAATATCAAAAACTCTTAGAGGAGTCCGCATGTGTCTTGTTGCAAGACAAAATTCTATCCAATATGCACTCATTTTAATTATGTCCAATTTTCCCTCATTTTCCAGTGTCAGTCCACATTTCACATTTTCATTTTTCATCCTTATCATGCATGATATATTTGCCAGTGGACGTTCATTAACCAACAAACACTCGTCATTTTTATATTGCGACATTCTTGGCTTTCAAGCGATCACGTGTTCAATTAACCTTAAGGTTTCTTAAGAGCATTGATGATTTCTGAAAAATGGAACAAAACTGTTAACTCTGCCTTTTTGAAGAGGGTTCCGCCCTTTAATATTGTTAATGAATCACCGTTGGTGTTGATTTCTTGACAACAATAATGCTTCACGCGAAATTAGAAAAAAAAACTTATTTGGTAATACATTAATAATAAGCTTAGTTATTATAGAATCCAATTTATCAAATATATGAAAGATTGTTATAGGTTACCGGTGTTCTACAACAGCTGTTAGTAGTCGTGGTTAATTTGATAAATGCTGTCTATTAGTTTCGGATTTTGACATCATGCTCCTTTTTGCTCTTTATTTTTGTGATTTACGAAACATTTCATAGTTAACATCGAAAACAAGGATACATACTTTGTAATCATGTTATAATGTCGGTGTATAATATTCATTGTTCATGCACTTTTCGACATGTAGTGAAATTATCTTATATTTATTGCGTCTTTGTGGTTTTCAATACAATTTGATCAATTTGAAGAATTTTACTATTTTATCATTCACGAATGTTTTGTTGTTGTAAGTCGACGGGTACAAAGTTTTTTTTTTAATTTGTTTTAAGTAATTTTGATGTTAAATGTACAAGTCCTTCTATCGAATTCGGTAACACGACTTCACAAACAAAATTAAAAATAAAAAGAAAGTATGAAGACAACCACCGATTTTTTTAAGGAAGAAACTTAATCTAAGATTTGATTTTGTAAACTATTCTGGTTTATGAATTTCTAATTTGTATTTGTAAGCGAAGAAAAACAAGCGTTATTTTAATTAATAAAAAAGGGGGAGGGGAGACTTTTAATGAATCATTTTTATGACTGTATAATCTCCCGGTTTTGTGTGTTAACAGTTATATAATATCCCCTGCTACATGTTCAATTTCAGAATTAACGTCTTTTTATTTTTTATTTACAGTGGATGTATATAGTACCCTTTGTGTTGGTGATGATGTTAGCAGGAGGGAATTCAGATGCACAAGGCGGAGGCGGAGGACGCTAACAAGCTGCTAATATTATTTTTTGTTCACCGTCATAATTTTTCATAGTGAACAAATTATTTTTCTAATATTCTAGTTACAAAACCTTGATTTTAAATACAAAACATTTTCTTTAAAAAGTGTGATACAATGAGATTTTTTATATAGTCTTTGTATACCCAAGTCATTTATCCAAATACAACATCAAAAATCAATTATATGCAAACTCGAAATTTTATTTGGCTTCTTTATTCTAAACTTGGAGAAGAATAAAAATGTGAAAACTGTCACACATTTTGCACAACGTTTCAGATTGGTCCATTCTTCGATTTCGCGAAACCTGAAACTCTGCAATATAATTTCTATAAAAGTACTTTAAATTATTCTATTGTTCATATTTCTGTTACCCGTATTTTCATTTGAATTGGGCGTGTATGGCCTTGTAAAGGAACTTTTTGAAAGAACGTTCCGGGTGTTCCCTTTTCCTTTAAAAATGATCTATAAATTAAAATGTTGATGTTGGCTAAGAAAGTTATGTAATGTCTACACTACGGTGATTATACTGATATAAAGTAGGTACGAAGAAACCTAACAAAAGTAAACGTGTTCAATCGTTTCATTAATTTATACCTTTTTCTAACAATGAAATGTAAAGAGGTTGAAGAGATTTATTATGCATGTGTATGCTTGAGACGACTTTGTATGAATATTTTATGTCAATCTTTGAAAGAAATTCCATTGTTTTTTGTCGTTTTTTACGAACTATTGTAATAAAAGAATACATAAATGTATCTGTTTTGTTCATAACTACCAATGCCATAGATAATTTTACTTTCGATGATTCAATAAAATTGAGAAAGGAAATGGGGAGTGTGTCAAAGCGACAACAACCCGAGCATAGAGCAGTCAACAGCCGAAGGCCACCAATGGGTCTTCAATGTAGCGAGAAACTCCCGCACCCGGAGGCGTCCTTCAGCTGGCCCCTTAAAATATGTATACTAGTTCAGTGATAATGGACGTCATACTGGGCGATATCTTTTTGCGCCAAAAAGTAACTCATTTGCGCCACAACTTAATTGCGCCAATACTTCTTTTGCGCCACCTAATTTTCAAAACTATAGGTATCATTTGCGCCAATAAGATAATCATCCTAATAAAATTATCTCGCTTTCTGACTCGTTACACAACACAAAGTCATCAATTTTCTTCTTCAATTTTGAAGAGCTCTGATTTTTTTGATTTTTAAAGGTCGCTCTGGCAACATATCGGTTGCTAAAATTGCCAAAAAGTAACTCATTTGCGCCACAACTTAATTGCGCCAATACTTCTTTTGCGCCACCTAATTTTCAAAACTATAGGTATCATTTGCGCCAATAAGATAATCATCCTAATAAAATTATCTCGCTTTCTGACTCGTTACACAACACAAAGTCATCAATTTTCTTCTTCAATTTTGAAGAGCTCTGATTTTTTTGATTTTTAAAGGTCGCTCTGGCAACATATCGGTTGCTAAAATTCTTTTGCACGCAGTTCTCAAAATTTGACGTTCTTATTTCTGGACTTTTGTTTCATGACATATATTAATCTAATTCTCCATTCAAAATAATTGTACACGATTCATCTGTGGATATTACCTAGCACAACACGACTTAACTGTACATCTCCATCTTATTTCTCCAGTTTTTCTTAACTGTTACATCTCCACCTTATTTCTCCAGATTTCTGTACAAATGCCTGACGGAATTTTGTGTTCCTCTACAATGATGACCGTTTGAAAATTGGTTTAATCCAAATGAGCTACTCTCTTTAAATAAAGATATTATTATTATTATTATTATTATTATAATAGTACATGTATGATATAGGTAAAACATGTACGGGTATGATATATTAAGTACAAAATATTTACAGGTAAATGTGGCGCAATTTCATTTCATTTATTGGCGCAATTAATACCATCAAAATAAAACAGAGTGGCGCAATTTATACCTTTTCAAAACTGCAATTGGCGCAAATTGATTCTGCCCGTCATACTAAACTCCGATATCACCTGTATTTTCTGGCTAGTGACTTTTGTCTCTGAATTCGAGACATAAATGGGGATGGTGACAGCATTAAGTATAAGTAAACAGATTTATACTCTAGAAGGTAGAAAGAAGACCTTGGTATTTCATATTTAATATATAGATAGTTGTGTTATATTATGAATTGTCCGGCTGTCGTAAGTCGAATGTTCTTGACCTCATTTTCATGGTTTATCGACTGTTAATAAAAGTATTAAATAATTTTTTTTATCAATTGAACTACTAACTTATTCAGAAAAATAGCTACATGTAGGATAACGGTATTTGGTATATGGCATTTATGTCCGACAGACAAGGTTCACTCGACTTTGATCCCATTTGTATGGATCAGTGACCAATGTTAGGCTTTCGCATATGGTTTCATATTTCAAATAATATTATCAAAAGACAAACTTTATTGAGTTTGTAGTTATGGTTGACTGAAAGAGTTCATCTAACCTTAACCTTGTCCATTGCTCAACGTTAAGTTTTCGTAACGGCAGCTATATCGAACTGACCATAATGCGCCGAAAAATAGTAACGAAACGACAAAAGTTGACTCAGAGTACATCAAAATAAATTAATTCGTGTCGAAATAAAAAAGTGCATAACTATCGTTGTATTTATATTCCTAGTTCAGGAAATTGTATACCTTGGATTCTAACTTATATTGCTTGATTGATGATGATCAGAGATTTCCCAGGTGCACCTTTGAGGAATGCAGAAAAAGAATGTTTGAATTAATTTACGAATCTCTCTAGCTAGCACTTTCAAACTTTCATGTACATTTATTTTGAAAAATAAACACACGAACTTGTGGCGAGAATGAAGCTGATAGAAATGAAGTATACAAGAATACAGATATAAGAAGATGTGGTATGAGTGAAAATGAGACATTTCTCCGTCCAAGTTTATATATACTAATTGTGATATGAGTGGCTGAAAATGATATGAATAGATTTGTGATAAAATGCTGTATATGTTAATAAACTCATCATAGATACCAGGAAACATGTCATATTTTGGTAATTTCCAACGCACACAATCCCCCTCCTTGCTCCGACAAAATACTAGATAGATAAACAAGTTAAAAACAAAAACACTGCATAGAAGACTAAAGATGAGCTAAAATGAACCCCACCAAAAACTGCGGGAAATTATATGGGCTTCGCGGAAAATAAGCAGATCCTGTTCCACTAGTGACTTCTTGTAATGCTCAAAGATATATAAATTTGAAATATGAACGCGCAATTTTTAATGCTACTTTTTCATTGTACTTTTGTTTATGATACACATTATTCAAAAATGCACCATTCTTGCTTAATTTCGACAAACAAACACCAGAAAAAAGAAATTTGTTTACCAATTCCATGAGTTGCCGTTTGTGGAAGAACTCACAATTCTTAAACGATAAAAATTAAATTTTTACAGGATGAAATATTTAAATTAAATTGACTTCTGGATTTCCTCCAAATAGATCTCTGGTCCTTTGATGTAGCAAGAATGCAGTGTTATGAGGGTTTAAAAATTCATAAAATGAATCATTTTACTTGAGCATTACTGGTTTCTGTATAACCCTTTTCAATATAATATTTGACATTCATATCGGCATATGAATATTTATTTTATGGGAAAAAAGAGTTATTGTTAAGAATGTTTACGTTGTTGTCATAAAATAATATAAGAAACCGGCACAATTTCCTATAAATGCTTAATGTCTGACAGTATGGAAATGAAAAGATATTGTGTATCAATTTATTATGTAAAACCCATAAACGCACATGAATAACAAACAACAAATAGCAGAGAAAAAAAATCGAGTTTTTTATCTTCTTCATTTCAAAGGCATTGCACCTGGAGAAAAAATATCATCTCACTGCAAGTTAAGGGCATACCAAGAACTATTCTGACTTCAAAGAATGTATGGTTTTGTTGTTTCTATTCACAAGAAAACAAATCGAGCTTCAAAATGTTTTCAAAAGATCTGCTGAATTAATCTCGGCTCTGGCCTTTGATAGTCTTGTATTATTTTTTTTAATTCTAGCTCATTTATTTGTTTTGGAGTTTAGTGTGGCGTCCATTTTTCACTGGACTAGTACACACTTTTATTTAGGGTCCATCTTAAGCCCGCATTCGTGTCCGGGATTTTCTTTCTTTTTTTAAAGACCCGTTGTTGACCTTTGGCTGTTGTCTGTTCTTTTGGTCGGGTTGTTGTCTCTTTTGACACATTTCCTATTTCCATTATCAAATTCATCTTATAAATATTAATGTATAAGGTGATTTTATTTAGATCTGTAAATTGAAATCTGCTGATTTAATGTTTTTCATTTTAATGAATAGAAGTTATAACATATTTAAATAAAGGCAACAGTAGTATACCGCTGTTCAAAACTGATAAATCCATGGACAAAAAACAAAATCGGGGTAACAAACTAAAACCGTGATCTTAAATTCAAATAAATAGAGAAACAATTCGCAAGAACGTACATTTGTAACTCAGTGTTGATAGCTTCTATACACATACAAGATCAAGAAAACAGAAGAAGTTCATCCTATGCTATAAATGCTGACCCTTTTATACAAAGAGGAGGAGCATGATAGAATCACAACCATTTGTACTTTTATTCAGTTTTGCAAGTTCATCTAATTTATCTATATCTACATCATTAATTGAAATGCAATCAATTCTATAAAAGTTTATTGTCATTCACAAAGTGAAATATATTTAAAAGTAACGTCACATTTTTTTGTCTAGTGCAATTATTAAAAAAAAAATATTTTCAATACATTAATTTAAGCTAAACAAATGGGCGTTTATTGTACATCAATAATGTTCTTTTGTGTATCATTTATATCTAGTGGTAATACTCTTAGACTTAATACGTGTTTTTGCTGAATCAATATATTTAATAGTTTTCTTTGAATTTGAATTTGAAAAAAATGCTGCTGTTCCTTTTCAACAGCTTGAGAAACTTTTAAAGACCCGTTGTTGACCTTTGGCTGTTATCTTCTTTTGGTCGGGTTGTTGTCTCTTTTGACACATTTCCTATTTCCATTATCAAATTCATCTTATAAATATTAATGTATAAGGTGATTTTATTTAGATCTGTAAATTGAAATCTGCTGATTTAATGTTTTTCATTTTAATGAGTAGAAGTTATAACATATTTAAATAAAGGCAACAGTAGTATACCGCTGTTCAAAACTCATAAATCCATGGACAAAAAACAAAATCGGGGTAACAAATTAAAACCGAGGGAAACGCATTAAATATAAGAGGAGAACAACGAAACAACACTAAAATGTAACACACACAGAAACGGACCAAGCATCAGACAAAATCCCACGAGAATAACAAATATAACATCAAAACCAAATACATGAATTTGGGATAGACAAGTACCGTGACACGTACGTATTTTAAGACATTTAAAATGCTATCACAAAAATTTCTTTCTTCTGTTCAATAATGAAAAAGAGCTACATCGGGACATACGACATTATACAAAAAGGAACAACAGTTTCATAAAAAAATCTACCTCTCAAAGCTACAGCGAAGCAAAAGCTTACACTTTTCTGCAAATCAGTGACTGTTAATTGAAACGGTTTAAGCGGAATTCTATGGTATATACTAAATCTGTGTTTTAAGAATACAGATATGACTCAAATAATACTATATAGGTGAATGCATTTACAGAGAAGGCAAGCACATTCTACCGAAACATGGTCAGCATAAAGCACAAACTTCTTGTTATCGTTATCTTCACATCTGTTTTGTTAAGTCGTTGGTTTGCTGTCTCATTCAATAAGCAGACTTCAACTTGTCGTCATACGACTTAATTAATATGCGTAGATATTTCATTTGTTCATATTTCGTGCAACAACGTGTAGAAATTTAGAAATTAGCCGTGATCTTAAATTCAAATAAATAGAGAAACAATTCGCAAGAACGTACATTTGTAACTCAGTGTTGATAGCTTCTATACACATACAAGATCAAGAAAACAGAAGAAGTTCATCCTATGCTATAAATGCTGACCCTTTTATACAAAGAGGAGGAGCATGATAGAATCACAACCATTTGTACTTTTATTCAGTTTTGCAAGTTCATCTAATTTATCTATATCTACATCATTAATTGAAATGCCATCAATTCTATAAAAGTTTATTGTCATTCACAAAGTGAAATATATTTAAAAGTAACGTCACATTTTTTTGTCTAGTGCAATTATTAAAAAATATTTTCAATACATTAATTTAAGCTAAACAAATGGGCGTTTATTGTACATCGATAATGTTCTTTTGTGTATCATTTATATCTAATGGTAATACTCTTAGACTTAATACGTGTTTTTGCTGAATCAATATATTTAATAGTTTTCTTTGAATTTGAATTTGAAAAAAATGCTGCTGTTCCTTTTCAACAGCTTGAGAAACTTATCGATAGACTTCACGAAAACAGGGTATCGGAACTATTGGCTATTCACCCCTCATTTATATTCAATATCTCTCTAGATCTACCCTTTACAATTAGTAATTGACGCTTTATCCGTGTCCTAACTTTCATGAATCAATCTACAAGATCTTTGACTGTTCTTTAGAAATCAGAATAGTATTGATTTAGACGAACAACTGATTTTATTTTTAAACGTTGAATATAAAAAAAAATCAGGATAGGACCACACACCAATATTTTTTGTTATTTGATATACACATGAAGTCATCGATCTACTTCTCGAAGACTTATTGTATTACGTTGAAAACGTGATTTCCTTAACATACGATACACATGTCATATCCATAATCAAGAAACTTCTCCTTTGTACTCATTTACCTTGCTGAACCACTCAATAGGAACTGGTATTTAATATGAGTATATGTATACCTTGCAATCTCCCTTCCGACAGAAAGAAACCAAGACACATACCACTATGAAAATACGCAGTCAAGTTTCTCTCGATCGATTTCGATCCCTAACGCAAGTTCATACTGTACGTCTACCTACAATCAATCAAACTATGGCAAAATATGATTCCACTTTTTTGAGTGGCAAATCAAATCCCGGTAGTTCAACCTATATCTTTTTATTAAATACCATCTCCTTCGAGAAACAATGAAATGTGTTTTTCTAGGCTGAAGGCGTCACACAAACTTGGTTAATAATATAAGAATTCACAAGTTAATGAAACAGTCTGCTCGAAAGCTAGTCTCCCGTCTCGCACACATTAATCGGACCTATAAACTTTACTCTTGCTTTGAAAAGACGTATACAATATTTGCTTTAAATGTATTTGATATGACATGGTTTCAGATAAGGTTGAAGGTTGGTTCCTATTCAAATGTTTAAACCCTCTGCATTTATTTGCACCTCTCCTAAGTCAGGAATCAGATGTTCAGTAGTTGTCGTTTATTGATGTAGTTGATACGTGTTTCTTGTTTCTCGTTTTTATACAGATTAGACCGCTGGTTTTCGCGTTTGAACTGTTATACACTAGTCATTTTGGGGACCTTTAAGCTTGCTGTTCGATGTGAGCCAAATGTCTGTGTCATTTTGGTCTCCTGTGGAGAGTTGTCATTGGCAATCATATCACATCTTCTTTTTTCGACAAAAACATTCAGAAATTTACTCTCCTCTATTTATATAAGCAACATCGTGTATCTCTTATTTTTATTGTTTATTTTCCAGATTTTTTAGATTTATACTAGTCAAAATTGAACTAGTTTTGTAAAAGAGTGACCAACTCAAGAAATACTTAATGAAGATGCACATGTGAGTTTATATGCGCAATTTATAACGTGTACAAAATAGTTGTATATTATCTAAACGCAGGTGTTAAGACAAATCCTCACCGACCTAATCAATTTTCGTTTTAACTACACCATTATATTTACTCACCAAAAAGTATAACTTCTTACTCTACAGTCACCTGTCGCAGTTAAAAACCGTTCCAGTTTAAGCCAACTTAGAACAATTGACAAAACAAGACAAAGAGGTCGGACAATACCATCATTTATTTAGCAGATGCCATCTCTAATAAATCTACTTACCATGCAATCAGTAAAGTAATTGACTTCAGATTAAGGAAACGACGTAAACCAATCATTATATCCTTCAATAAGTTTTGTTAAATTTGTAAGTACTATATTGTGGATATGACGTTAGACTAGAATCAATAAGACAAAAGCCATTGTAATGCCAGAGAAACCGACATTGTGTCAGTCAAACATTGTTTCCTTATATAAATGTTAATCACTGGAGATAATAAATGTCAATTAAAGGATCAAGAGAACATTGATTACTGGTAGATCCTTAATGGTTCTTGATAAATGAATAATTATGATTTTGTATGTGTTTCTTTTTTTGGTCTAGGGTTTTAAATGTTTTCTGGTGGAAAAAGAATAGCAGAAAACTTCCAAGCAAGGAGCGAAGGTAATCAAACCTTAAACAAAGGACTTCAGGAAAGATTTCAGAGCCGACAACCCTGCATCGGAAGATGAGAACAGACATTCTCTGATTTATTATGACTTTGGATTGAGCAGACTGATCATTTTTATCTTCTCCAAAAAGGTTTGATCATGTTAACTTTCCAAGTACCATAATCGCCACATTCTGTATTTGCAGTTACGAAATCAGTAGCCTGTAATTCAGTAGTTGTCGTTTGTTGAATACTATATTTGTTTTTCGTTTATTATGTTGTACATAAATCAGACTGTTAGTTTTCTCGCTTGACCTGTTTTACTTAAGTAGTTTCGAGGTCTTTTAAAGCTGACTATGCTGTATGAGTTTTATACGACCCCCAAAAAATTTTGGGATCGTATAATGGTATGATGTCGTCGTCTGCGTCGTCTGCGTCGTCGTCCTCCGAAGACGCATTAGTTTCCGGATAATAACTGTAGTTTAAGTAAAAAGATCTTCATGAATTTTTTTCAGAAGGTTCAATACCACAAAAGGAAGGTTGGGATTGATTTTGGGGATGATGGTCCAACCCGATTAGGAATTAGGGGCCCACAAGGGGCCCAAAACAAGCATTTTTCTAGTTTCAGGGGATAATAACTTGTGTAGAAGTTTTCAATTGCTCTGAAATCATACCGCAATGTTTAAAACCGCAAGTAGAAGGTTTGAATTTATTTTAGGGGTTATTGGGCCAAAGTTTAGGAATTAAGGGTCAAAAAGGGGTCAAAACAAACAGTTTTCTAGTTTCAAGACAATAACTTATATGTAATATATTTTATGGATCTCTCTGAAATTGTACCACAATGTACCATATAACAAAGGGGAGGCTGGGATAAAGATTTGGGTTAATTGCCCAAAATATATAGGAATTAGGGGCCAAAAAAAGGGCCAAAAAGAAGCATGTTTCTAGTTTCCAAACAATCATGACAATAACTTGTGTTTAAGTTTATGGATCTCTCTGAAATTGTACTACAAGGTTCCATCCTGCAATGGAAAGCATGGGACTGAGTTTAAGGGTTATTTCTCCAAGGGGTTTTTAAAAAGTTGGGGGAGGGGATTTTTTGTTAACCATTTTTTAAAGGGCTTCATTTATTTTTCAAAATTTTTCAAATTTCAAATTTTGAAAAGTTTCAAGAAGAAATCTTCAATTGCACAGTACCACTGGGGTCGTTTAAAGCTGCGCCCTGTGGAGCACCTGGTTTTCCATGTTGAAGGCTGCGAGGTTATCCATGGTTTCTGCTTTCATCTACTATAGTATGTCTCTGGATGACCGCTGTCTCTGATGATGTCCATACTAAATCTCCTTATTTATATTGAGATAGAAAACATATTAAAATGAATAATAAGTGTTTGTGGGTTTTATCCCTGTATGTCTGGAATGTTTTAAAAGTTAACTCGATGAAAGAACAAAAAATAATAATGGAAGAACAGACATGATTTAACCACAAACATGCAACTGTTTTGTACTCGTCAAACCGTTGCTTTCTAGCCTAAAATGAAATAAATGGCTGTTCATCTGTTTTTAAAGACCATTGTAAAGTATTACTTAAAAGTGAAATAAACTTATATACATGTTTACCTTTGGTTTATAATTTCTTCCGTATTATGTCTTATTATGGCAATACTTGTATTTTTGTGAGTGCTTCATCTGACTTTCAATACCCTTGGCTATTTCGTGGCGGTATGAACATATTGATATAGGAAGTTGCCCGACAGACTTAGCCGTAGTAACAACTGACTTTCAACAGAAAAAAACCACCTAGAAATCATTGGTAAATAAATTTTGATGGATGGATGTTTAACGTCCACTGAGAAATTTGATACTCAGAAGTAAAACAAAGCCATGGCGAAAAAAGACCGACAACATCAGAGTTGGTTAAACACGAAATATTTTCAAGTCATTAGTAATTCAACAAATTAGTTTAACAGGAGTAGTAAGACTGTAATCACCAGTAAAGAAGGCACTGTTGGTCTCTCTGGAGCAGAAATGTTCAAAACCAGATTTCAGTTTGATCTAATTAAATTTAATTAGTGAAGTGTACATTGATAACCCGAGGGGTTGAATGCATATAGACAATACACACACATATATATTGTCTCTCATATTACTTTCTTTTCCATGTGCATGCAATATCTGTTCAGTGCTCTATTGTGTTGTGTTGTGTTGTGTTGTATTGTGTTGTATTGTATTGTGTTGAGTTGTGTTGTGTTGTGTTGTGTTGTGTTGTGTTGTGTTGTGTTGTGTCGTGTTGTACATGTATTTTATTTTATTTTATTATTATTTCGTTTAATAACAAAATTCATTGTAACTCAATACAAGGTTTAATTGAAACTAATCTAAATTCTTCAAAATCTGAACAGCAATACAAGTTTCAATAAGCTACCGATTGAAAATGGTAGATGGCAAAACATACCACGAGAACAGAGAAAGTGTCCTTTGTGCAGAGTTGTTATCGGTGACGAATACCACTATGTAATGGAATGCGACAGTCTACTGAAAGTTAGAGCACTACTTATTGACAAGAAATACAAATCGAACTGTAATGTTTTAAAATTCAAAGCTATTATGGACCAAAAACAGAAATGTGAACTCCTAAAAATTGTGCCAATTTATTAGAATTATAAATGACAAACCGGATTCTCTCTGATATTAACCTGTCGGCTATACTATACTGATCATACTGTTGTAATATAACATTTAATGCTCCATCAACAAATAAACAACGCAATGTAATATCAATTAATATGTTTTTCTGTATGCCTTTGTTCAACTTAGGTGATACCAGAATAAAATGATAAATAATTAACTACCAGATGCATACTTGTACATCATTTGTAATATTAATTTAAACGAGACTGATTAATCATATTTATCATTTGATTAATGATTTTCTTGAATATTATTGACATGCAATATCGTAATTAAACTACTTATCATTGTATGTTGATAACATTCTTATTACTGACGCAAACTGAAGAAACCTATTTGTCTGGCAATATCATTATATGAACCTTGGAACTGTAATGATAAATTTAACACCAACACTTCATCATGTAGATGCCTTGCTACCTCTATGGCATGCCGTTTTACTATATATTCGAACTTCAAGATATCTCATATAATATACGTGACATCTTAAATATAATATATGAGATATATCATATAATATATAAGATATCTTATACTATTAAGTTTCTACAAGAAATGTCAAATAATATATATCTTATAGATATAATATATCTGAAATATATCCGAAGTATTATATAAGATATCTTAAATAACTAATAACTCATAAACTTTATAAGATACATATATGATATCTAATACATATTTTTATATACGATATCTTATATATTTCATAAGATATCTCATATAGTTTATAAGATATCTTATATACTTTATCTAATATCTCACATAGTTTATTAGAGATATATATATACTTTATCTAATATCTCACATAGTTTATTAGAGATACATACTTTATCTAATATCTCACATAGTTTATTAGAGATACATATAAAATATAATCAATTATCTATAAACATTTTGTAACGTGTAACCAGGCATTTATATCTCAAACGTCCGTTCCAGTAAATACTTGGATCCAAGTTGTCCACAAACAATACGGTAATGCTAAAAACTACAAATATCTTAATTATGCACAATGAACCAAAATATATACACGGGCTCTTTGCCGATACAAAGTAAATATGAACTCTTATATATACAAGTTTATACAATATAACAGCCTGTCCTCCTAATGGGACGTTATGTCACTATAAGACAATGTGGCTGGTACAGCTTGTCCTCCGAATGGGACAGTCTGTTGCTACTAGACAGTGCAGCCTGGTACAACTTGTCCTCCGAGTGGGACAGTCTGTCACTAACAGACAGTGCGGACTGGTACAACATGTCCTCAGAGCGGGACTGTCTGTCACTACCAGACAGTGCGTGCTGGTACAGCCTGTCCTCCGAGTGGGACAGACTGTTATGTCAATCCTGTCAACGTGTACGTCCACTTTGTACCCAGTACAAAGTGTCCTCTGAATATCAAGGCTCTTCTAGCACTTAATATAACCGTGGTACGCTCGGTTGCAGGATGACAGCTCATCGACAGCCAACCGACAGCCTCGAGTGCCGTTTCTCACTCTCTTATATACCCGTGATAGTTACCACTATTTACTTGACAGGGGTGTTCTCTAAATGTTAACCATTACAAAGCATAGAGAGTCCCTTACGATCACCCCTATAACTTTCGACCCGGCCACTAATTTTCCCGCCAAACGTCTAAATCTGCCTAACTCTTTCTCTAGCGTAAACCATGCATTTCTACACTAAGATTCTACTCAACTGTAACCTTAACGACCAATAAACATTACAATTTCATTGAGAAAATTATATGAGATATCTTAGAAACATATACGATTTTTCAAAGATATACATACAAAGATATCTTATAAGCTATGTATTAAGATATCTAATAAACTACATATTTATATATAATATATCTTATAAACTATCGACGATATCTTACAAACTGTATATATCTCATAAACTTTATGGCATACCTTAAAAACAATATAACATATCTAATACACTATATGAAATATCGGATAAGTTCTATTGGATATTTGGAAGTCAGAATATTAGTAAAGCTATTTGCCATATAATTCAGTTTAAATGGTTATTTCTCTGGTTGATGTTTTTACTCTTTATTATATTTACTTGGCACTTGTCAATATTTATTATCTTGATATACTCTAAGGAACTTTCAGTACAGATCTAGAGTGGTATTAATTTTATGATTTTGTTTTATTAATAATTTAGTGAAATAAAGTATAGAGTATTCAACCATTAGCTACCAAGGCTAAGTTCATAATAATCTTTGTTTTCGAATTGCTATTTATATTAAATTTGCTATATTGATAATTGTTCGGATGTCGAATTATATTTTATATTTTCATCTGACGGAATAACAACTAAAGTTGTATGGGGATGTACAATTTGGCTGCGTTGTTTCATGTAGTATATTAAGGTTGATTCACACTATTGTTTTCTCAATAGATGCATTAAAGTAAACAATGTTATTAAAGCATAATCCCCTCTAATCACTCATCTTAATCACTTCATGTGTCAGTTAAGTTACGTTAAAGTTCGAATTCCTTCATGGATTTTATTTTTTGTTAAATTTTATGAGAAAGACAGATGTTATTGTGCTGTATAACTTTTGATGACATTTTTTGTATGTCTTGATTTTATTGCCCAACTCTATTTAAAATGCGGATTGATATGGTTTATATGTCGACGAAGCTATGTTAAATTATTTCGAACAGAAAAGGAATAGGAAATAGTTTAGGGCTTAAATATTATAGCCACTCCCCTAGATAGTAAATTTCTTCTATGAGAAATCACTCATTGAATAATTTACATGAGTAAACAAAATATCTGCTGAATAGACAGAAATAAAATGTTTAACATTTAAAACTGCATGTGGTTTTGTGTTTATCCAATATTAAACTTTTTCAAATCAAACACTTATTAGATTAGTAAAGTTGATTTTTCAAAATCTGGTATTTTTCCTATCGAAATTTGCCTTTTTTTTAGTTTTTTTTAGTTATAGAATACTTTTAAGAGGGTCTTAATATAAACATCAACATTTTAATTTTTTTTTGTCGTACACACAACATTTATTTTTTTTTAAATAGGAACAATGTTAAAATTGTCAACAATCAACGTTTATTAATGTTTGAATCACTATTTACATTCAACAGATTGAAAACATATTATTGATATTGAATAAATACAAACTCACATGCAGATTTTTAAATGCTAAACATTTTATTTCTATCTATTTAGCTGATAATGTTTTTACTCAGGTAAATAAAGCAATGAGTGATAGATTTTTCCTAGAAGAAATTTAAAGGTGCCAGTGAATAAACTACACAGAGAACAATAGCTATTGTACATGTTGTATTTGTTCAATGGGACAAAAGAACTGCCAAAAGTTTAAATGTACAGGTAACTATCAGGTAAATCTTTTGAAAAGTATCATTGGGTTCGCAATAAAAGATAAAGTAAGACAGGTTTGTTCAGTGTTAGAATAATATATATATATATATATATATATATATATATATATATACAGGTGGGATGACATGTCTCCCGTGTACTATAATAACATTAACGGTACCAATTTTTGTATAACATATCTCCTTAAATTCCGCCTGAGCAGGTGTTATATTCAAACAATAGCTTGGCCTATCTTACAAATCCTTTCGAATATTCTCATGAAATCACAAGAGCTCTCTGCCAGCCCTTTGAAATGGTTATTGATATTTTCTTTTTTAAATATATAATACACTTTTTATCGTAAAGCTCAAAACACACTATCTAGATAGTCGATTAAAAGAAACCTAGTAGGAAAAACACGTAGCATTTAAACCGAATACAGAAAAAGACAAACAAACAAAAAACAAAACCATAATTTCACAATTTAACATACACGTTTGTAAATTTCATTGTTAGTAAACATGTACCAGCATTTAAACCGTCAACAAGTTTTTCTACATAAACCTTGACTCTAATTTAAAATAGCACATGTTTGTCTGTCTCAGACTGTGCAAACATATATCAAAGTAGCATGAGGTCATCAAGTAGAAATTCTTAACCAGTTTAAAAGCATTATTAATGATTGTGTGATGATTTAAAAGTAATAATCAAAATAAATATAAAAGTGTGAATTTTTTAAACTTGGTGTGGCATGTTGAAAAAGAGATGTGAAAGATACAAAAGGGATATAGTTAATATCAGAAATCGAAAATATACTGACAATACGCTATGGCATTTATTGATTGATTGATTGGTTGGTTGGTGTTAAACATAATTTTCAACACTATTGGTTAAATCGTGTTGGTCAGTTGTTATTGGTGGAGGAAGTTGGAGTACCTGGATAGAACCACCTAACTTCTATTGAAAAAGTACAGTCCTAGTCAATTTAGATTATAGAGTCGAGAGAGGTGTTTGAACTAGCAAATTCAGTGTTGACTGGGTAATGATACAACCTATTGAATGTTATGGCAAAGCTTTAAAAAATATACCAAAAGACAAACAGTTACAAGAGACAGCAGAAAAACAACCAAAAAACTGAGCAACATGAACCCCTCCACGAATGGAGGTCATGATCTATTGTATGTTAAATACAAAGAACATTAAATAACAGTCTAATAAATGTTATAGAAATAAACAAAAAAGGAAAATGTAAATTCTCATGAAGCTTCGAATCAGTCTCAACATATAAAAATTAGATGTTTTTTTTTACTAAAGTTGTTTCCACCATCATGACCATACACTCCTTTACAAAAAAAAAGTAAAATCAAAAACGGAAAAAACACGAAAATATAAATCATTTGTTGAGCATATCATAATATTTAAACGTTATTTCTGATGTATCTGTTTAATATCCGTCATTGCACGTTATCGTTATCCTCTCAGCATTTAACAGCTGCTGTGTTAGCTTTTATTGTTGTAATTTTTAAATTATCAAGTTTGTAACTTTACATCTGTGTTTTTGTTGTTTTATTATGAACTTGTGATAAGATATCAAAATGCATATATCATAGCTGTTCACCATATCTGACACGTTTTTCTTTCACTTGAATGAAGTACTATTTGCAATATAAAAAAGTTATAGTAATAGCTTGATATATTACATAGGCAATTGTCTATTTTGTAACCACCGTATGTTGATTTGTAGATGAAGATTAGTCGGAAAATGATTGATGTATTACCAACATGTCTTTACTTCACATGTAATTTACTGTCTTTAACATTTATCTCACGCCAACCTTGAGAGAAAATAGTTATAAAAGTATATCTTTTACTGATGAAGTAAATGTGAGTATATATACCTTTTAAAGATGTCCCGTAGCCATAAGATTCACCAATGGTGTGGTTCGTGTTGCTAAGTCTCTAGATATCTATGTTGTGTTTTGTGTACTTTTGTTTAGTCTTTTTCTTTTTTAGCTATGACCATAATGACGTTGTTAAATTTTTTTTCCACATATGGATATGCATGTCCCTCTGATAACTTTCGCCTCACTTGCAACGTTTACGACACTTTGTTTTGTGTAGTTTTGGTATATGTGCGTTCAAAAGACATAAAGTAAATTATTGATTTTAACATTGTCGGCAAGTTGACTCGTGCAGCTTTGGTATCTGGAAAAATAGAAAAAAAACTCGCTCTTTTCCCACTCTATAGCTAAAAGACAGTATGACATTATGATCGCCAATGATTTCGTAATTAGATGTGGGTTTAAACCAAAGTGTAATACATTTAAGTGGCGTAAGTTACAAAAAAAAAAAGAAATATGTTTTATTTTTGTTTTCACAATGAAAGAGGAATAATTAGCACCAGCCAATTTAGGTAAATGTTGTCAAAATAACCCAAAACATCGTCGATAAATTATTCACATGCAGTTGAATAGTTCGACCTTATTGAATCCGTATTCCATTAGGTTGAATGATTTAATCCACAGAAAGACATTTTATACAGGTAACAACGATGATTAACATATCTTAAATCTATAATATGATACCAATCAGACATTGAAATACTCAGTTGCACGTATTTGCTATTTATCTATTTTCAATATTTATGTTTATGTCGGGTATTATGAATATCGGCAGTGATCATAGGTCACCTCGGTGGTTAATTATATCAGATGGTGTCGAGACTAAAAAAAAGGTAATACTCATGCATATTTTCAAGTCCATGCATCATAAATCTCTCTCTCTCTCTCTCTCTCTCTCTCTCTCTCTCTCTCTCTCTCTCTCTCTCTCTCTCTCTCTCTCTCTCTCTCTCTCAAACAAAACATTGAGTAATGTTTGTCACAAACAGATGCTTTGGTTTACAGTGACAAGAATTTCACTTTCCAATAAAATTTAAAAAAATCACATCTTATTACGATCGTCATTGCTTTATAAATTGAGTTCTCTGTAAAACAAACACATGTGCATTGGCGTTTAGATGAAAATCCCAATATCGTGGTTTCTGATACAGAAGGCAGACTTCAGAAGACCACATATATTGACCGTTTGTAGCTCCCTTGAACGGAAATGTTTGAATGAATTATAATATTGAATTACCGGAATTAAAAACAAGGAAGTAGTGGAGCGAGGTTACTACTTTTTAAAATAGATGTAATCAGTAGAAAACAAGAAGGTTACATTATCTCTAAATGATATGGCATGGTAGTTTCCTTCCAGCATTTCCTGTCATCACAATATGCCATTAAAGGTCAATTTGCAGTGTACAAAGATAGAATGCATGCATGTAACGATGACACGTTAATTTTCAAACCATGTGTGACAATTTTAAAAGCTTATGTCGATAATTTATGAACATTGAAGCTTCTCTGATCAATTTAAAATTTTTGATTTTAGTCTTTAGTGTTAAAAATCCCCTTGTGGTGTGTTCGCATGCTTTCCTCTACTTTACATTTGTTGCAGGTATTTCCTAAGTCTAGGCATTTTTTTTAGGGAAACATAGTAGTTTATTCATCCAATAGCTGGACTCCCTAGGCTAATATATATATCATAATAATTTTTGAAATAATGTGCTGTTCTTTATTTGCCTAATTAAAGCTTTTAAAGTTAAAAGTTGTTGGAATGAGGACTGTTTTATGTTTTTGTTTATATTGTTTGTTATAGTTTATCGACGTATGATCTAGATATGGATTGGGCGGTTGTGTGTATGTATTATTGTTTGAACATTTGACTTTTCCTATGTTCGTACGTCTACACTTGGATCTGTTATTTGAAGTTTTCTTTTTCATTTTCATATAATTGTTGTTTAGCTTGATTTGGCTACATTGTTAATTTTTCGGATGACGAATTCGTTTTTTATACTTTCATCTGGGGGAATACCAAATTTGCATACCAAACATTTCAAACGGAAGTCCACGAAACACGTAAGTTGAGTGGGGATGTAACATGGCTGTATTGTTTCATGTAGTATAAGGTTGATTCACACTAAAGTTTTCTCAATAGATGCATTAAAGTAAACAATGTTATTAAACCACAATCTCCTCAAATCACTCATCTTAATCACTTCATGTGTCAATGAAGTTACGTTAAAGTTCGAATTCCTTCATATATTTTATTTTTTGTCAAATGAGAAATAAAGATGTTGTTGTACTGTATAACTATTGATAACGTTTGTTTGCCTTGATTTTATCGCCCAACACTTTTTAAAATACGGATTGATATGGTTAATATGTCGACGAAGCTTGGTTAGATTTTCTTATTTCTAACAGAAAAGGAACAAGAAATAATTATTAAGGGCTAACATATTAAAACCACTCCCTTTTTTTCACTCTAACGTGTTACCTATCTCAGAAACTGCGATAACGTTGTCTTTACTACATTCCAATTGTTTTGGACTCGATAACACACTTGAAAAATCCGATTAAAAAAAAAAACACCAACCAAGGACTTATAAATATGATTTGTTTGTCCAAAACGTCATTTTCAATTCAAAACTAGCTCTGTTTAGTTACAAATTTTCGACTAGACTTTAAAACAGTTTTTAACATTTATTTGTCAATAACTAATAAAGAACATCTTAAGATATTGAATATGGATAACATGATATAAAGGATGATTGTCCGTTTTGGCATGAACAATGATTACAACGTTTCCTAGAAATCGATCGATGTAGTAATGACATAAACATTTGTTATCAAAACTCTTTTAAAAAAAAGTAAGAAGGGCAGGACGATTGATAGAACATCCAGTGGCAAATATATATGCATCATTAGAACTATTAACTAACTCATGGCAATCAAAAAGACAAATAAACAAGAGAAAATAACCGGAAAAACATTTAGCGTTTAGCCGAATACGGGAAAAGACAAACAAAAAACAAGGACAGAAAAGAATTAAACCAAACCCCAACCCTCGACACCATAATTTCACAATTCAACATACACGTTTGTGAATTTTATGATAAGTGCATGTACCTGCATTTAAACTATTAACAAGTTTTTCTAAATAGATCTTGAATCTAATTCAACATAGCGCATGTTTCTCTTTGTCAGACTGTGCAGACATATATAATAGTAGCATGAAGTCATTAAGTAGAAATTCAATACCTGTTTCAAAGCATTATTAATGATTTAAGATGATTTAAGTATTTATCCCATTATAAATAAAAGTGTTAAATTTTAAAACTTTGTGAGGCATGTTGAAAAAGAGCTGCGATAGATACAAAAAGGGATATTTCATATCAGAAATCGAAATAAACAGACAATACACCAAGAGATTTATTGATTGATTGATTGGTTGGTGTTAAACGTAATTTTCAACACTATTGGTTAAATCGTGTTGGTCAGTTGTTATTGGTGGAGGAAGTTGGAGGAAGTTGAAGTGCCTGGAGAGAACCTCCTAACTTCTATAGAATAACGTATAATCCTAATCAATTTAGAAGAGGGACGAAAGATACCAGACTCATAAATCGAAAATAAACTGACAACGCCATATTTTACGGTGTAAATTCTCATGAAATTTTGAAACAGTTTCAACATATAAAAATTAGATGTGTTTTTTTACTTAAATTGTGTCCACCATCATGACCATACACCCCTTTACAAAAAGAAAACAAAAACAAAAACGGAATAAACACGAAATTATAAAGCATTTGTTGATCATATCATAATATTTAAACAATGCTTCTGATCCATCTGTTTTATATCCGACATAGCATGTTATCGTTATCCTCTCAGCATTTAACAGCTGCTGTATTAGTTTTTATTGTTGTAATTTTTAAATTATCAAGTTTTCAAATTTACATCTGTGTTTTTGTTATTTTATTATGAACTAGTGATTAGATAACAGCATGCATATATCATTGCTGTTTACCATATCTCAAATGTTTATCTTTAAACGTGAATAAAGTTTTATTTGCAATATAAAAACTAGTTTTATTTTGGTGTATTACATAGACAATTGTCTTTTCTGTAAAGATCGTATGTTGACCTATATATGTATATTATTGATGTATTACCAACATATCTTTCATTCATAATTATATATTTAGAATTTACTGTATTTAACATTGACAATGTTTCATTCATGCCAAGATAGTTTTTACAGTATATCTATTACTAATGGAATAAATGTGAGTAAATGTAACTTTTAAAGTGGTTCCGTATCCGTACTACATGTACTAGGACTTGCTCATGGTTAAAGACATATAGTTGTTTACATTCATTTCATTTAGCCTTAGGTTGTCTAATTGGGAATCATACCTGCTTTTCTTATTTTTATAAAAAAACTGAATTAAAAATATAAAATAAAGTATAACTATATCCCTCTTGTTCAGAATTGGAAAAAAGCAGTGAGATGTTTTTGACAGATTATTAAAAATGTAAATTCTTATCTGAAAACATATGGTATCAAATTTATCGAGTGTTGCATGGATTTTCTCTGGGTAAAAGAAACTTAAGGATTAGACATTTTTATTACTTTCTCAACTATAAGTTAGTTAAAAATTTAATGGCAAATTTTTTCCACTGTTGATTGACTTTTGTAAATTCTCTCTCTCTCTCTCTCTCTCTGAATAACTAAAAATAAGGACAAATGAATGAATGTCACATAGAGATGTTTTGGTTTACAGTTACTATATATTCTCACAAACTATCTGTATATATATATAATCTGATTTTTGGAAACATAGCTATCCAAAAAAAAATATATATATAGCTAAGATCGCCATTGATTTTGAAATATGCTTAAAATGTAGTACCAATTAAAACACACAAATAAATATACACCAGCGTTCATTTAAACATCCTCAAATCATAGTTTCTAATACAGGAGGAAGACTTCAGAAGACCACACACGTTGACCGTTTAGTGCCCCTTGATAGGAAATGTTAGCACAAATTATAATATGGAATTACCAGTATTGAAAACAAGCTAGTAGTGGAGCGAGGTTACTACTTTTCAACATATATTTTATTTAAAAGAAAGCAAATGAGGTTATATTATCTTTCAATGCTATGGCATGACGGTTTCCTTTCGGCATTTCCTGTCATCAAACTTTTACATATAAGGTAAATTTGCAGTGTGCATTGTTTTTATATTTCGTATTTTTCTTTTACATGGTCATGTATACACATGTTTGCACCTCTCCCAAATCAGGAGGCTCTGGCCGTTATCAATATTGTATGATTTAAAATTTTAGTTCTTTTACAAATTTCGGAGTTAATCATTACGTCCATTATCACTGAACTTGTACACGTTTTTGTTTATGGGCCAGCTGAAGCATGTCTCCTGGAGTGGAATTTTCTCGGTGTATTGAAGATCCTATGGTGGCCTTCGGGTATTTTCTTCTCTTTGGTAGGGTTGTTGTCTTTTTGGCACATTTACAGTCTCAGTTTTACAAGTAGCATTATAATAAATACACTCAATTCACAACCTGAGTAGGTTATCATTATTTTAAATGCTAGACAACATGAGATATTGTTTGAAAGACGAATTACATAATTATTTGTAATTTGGGTGGAGAACGATTTTGCACACTGCATCTTTTTTAACGGTTATCCCTTAAACAAAATATGCGTATACATCTTAATCATTACAGTGTGCAATTTGGTCGCATACTATCAAGTACAACAATTTTCTTATACTAGAAATTAACAACGTTATTAGAGTATAATATTCTCGTATCACTCATCTTAATCACTTCATGTGTCAATTAAGTTACGTTAAAGTTTGAATTACTTCATGGATGTTATTTTTGTTAAATTTCATGAGAAAGGAAGCTGTTAATGTGTTGTATAACTTTTGAATACTTTTCTGAATCCTGATTGTATCGCCTAACACTATTTGAAATGCGGATTGAAATTGTTCACCTGTCGACGAAGCTTTATTATATTTCTGTATTGCACACAGAAAACAAACAGAAAATAATCGATTAAAGTCATTCCATTTTTGACTTTTACGTACTCCCAAACTGATGAAGGTGCTTCGCTACTTGAAGAACAATTATTTATGATTGGTATTTCGGCAATCACAGACATAGACTGGTTCCCGTCCAGTCTTAAACAAAAGTTTGATATGATTTACATATCCCGAAGCCACCCTACATATTTTACAGAAGGAACTAAGCTATCCATCTGGCTTCTAATCACTAGAGGAACGAGCTAGAGGTAGATCTAAATAGTATTTTTCTGTAACTTTCCAATAAGGTGAACTTCAAAGTTATGATGGGTTGCTGTCTGCCTTACAGGTATTCCATATATGTACACCTTTATGATGTCCTGGATTGGATTTGCATAAAGGAGAATAATGGATAAACATTGTAGAATGACTAAAATGCTGTATAATAAGACTAATAAGGTGTTTATATGCAGAATAGAGAAAAATGTATAAAAAAATACAGAATATAAAGTTCTTACAATGTATTTGCTGCTATTTTTTACGTATACCCACACCTTTCCCTAAAAGGCATTTGCCAAATCTTAATAGGAGCTTCAAGTAACCAATTGTTGTGACATCAAATGCTATGCTTATTTATTGCTTCATCTTTGCACCAAAGAATATTAAGATGAATTTTTAAATATTGTATTTATTTGTGGCGAAATACGGCGAGTTATACTGTATATCAATAGTGTTGTAATGATATTCTTTAAATCGGTTTTGATACCATTGTATTTTTTTGATTGGTCTAGTTGCTCGCCTCTATTATAGTAGTTCGAGGGTTCGGACGTCTACGGTCAGGTCAAAACAGACTTCAAAATTAGGAGATAACTGTATTGTATTTTAAGCTCCGACGGCATCAATTGGGGATTTGATGGTCGCAAATTAAGTTTACTGGCGACGCGTTAGCGGAGACAGTAAACGGGTATTTGCGACCATCAAATCCCAAATTGATGCCGTCGGAGCTTAAAATACAATATTGTTATCTCCATTCTAATGAAACTGACAGAAAACAACGTTAAAACATGTATTTAAAATCTGTCATATGCCGTCTGCGCTTGCGCGTACGTCCCATAACATCAATTGTCAATTGATGCCATGTAAGAAAGTGACGTTATCCAATCAAAATGAACGTTACAAACGTTGTTGCATTAGAATTTGTATTTACTACAACACGTCATGAAGGAGTAAGAACAAGACTGGTTGACTCAGAATAATGAATCCATATAATATGACAGGTCTCCCGTAGACTATTGCAATTTGCGGTTGCTCTTTATAATTCGACTGAGTGGGCTGGTCTAGTATGAAACAGGGGTCATATTCAGCCAATAATTTGACCCGTCATACAACTCTTTTTATATATTCTTAGGTTGAAGAGAGAGCTGTCGTCTAACTCAAAAAGATGGAAATGATTTTTTTTTTAAATATTAGGGATTGTTTATATAGTAAGAATCACAATACAGAATTTAATATCTGATTTCAAAACCATAGTTAAAAGCACATAACAGTGGCTGCGTTTAATCAAAACTTTCACATTCTGTTTTCTAGACATAGTATAGTGGTTTCTACAAAACATTGTCCAGTATCGCAATGAACAAATCAAACAATTAGTTTTCAATAACTCATTAAGAATATACAAGGATATTGAAATATGAATAATAAAGAGTAACAAGATATTTTGAATAATTGTCCGTTTTTGCATGACCACTGATGATAATGTTTTCATGAACACGGTCAACTTAGGAAAGGTAAAAATAGATCATATCATTTCTAAAAGTAGCAAGTAAGTTAAGACGAGTTTGATTTACATTGATTGATCTTAGATATATCAACATGTAAATTTATTTTGAAATATTCTTGTTATGTTCAATAAAGAATTGATTGATTGAACATGCATATTCAGGACTATTTGATTAAGCATGGGAATACAAAGGACAAAGAAACATAAAACAATAACCGGGACAAAACCATTTTTAAACCCGAATACAGGCAAAAGGAACAGAAAAGAATAAAACCAAACACCAACCCAATAATAATATTTTCACTATTCAACATACATGTTGATAAATTTCATGATAAGTACATGTACCTACATTTGAACTGTCAACAAGTTTTCTAAAAGTTGGCCTTGACTCTTTTTCAAAATAGCGTATTTTTCTTTGTCTGACTGTGTAGATATAAATCACAGAAGTATGAAGTCATTAAGCAGAAATTCTTTACCAGTTTAAAAGCATTAATAATGATTTGAAGATGATTTAAAAGTACATTTGTAATTATCAGACTATATATAAATGTGGGAATATTTCAAATTTTTTGTGTTAAAGAACTGATACATGTTTGGTACGGCGTCACACATAAAAAAGAGAGACGAGACGAGAGACACCAAAGATATATTCAAAGTCGATATCAGTCGAAAAGAATAATGACAATGCCATGACATTGATAGATTGGTTGGTCAATTAATGTTTGTCTCCACGTTCATCACTATTAAGTTAATTGTGTCGGTCGCTTTAAATAGATGGAGGAACCTGAAGTGCCCGGAGAGAACCACCAGCATTCGGCAGGAAATCTGACTGTCCTAGTTAATTAAGATCGGAGTCGAGAGCATTTGCCACGTACGATGTTTGAACTCGCAAACTCAGTGTTGGCAGGGTAATGATACAGAAATTGGATTACTTAGACCACTCGGCCACCAAGACCCATGAATTGTTATGGCAAAACATACCAAAAGACAAACAAAATATTACAGAGAAAACTAAAGACTGAGCAACACGAACCCACCGAACCCCTACAAAAATTGAATTGCAGTTCCAATGTATGATAAATACAATGTACATGCATTGAAAAAATGCCGGAAATGTTCCTTATGTCGGATATGTTCCTTAAGTCGTAACTATAATGCCATTCCCTTTTCACGAATGTGACCTACCGAATGAGACTATTTACCGGCTTTGTAATAACTTGAGCGACACGACAGGTGCCACATGTGTAGCGGTATATGCCTGCCCTTCAGGAGCACATAAGATTACCCTGGTTTTTGGTTGGGTTCGTGTTGCTGTTATACCACTTTTTGTGACATTTTTACCTATCATGACTGTTTGTTTTGTTCACATATCGTTGTCGCTATAATGGAATGTGATGCGACTGTCAGTCAAGTGAGAGGTTTAGCGCTTTAAAACCAGGTTTTATCAAAATACCTGTATCAAGTCAGGAATGTGATAGGTGTTATCAATTCGTTTAATGTGTTTGGACCTTTGATTTTGCCATTTGATTAGGGACTTTCCGTTTTGAATTTTCCTCGGAATTCAGTATTTTTTGTGATTTTACTTTTTGCTATAGGAACAGCAAATTTGAATAAATTAGAAAGATTAGTGTATAATCTTAAGAGAGTCAGTATCAGTTCTATAATATATAATGTATTTACCTTAGTTTTGTCCACAATACGAACACAAAATTATTTATAAATATGTAGATCATATCATGATAAGTACACTTCTGATTTATCTGTTTTATATCTGTCATTGTATGTTATCGCTATCCTCTCTCATTTAACAGCTGCTGTGTTAGTTTTTGTAGTTGCAATTTTTAAATTATCAACTTATGATTAGATAATAACATGCATACATCATAGCTGTGTATCGTATCTGAGATGTTTTTTCTTTAAACGTGAATGAAGTATTATTTGCAATTTCAAAATGAGCGATATCTTGATAATGTTATATAGGCAATTGTCTATTTTGTAAAGACCGTATGTTGACCTACAGATGTAGTACGGTTGCAACATGATTGATGTATTTCCAACATGTCTTTAATTCATATGCAATATATATTAAGAATTTACTGCATTCAGCATTTGATTCACGCCAACTTTGAGTCGCAATAATGTTTGCAGTAATCTATTACTAATGGAATGAATATTAGTAAATAAAAAGAGGTTCCGTAGCCGTAGTAGGTTGATAAATCATTTCAATGTTTTTGGCAAGTTATCTCGTGCAACGTTGGTGTCCGACGAAATGAAAAAATCAAAAGAGAGTTAGAAATTGAAATGTCGTTCTAGATTCCGTAATGTGTAAGTGTCTTTAAATTTGTTGATTTTACCAACGGGTAGTTACCTTAATACTTAAAGATATCCCTCGCCTGAGACTTATAATTATAAACATCTGATAAGGTAAAACATTTTCCAGCAGAGATAACCTAAGACGAGATTTGCCGATCTCTCTAGACTGTATTTTTGTTTTAATGATTCTATTTTTCTTAATGCATGAATACAGAACAGAGAATTTGAGATAGGAATTACAAACTAGATTGCGGGCTTGCTATCATTGCTGGTGAACTGTCAGTAACTATGTACAATCTGCTCGATATAACTCGTTTCGGAACTTGCAAGATTCAGATGTTTCATAACTATTTTTATGAATTGAAAATTATTATATGAAAACGGATGTGTTTGTTAGTCTTCATGATAAAACCTTTAGTAGTTTTTTTTGTGTTCCGAACATTTCCAACTGATTTTTCAGATTATTGCTGTTTAACAGACATAACAGGTTAAAAATGTCCAAAACAGGGGAACATCAGTCATCATTGTGTTATGATCTCAATCATCATCAACACAAACAATTGAAAATCCCAATATCATGGTTTCTGATACAGAAGGAAGTCTTCAGAAGACAACACACGTTGACCATTGTGTGCTCCCTTGAACGGAAACGTTAGCACGAATTATAATATGGAATTACCAGTATTAAAAACAAACTAGTAGTAGAGCGAGGTTACTACTTTTTAAAATATATTTAATCAGGAGAAAACAAATAAGGTTATATCATCTTTAAATGCTATGGCATGGCAGTTTCCTTTCGACATTTCCTGTCATCACAATATGACATAAAATGTCAATTTGCAGTGAATAAAGATAAAATGCATGCATGTAATGATGACACGTTAATCTTTAACATCATGAATAACAATTTTAAATGCTAATGCTGATTAGTTTTGAACATTGTAGCCCATCTGATCAATTTGGAGTCTTTTTTTTAAAGATCTTTTGATCTTCCTCTATCGAAAAAGAAGGTTAATTCCCTTTTCACACACACACACGGATCGCGGACTTGTAGTCAATCTTAAGCATTCCTGAATAACTCGCTGTTGATCGTGAAAGGTGAGGCAACTATTCTGACAAGTCAAAAATCTTCTTACGATGTGTTCGCCTGATTTATTGCACTGTATATATATTGATTTTTTTAGATGGTAAACACCCTGGTAATAAGACCCGTTAGTGCTTAGCGAGTGAATTGGTTAGGTAAATGCTGACATTATTCTGTACCAATACAGTGTGTTCCTTTTTACTCAATTTCTAATGATGGATATACATATATGTACACATACCTTAGATTTGGTGTATGTACACAATATTTTAAGTATGGCTCAGTGTCTTTTTGGATTGGTTCTGCACATTTGTGTACACTATATTAACTTCTTAATTTGTAAATTGTACAAGGCTGATTTGATCATATCTGCACTGATTATGGCCTGAATGCAAAAGGGGTGTGTGGGGTATCTTCATCACTCTAGTTTGTAAAGTGTGATCATTATTCTGTAGTCTCTAATTTGTTGCCTTTTATTCTCTAAATTTATAGTTGAACTCTTCATCATTATGTATTCATCAATTTAGTATTATTTATTCATTATTTTCTGCCTGTCTTTTATTCATGTTTTGCCCCTTTGTTCTCTATTCGCTATATTTTGGCTTTTCGTTTTTTCTCTTCTCTTTTTTTTCTCTATTAATCTATAAATACTGCTGTCTCAAACGAGATCTAAATTATGAGCAACATGCTTACAGGATATGGATAAAATCTATCATTTCAATAACACAAAATGCCAAAGATGTGTTAAGCTTTGAATTGTCACTGTTTTTTTTAAAGTAATTACGATGAAATGTCGGTCTCATATATTTTACAAATCTATTTTTAATGTTATGTTATTCTACGCACGTACTTTTATCTAGACAATATGACTTTTTCCATCCATATATGCATGTATTCGACAGTAAGCGAGTAATTATACAGTCTACCCAAAGAATTAATTTTAAAGCCATTATATTTTGAATAAAATGTATCAAAATAAGACATACGTTGTAACTTGAATATCAAACAATTAAATCAAAATTGTAAAACGTTGAGATAAGTTCGAGGTCTGCACCTTTTTATATAAAAAAACATTTGACCAGGACACAACTAGACGAGAAATATAGTAGCAGAAATACATGTATAAAAGTACCCGAATTTAATTGTCAGAAGAACAGCATACGTGCACCTGTCCATTGACGTATATCTTTGTACCAGTTAAATAACAAAAAGTACAATATTTGATGTTATTTGTTTGCATGTTTTTGTAAAAAGTTTGTCAATAACATTAAGGTTTCATTTAAAGAAAATTAAGGTTTGCTGTTAAATATATTTGAGAAAGACTTCACAAATATAAAGTGAATGTAACAAATTAAAGCGCATCATTCGTTTTCAATATTCAGGTAGTTCTACAATAGTATTTATTAGGAATTTATGTTTATAATTGTAAACATTTTTGATTTCGGAATATTGTACATTTGCATTTGAATTATAACTGACATGTTTTAATCATTATAATCATAGAAGATGAATCTCATTTGTTTTTAATATATCATCATGATCATTAAACAAAATTATGAAAAACTTTATAAAAAAACCCATTGAAAATATATATAGACATATATATAATAAAATAAACTCATCATCCTTACACAAACTCATCATTGATACCAGGATAAATATGTTGTACGCGAGACGCACGTTTCGTCTTATAAAGACTCAGTGACACATGAATAAAAAAAGGTAAGAATTGAAAATAAAGAACGACGTGAAGGTCATTGTGGACCCACAATTCCGGAAGTGTTTGCCAAATACAGCTAAGGTTATCTATTATTCCTTATTTTGAGTTTGACCCCACTAGTCATTGGTCTTCCTCTTAAGTACTACTTGCTTATCGGAGAAACAGCAACCCCGTATGTGCAAGTCTTTGGTTTGACCCTCTGGAATAAAATCCTATATATTCCATACTGTAGGCAATCATACTACCACATAAGCACCGAGGCGATCACATATTTGAATTTGTAAGGATTGATTCGCCATTGCAACAAAGTGGGAAACTACTAGAATATCAATTAATGTATATTCTTACTTTGTTATCCCTGGCTGAGCATTTCTCAAGCCCTCTTAACGAGAATAAATTGCATAATATGGTAAATATTTATCAATTCAATGACACAAAATGCCAAAAATGTGTTAAGCTTAGTGTGTCTGTCTTTTAAGAATTGACAGTAATTACGTTTAAGAATCGGTCTCGTATCCTAACGTAATCTATTTTTGATATAATTTTATTCTAAGTACGTATTTTGTCTAGACAATATGTCTTTCCCCATTCAAAGATAATCGACAAAGAGCCAGATATTTACAGCCTTTAGTTTAGAATAAAATGTATTAAAGTAAGAAAAATAGTCTTCCTCTGCGATAAGATAAATGCCATATTTATCAGAGCAATTTATTACGAACGCCTCAACAATTCATTACAAACACTCATTAATTCATTACAAATACCTCAATAATGCTTTTCAATAGGTTAGTGCAATTTCTAATTTACATTTGATCTATTTGTCATTATCAAAATAAGTTGCAGCTTACTGAAGGGATGCAATGTTCTTTAGCGTTAGGCGTCAACCGGTCATTTGTGACTACCGTGTTATCGTCAGATATATTAAATTCAATCGTGATTCGTTAGAGGTATAAAAAATAACGGTTTCGCAATTGTATTTTTTTTTGAAAATAAACCGTTACTCGTCAGATCAATTCGTGTTTTTTCTTCATTTGAAAACAATAAACTAAATAAAATTTATCGTCCGTACTATACAAAATCTATTAGCAACCACAAGGGTCTGCAAGGATAGCTCATAGTACATGAGAAAATACATCAAGATATTTAAAACTTTTTAGAACAAAGATTATAAAGAATTTTCGACTTACCAAACTCCTCTCCGGTTAAAAAATAAATGTATATATATAAAAATATAGAAACTGAATTATTTTGCTTTTCGATGACTAATACAAAACGATCTTTTGAATATTTGTATATCGAATAACTTTAGTTGAACTTTTGACACGAGGCAATAAAAAATGATAATAATTTATAAACAATTTGAAAATATATTGATTTGTTATTTTCACATAACATTTTATTGGGTCATTGAAGACAGAAGAAAAAATCTATTTTAGATAAGAAAATTTAAATGTGAGTAATGCAATTCAAAACTAGAAACATTTGGATACTTTCTGATCTTTCTGCGAGTATTGTTTGACGTTCATTGTAAGCGGTTATTGCTTATGTATACTTATACGTTCCTTAAGTGAATGCTCTAAAAGTTCTCAATTTTTGTTTTGCGTTGAGCAAAAATTCAATTAAATATACAACTATTTCTTATAAATGCATACTGTTTGACAGCTGAAACATAAAAGGGAAAATGCTGATTCTATTTCTTACCTTTACTAACATCTGTTGATGTCAATTTTGTGGAAAGACACCGCATACATCATTATGATTTTAAATGCGTTCTATTGATACCGATGATGACCACTGCTTTGTTAACGATGGAATAACCTTTTACAAGCGAGAGTGCCAAACAAATATTTTTACCTAATATCATTGATAAAACAAATGTTTTGTTGTCATTTATTTTCCTAGTCAAATTACCCCGCCCCCACTTAAAAATAAACGTATTGTCGGCGCCATACTAGACATCACAGTTGCTTCAATAAACTGTTGACGTCACAAGAAAAGTGTCTGATGCCACAATGCAAACATGATTGTTATTGTATGAAATCAATAGTTTAAAACACGAAAAAGGAAAATTACACTTAATCAATTGGTTAAAAGCAATACTATTTAAATACACGAATACTTTTGAAATCGAGAAGCGGAATGACGTAAAGGGCACAAAAAGGTTCAAATCAACGTTAGATCAATTTAGCCTGAGTGAGCTTTCAATGATTTCTAAATATATCAACGTGATGCACGATCTCAGGCAAATTGAGATAGATTCTGTCTTTAGTAATTTTTGTGTCTCTTCATTTTTTTACCATGTGTGATAAAAGTCGATGAATATTCTTTTAAAAATGAAAAAAAAACCCCACATCAATGTCATGCGTCTGAAGCGCATTTCTGGATTGATCTTCACCCGGAACGCTCAAAGCCGAAATGTGATAAAAAAGGACCTTCAATTAAAAGCAATCGAAGTGATGGAATAGGCCGATTCAAATGCTGACGACTAAGAGAACGCCTTTGTTTTGAAGGATGTGATTGTAAAATTATCAGTTATGAGGACAATGAAATTGAGCAATGTAGTTACTAAAACATTTTCAAACATTGTCGATGTTTTCAGTTTAACGACTTTATTTTTTTAAAGTCATCAATACATGTCATATCTTGGAGGGTTGAGACCACAAAGACTTGATAATAATGTCACATAGTCATGTGCTTGTTCAAAACTGTAATTTTGATCTTAACATAATCTGCAAAGTTTGAACAATACATCATTCAGTGGCGTTCAGTCTTTCAGTCAAACGACTAATCCACTTGTAATTGAATACTGTGCGGACAATTCGCTTGCAGTCAACTCAGTACTGTTCAGTAGCTTTTTAGACAATTCGGTAGGACGCTTACATGTTCATATCCGTTTGGAAAATGTGAAATTATTCATCTCCGGTATACAATTGGAATAACATTGAATCTGCGTTATTCTAATGGTAAAATGTGGTCAACATAGACAATAGCCGTCTCTCTTAAACTAAGAAAAGTAGAGGAATCATTAATATTTATAGGGATGTAATAGTTGTGTCATACCACAAAGCTAGTCAGTATAGATATGATGATTTTCTGTCATTTATTATTGTTTAGCTGTCAATAACTAAATATTCTATTCATTTTGGAATATATTCAGCTATTATTGAAGTATTCAATGGTTGTATATTGCAGATAAAATCATGCATTTATCATAGAAGATGATTGTGAAAAATATAAAATGCCAATGTGTCAGTCAATGACTATTTATCCATATAAATGTTAAACATTTCAGTTTAGGAGATAATGTTTGTCAATGTTATAACTATTGTACATTTCATGTTTTTCTCAAGTCATTTATTTATCATGTTATCAAATTAAAAAAAACCCACCGAGTTCGAAGGTACAACTAAAAGATATTTTTTGGATCTATAATCATTGTAGTCAGATTTGAAGCGTCTCTAGTGTCCGTAAATCAATAATCTATGAAATAACATTGAATTTGCTTGATTCCTATCGATAAATTTGGTAAACATAGGCAATAGACGTCTTCCGTAGATAATGAACCTTATATTAAGAAAAATAGATGTACGTTAAATAGTTATGTTGATGTATTAGTTGTTTCCTGCTTCAAAGCTATTCAGTACAGCTACGATGTAATTAATAAACGGTTAGCTGTCATTGTCTAAATGGTCCACTTATCCGTGGTATCCGTATATGGTGCAGGAAATGCTTACCCTTCCGGAGCACCTGATTTCACTCATGGTTTTTAGTGGAGTTCGTGTTGTTTCTTAATTATTATTTATAACTGTTGATGTAAATTTCTTTTGGTTTTGTGAGTCTTTGTTTACTCCTTGGTTTCGATTGTTATTGTCTTATCATCGAATACATTTAGTTCTTGTTAAAGTATTCTAATGCCAATAAATTCGAATTTTGATGGTATATTTGACGTACAATCCTGCATTATTCCTTCAGTAGAATATTATAAAGCAAGTATACAGGCCATTGTGTCAGTCAGTGATTATTAACACATCTAAATGTTAATCACTTCAGTTTAGGAGATGATATTTGTCAATGAGATAACTATTGTACATTCTATGTTTTTTTTCTAAAGACATTTACTTATTATCTTATCAAATATGATTAACACCGAGTTCAAAAGTCCATTTGAAAGTTCATTATCTGAACAGCCATCAATATAACAAAGACTTAAAGCGTATCTAGTATCTGTAAATGATAGACATATACTTTAATTAAAAGTTTTGAACAATCTCGAAAGAAATATTGTCTAACAATTATGGACAAAATGAAAACAAAAAGTCTTGGACACATGCATGTATTTTAAACGACGAACACCTACGTTTATATTCGAAATTCTTGTGGAAGGAAATGTCCCCTGAATGCTTACGTGAATTTTCAGTGATATATTTAATGTCATGATTTACTGAGACTATTACGTCTTCGATATATCATTAAACAAAAAGAAAGATTTTATCATCATTTCAGTGATGAATACTGCAAACCAACTTATTTTCGCGAGATATTTATTTTCGCGACTTTCGCGAGTAGCAAGATAACGCAAATTTAAATCGTCGCGAATATGTATAATTTTGAATTTTTCTGATTTAACCACCTCAAGTTGATTAGAAAATCGCGAAATCAAATAGCCGCGAAGTAGACTAGATAGGACCGAACGCGAAATTACGTATCCGCGAAAATAAGTTTGTTTACAGTTATACAAAATTTAGAATAAGAATCATACATTTCATCTAACTACTTGAATTATGTGTGTGATTTATTGAAATAAAAAAAAAGCTTCTGGGTTTTGCCAGCCGCTTATTAAAATGTTGCTGAGTTAAACATGCTTAACTAAAATGAGACATCTCTCCTCCAGACAATAAATGACGTAGAAATAAGCAACTTCAGGTCACCAGACAGCCTTCAACAATGACCAAAACGTATGTACGTCTTTAAGTATGATTTAAACTATGGCCTAAAGAAATTTACATCATTTTCATTTCGTCACAGTGTATATTTATCTCATTGTCAATCTTACCACAGCTACTTATATTATTATTTTCTTTAATTATTTCCAAACCTTGAACAATGGTGTACTAAACAGCATAACAATAGAACACTCTTTTCATTCATCGCCATTTATTGCACTTAATCTCTCTTTTGATGAGAAAAGTTTCTTAAAATTTGTTTGTCTTTAACTATAAGTAAAATAAACTTTGTAATTGTTTTGATTCAGAATTAATTCACATATCAAGTTTTTGTATTATTTTGTGTCCGCAGAAATATGAGATGTATTTTCGATGATTTTGTTAACGTTTGTTAAATTCAACCTTTCTTTTTGAATATGTTGAACTTTGTGTTGCAATTTTAGTTAGTACCTTCAGTTGGTAAAAAGTCATATCTTCACTCACTTCGTGCTTATATGGGGAACATCTGTAGTGGAATAAATCAGACTTGGATTACAGGAAGGAATTTTGGAAACATTAACTCTCCAAACGTTAAATCATTGCCTACAGTTTTTGTAATAACTGTAAGATAATTTTACGCGATATGCAAACAGTGAAGAACAAATCGTGATTATTGTTTGGCTGAAATTATTTTTCCTGCTTCACTGCTTTTTTTCGAACTCAAATAATTGTATCAAAAAGAAATCCCACATTTCGTTTTAAATATGTTTTCCATTGTTTTGTTGAAAACAGGTCTAGCATTACAAATTAAATAATCGATTCTATCATCATTATAATTCTTCTCTTCTAGTTTCTTATTATTGTACTCATTTATCTTCAAACTAATGCAGTTAACGATACTATTATCAATATAAACGGCAAATGCTGATTTCTGTGACATAATCATATGGATAGATTAGAGCATGTTTATGTATTTCCTTCTCTGAAAAATTCAATAATAAAAATCTCTAACACAATATTCAGAAGTGTGTATTCTTCTATTATCAACCACTTCTTGTAAACATTGATACACTAATACGCTAAAATAATAAAAACTTACATGTACACTTTTTTTTATTATCGTTTAAAACAATGCTTTATAAATTTGATACACCCGGCGCGCTTTTCTGGTTTAACCTTCCTCAGGAACGACCAAAGTCGAAAATTTGAAAATTTGAAAGCTAAGGATGTATAATAACCGAAAAAGTTATATTACCTAAACATATTAGTCAAATCCAACTTACTTTGTCTTGGGGAGTTGAAACCTTAGTTTCATAATGATTTATAAATTCATAAACATATAAAAAAATATTGAATGTACGTTTCTGTATGCATTTATTGTAAATAATGACACGGTCTACATTAAAAGATTATGTTTCGGATATGAAAACTTGTTTACAATACATTGTTTGTGTGCTTTGAATCTCGGAAAACAAAACGCATGATACATCCGTTATCACCTCTCAGATGTTCACAATACATCAGTCAGTCAGATGTAAACAAATCTAAATTACGTGAATTTCTATAAATAATTTGCTTTTCAAGTTTAACGAAAAACTACAAAACCTATGTAATTTCTAATACTTTCATCTCTCAATCATCAGCAGAATGCTTATCCGACAAGAATTTGCAGGAGTTCTTTAGTGAGTACTGCAAGGCAATACATATTGTAATGAATTACTTCAATAAAAGTAAGGATTCTCAATGAAAATATTGTAGTATCATGTGATAGTAATATCGTCAGTTTTCGCGTACATTATTGCAAAACTTCTCAAGAAAAGCTAAACCTGGAGAAAATGCATAATGTCTAGAAAAGTTTTAAGAAGAATATTGATTTTGTCAGCATCAGGATACCTTTAATTCTTATGAAATTAGTGATGTAACGACCATTTGAATTGGACGAAGATTCGCCATCGAAGTCATTGGCAACAAATTTGCTCACACGCAGTCGACATTTTATGTATGTTTTAAGGTTTGCCTGTGAAGATTTTTATATGTTATGCATAATAATAGGATTAATGTACTGTATTTAAGGAGTAACCACCATCATAAATCACAATAAGACGATGGAAAAACTTCAAATTCAGTTACGTTGTTCCTGACTTTGTATTCTTTTAATTCATTTCCATTTGTAATATTTCTTTTTCTTATAAGATGATTTAATCATTTCAAACATAAAAGCTGTTACAACTTGGCACAGACGGCTCTAGCCACTTCTGCGCAAAGTTCTAGTTTTTATGGTTTTCAATACTCTCCGACTTTGATTTGGGCTATTACGTGATTGATGTGATTGCAATTTCTAAATATTACATAGTGAAAACATCGTCGGAAGCATGATAATTGTACACCATTGATTGACATTTTTAGCATAGACAAATGTGTTTATTGATGTAAACATTTTCAGACTATCTACGTATATAATTCAAATGATGCATTATTAGACTGTGGAAATTTCAGTCGCCATAGTTATCTTCGCCAATTGATTTAAATGCATCGTTTTACAACACATGTGAAGCAAAAACATGACGTATGTACTTTAAACATAGTAAGAACACACATTTTTTTTTATACTATGAAGGTTACATGTTGTATGCGTCTCTTTTGGCGTGATGGTCAAGATGTAAAGAAAATTACTAATATACCTCAATAAATTTTATTTTTTCTGTACACGCTGTTTTCATTGATCAATACACATGTCTTACACCGAATTCAGTTTTGCCAAATAATTTATAGTCAAATCATAGTCATCTATAAACACAGCATAGGATAACTTATCAAAATGAAAAGAAATCATTTCCACCGTATTTCCCCAGTAGAGTTTGATACAGTAACACTTGCTGCACCGTGTTCAAATCCAACCAAGCCTCATGAACAGCAATAGTTCAGTAGTTTCTCTACCAGATTTGTTTTTCTAATTGCCTTGATATCAAAACATGTACCTGTTTTTCTTAGCATAACCAAGAGATTCGAAAATTACATTGTCGATCTTTTAATGTTTGTTTGAAGGTAAATAATTTAGCTTTTCACGTCGACCCAGTTTTAGGATAACATAATTTTATGTAATTTCGACTAGAACAAAGAACGATTTTGTAATAATCGAAATTTGATGAAATGATAAAGATTGAAAGCTAAATTGAAATCTCAAAATACAATTTTGATGTCATAGATTATCAATCTAACGTAAAATAGTGCACCTAAGCGTTTAGTAGCTTTTTAAGAATTTTTAAATCAACTATTTACTTGCGTAGCAAGCTGTATTAAATTGCAATTGAAAGTATGCATTGTCCATTAATAAAAAAAACAAGACATTGAACCATAATCTTTGATGTATATATTCAATTGTTTTGCTAATTCCATTAAGTTCCATACAACATCATACTGACCAACCGCCGATGTTTCCAATATTCCATTAGATGTAACACACTGAACTTACGCTCTTTAGATTAAGTACTATATAAATTTCTAATATTCTTTGCATGTTTTCTGATGAACATCTCATGCATCCATTTATTTAAAGATTTGCCTTTACTTTTTATGAAAAAAGTGTTAAAAGTTTGTTTTATTTATCAACACAGAAATTACAATTAGGGAAAACAACGTTTATACAAATGTGTACAATCTAAAAAAAAAAAGAGAGGCATTTTTCAAGTGTCAATTATTGTAAAAAATTTATATAATAATATAATTTGCCCAGACACTTGAATTTCACATAAATCTTACATGAACTGATTTCAAGTGAGTTTCACTTCTAAGCTCGTTTGAGGTAAAATTAATGTGAATTTTACGCAAGATTCAAATGAATTTAAATTTACGTGAAATCTCCCTGTGTAGAAGTGATTGATCTATTATATAATCACCCCTTATTCTCAATTTCTGTTATTAAACTATCGTTTTGTTCGCAAAAAGATAGTTTTCGCATGATACGTGAGATATAAGCTGCTATAAATTTGTAATTTAAAATCCCATATCTCTTGGAAATTATAAAAAAATGAAGTTGTGGTATGATTGCCAATGAGACAACTCTCCACAAGACACCAACATGACACAGAAATGTACAGCTATATTTCACCATACGGCCTTCAACAATGAGCAAAGCCCATACCGCATAGCCAGCTATAAAAAGCCCCAAAATGACAATGTAAAACAATTCAAACGAGAAAACAAACGGCCCCATTTAATTACACTGAATTACAGGCTCCTGACATGGGACAGGCAAATACATACATAATATGGCGGTGTTTAACATGTTAGCGGGATCCCAACCCTCCCCCTAACCTGGGACAGTGGTGTGAATGTTGATAGAAATTGAACGTCTTGAAGACAAATGTAAGAAACATTTTTCGTAAAAATGTTACTTGTCTATCCTTCATTCTTGATAAGAATATGATTTCAATGCCAGTAATCCCAGCCCTAAAGATGGTCGTGCGTTCACAATACTGTAAAACTTTTACTTTATTTGCACTTTTTAACTTTTTTTTATTATATTGTCACTGATATATCTTTTGTAGACGAAACGCGTGTGAGACGTATAAAATGTTTAATCCTGGTTCCAGGTCGGAATAAGAAAGTCTGATTCAATGTATCAGCCGTGTTCGCTGAACTTTTATAGTTTTTGTAAACTTTGCATTGTATGAAAAATAAAACCAGCAGACAGAGAAGCATTCTTGATGATCATTTGTATTATAATCATGTGATATAATATATATTTTTTAAAACTGCAAATGGGATTTGGTAATTCTTTTTATCATCAGGAGAGTGTTTTGTTTTTATGCTGAGAAATTTCTTTTACAAACTTATACCATTCCAATAAGGAATCTTATCCGCATTACTTTTTCCTCATTTGGTTAAAAACTGACGTTTCCATTTGTCTGTAATCATTAAACGGTTTTGTAAGACTTTCCAAGCACAGCTGATCACAACAGTGGCTAATTCATATAGCATAGTTCTATATACAACTTCGTATGGAAGTCATAAGCTAAATTTCTCATTGTAATGTTCTATAAACAATTTCTGGCAAACATTGAAACATTGATACTTAAAAAAAATAAATCGAAAATTCAATATTAATTGTTGTTTTATTGGCCCCTTAAATATACCCCGTGACATACACTTCATGCAAGTTATGACACGTTAAAGTTTAAAGATCATAATGCGTGTACATGAATTTTATTTCTAAGCATATTTTCGGACGCTTATATTTCGAAAAACAAAATGCATATGACCAACTGACAACCTCGTTCTCAATGCATACTTGTTGCAGATATCAATATCTAATACTAGTAGTCTTTAATGTGTATGGAATATTATTATGTTTAATAAACAAACTCCAAAACCTGTGGCAATATACCCAAGTTATCCTAGCCGATATATTTTTGCGACATACTGGCTATTAATTTCGTGATTTTTTTTTTATTTTCTGCTTACAAAAGTTACGTAAATAAATCGTTTGAATACCTTGATTAGTTTGTAGTAACAGTTCACAAGTATGATAGAAGAAGTTAAGATGTATGTTTTGTTTTAGATTTCTTATAAACAGATAAAGATGTGCAAATATATTGAATGTAAGGCTGAGTACGGCTTTAAATGTGCAGCTCTTTCAAAAACATATTGTATACTAATTAATAATATGTAGATATCTTCAATCTGGTAAAATATTCAAATGTCGACATGATTAGGCTGTCAGATAGGTCTTTCTGCACTACATTAACCAGATTACGAAATTTCTCTGTTAATCTTCTTTTCCCGTCTTTTCACATGGAACATCAAATTGCCGATCCAACATAAATTTTCCGGAGTCCTTGCACCAGCTGTTTCAAAGTTTTGTAACAGTTTTAAAGTGTTGCGTGCAAGTTTTTGAAAGTCATTGTCACAATTTTGAAAGTCGATCGCATTACTTACCAACTACCGCAAACGAAACGTTAAATAATGGCACTAGATCGATCGATTGAATTGCTCCCAGTCCAAATAATCTTTAATGAAATATATCGATATAATCTATTATTATATGACTATAAATTTTCTGTTTTCTCATTGGCTAAAAGCATAGGAATCCTCTTTGATAACACGTTTTATTCAATATTGATATAACTTTAGTAGGTTTTTCTATATGAATGGGATTTTGAATAAATAAGCATATTCACCTGCGGAAAAAGTATATTTACTGCGCAACACGTCGCGTGCTTTTACGTGTATAATTTTGGTAAAAAAGGTTTGATAAACAATTAGTTTTGCATGGTGAATAATTTCCATTACATGTACATACATTTCTCTCGGAATATAAAATAAAACAATTACTGTCTTTTGTTTCGGTAAATGTGTGGTTGAATTGACTTTTGAAAAACTGATATTTACTTGGGCCGTTGGACAGCGACCGTGTACCTAAATATAGATTTTCCCAGGCAACGTCAATGACGTAGGTTTATGACGTCAAGACAATTCCCGTTTGTTTATCTTTTTCCTCTTGTTTTCGGTGTATTTTTTTTCTCTTTTTCTTGTTTTTTGTGTATTTGTTTTTAGTAACTTTATTGAATCTTTCAACTTATAAAAATAAGCAGCTGTAAAAAAACATCATATATCAAATATAAAAACAGGGCACAGTGTTAAAAGTATCTTGAGCTAATTCTAGAAAATTTGAGATTGACAAAAAGTCATATGATAAAACAATTGTTGACTTCTGATTTCAGTTGGCCTCGGTGAACATCATATCTCTGGGGTTGATAAATCATTGTATCAATCTCATCAAAGTCAATAATTGTATAATGTTGGCAATGAAAATATTGTAGTAGTATGTAATAACAGAATTTTAGTTTCCTTCTCCACTATTTATAAATTGTGTCTTAATGTTATCTTATCAGAAGCTTAATAGTAGTGAAGGTGTCAGCGTTAAACGATTTTAAGCTTAGGGAGATGACATATTCAGATTTACAAGGGAGATACATGGTTGTTCTTTGAGTGATTTTGACAGCTTGAGATCAAGGAAATCGTAATGTCTTAATATTGATTTTGTTTGCGTGAATTTACTGTTTATTCAACACTACATTATTGTAGATACTGAAGTTCTGCAATTCGAGGCAAAGATGGTCTTAATCGCATATGCCACTGTTATTTGGAATTTTGGTTTTCAATGTTCTTCAATTCTTAGGTTTAGCTTGCTATAAAACCCGGTTTAACACACAATTTTCATTCGTTTGATTTTGTCACTTTTTATGGATGAATCCTTTTTTTCAATTTGCCCTCGCGTTTATTTATTTTTTTTTTATCTTGTTTTCTTTCTTATTTTTTTTTTTTGATTTTAACCCAAAGAATGAGTCTTCAGTAGAAAAAATGCGCATCTGTCGTAATAAATTGTACGCCTTTGTTTCGTTGAACCATTTGTTTTATGTCATTGTTGGACATTTTGTCTAATGTTATCATCAACCCAGTCTTGTCGGTCATTATCTGTATATTAAATGTTTATAATATGTTGAACTACTAATAAAAACAATCAGAGTTTGTACCCCAGGAATGCATTGAGATGTTTATAAAGATAGTTTTATAAGACTATGAATAAAAATACTGTGTATTTAAATTTCCAAACGTCAAATCTCCAATTGATGTTTGCAATTTTTTAAATGTAGTTAAATTTGCTTAAATAATGACTCAGTAATTTCCATTTATTCATTTCGACAATTGCTGCAAATTCATCGTTCTACAACACGCTGCGAAAAATACATTAGGTATACAATTTCGATATGATATCATAGAAATACATATTCAAGACGGTTTGACTATATGCGCTTGTGTGGGCTTGGTACTCAATATATACATATTTTGCCATATCAAAACTCTATTTGATAGTTCACATTTGTAAATTATTAATAGTATGCTTTCAAGTGTTCGTCTTGCATATAGCCCAAATAAGCAAACACTTTTAGACTCCATTAAAACCATAAGAGGGGTTTTAACAAGAAAAGATACCAGACTATTATATGGACTCCAGTAGTGACTGAGACTGTCATTCATAGTTCATAGCCGAATGAACAATTCATTTTGAATAGTTATGATCGTCTTATGTTGTGCTTTGAACTGATTGTTTTTCACTGACACAATTGTCTTTGCTTTGACAGAGTGTTGAGTATCACAAAAACAAAAACAAAAACCATTGAAAGAAGGGAATGGTACAAATATGTAATTATAAGTATTATCAAGACTAAAGTACCAGAACGTTTACCGTTCTGTAAAAAAATAGCACTAATTTAGTAAAGAGTATTCATGAACAAGAAAATTGTAAAAATATTGTTTTTATTGTTGCGCCACTTTACTTCTGTTTTCACCTGAAACGACACATGTTTTGATTTTATTTCAATCTATTTAAACAAAAGAGACGATTTTATCGAAAAATGCGCACAATATTTTGAAAGTACAGTAACGTCCTTCTTTATAAAATGTTGAAGTCTCGGAGTTGTGATTTAATGTACGTTTGCATGGCAATCTTTTTGCAAAAGTTGTTTCATGTCAATCCAATTCTAGCATCAAATGATGTTATGTTATCTCTGCAGGAACAATCAAAGAATGTGTAATTATAGAATAAAAATGAAAATATAAAGATGTTCGAACTGTTGAACTTTGAATGAACGTTTGTTTTCTCAACGATCCAGTTCTATCATAGCATGTTTTTATGAAACTTCAATATATAATTTGTAATAATTGAGGTACCATGATAAAGATGGAACGCTTAATTTTAATCTCAAAATACACTTTTAAAGTCATAGATGTTTAATCTAACGTAAAATAGTGTACCCAAGCGTATGATAGTATTTTTAGTTCTAAACGTGTTATTAGCTAGATAGTAAGAAATAATATAAATATTTCGGTCAAATAGTACAAAATTGTTTTGAAAATAAGTACAAATGACAAATACAGTTGTGCAATGAATTGGTAAAGGTACAAAATGATTAATGAAAAGTCTTGATATTTGCATTAAAGCGCAAAAAACCCAACAACAAACAAACAAAAAAACATGTCGGTTATGGTGTACATGTAGTTTCCATAAGGTGTTCTCGCAAAACTAAAACGCTTAGGATAAAAGCTGTCACTTTCTATTAATATACCTAGTTTAGTACTAGTTTCGTCTGGCTTTTTGTTAGTTGCATTTATATACCTATATTGAGATTTTTTTCTTTCAGAACGATGGGTCATTCTTTCGAAGAATCAACCCGGATGATACCATGTTGCAACGTGTGTAGAATTTTGAAAATTTAATTGTTTTACACTGAATAGGAAATCATACTGTGACCTACATGTATTGATATTCTTGATTCTCTGTGAAAAAAAAATAATCACTTTTCCGCGATAAAAATGTCATTACAAATAGCAAAAAAAACAAACAAAACCGTAGCACCCCCCTCCCCAATTTCATAAACTAAGTTGATACAATAAATTACTTACAAAGTGACTTGTATTTTTCGTACACCCTGTCATCAGATGCTAACAATTCATTTGTGTCTCATTCATGCAGTTACAGTAATATTTTTTATTGTGTCTGGATAATAATAAGTGAGTTTTATTTCACATTCGAAATGATCCGTAGGACGTATTAAAATCTGAACGCATCAGAATGAAATATCCCACTTTAGTATGGTCGGTAAAATATGATGCTACATTAATTCTGCAAATGTGTGTCGAAATTTTTTTTTGTCCGTATATAATTAGTTATCAAAAGTACCAGAATTATAATTTTATACGCCAGACGCGCGTTTCATCTACATAAGACTCATCAGTGACGCTCAGATCAAAATAGTTAAAAAGCCAAACAAATAAAGTTGAAGAGCATTGAGGACCCATAGTTCCCAAAAGTTGTGCCAAATACGGCTAATGTAATCTACTCCTGGGGTAAGAAAATCCTTAGTTTTTCGAAAAATTCAAAAGTTTTGTAAACAGAAAATTTATAAAAAATGACCATATAATTATAAGTCAGATAATGCATATTTTGAGTTTTTTTTGGTCGTAGAACACATCTCCAGGTGTCAGAATTGCCAAAAGAAAGACATCCGTACGGTCGGTCATTCATTTGATCAATCCTGACACCCCTCTACGACAAGAAAACCTTAAAATATGCATTATCTATAATAGATATTGTAGCAATGCCCTACATATTGTAGGTAAACTAAGTTACGTTCAAGTAGTAATGTTGTTGTTTGCATATTCTTTATTAAAGTAGCGTTTCCAAGTTTTATCAGAGTTAGTTTTCTTTATTAACGACGAAACTGCAATTCTGTCAGGGGAGATAAAATGTATCATTAATTATTTCGTAATTTTTTTTCTGTACTTCTTGTACTCCTTACAACACAATTAATAGATTAACCTGTGTACGTTATTTTATTCAAAGCCATTTTGTCCAAGGTAATAGTTGTTTTTTCTGATTGTGCGTTACATCTCCCCCTTTAAAAAATATATTGTATTTATATTGAGTCATAAATCAAATTAATCCGTTCAGTGTTTGGTTACTTGTTTTTTATATGTGTTTTTGATTGAACTAAGCCATTTCAATTGATATTTGATATATTTGTGTCATTTCATATTGTAATGTTACACTACTACTTCAGATTAGGATGAAGGTTGGTGCCTGTTAAAACGTTTAAACTCGCTGCGGTTTGTTGAGTGGTTGTCGTTTGTTAATATGGTTCATTAGTGTTTCTCGTTTCTCTTTTTTTTAATATATATTAGACCTTTGGTATTCCTGTTTGAATGGTTTCACACTAGTCTGTAGAGGCCCTTTATAGCATGCTGCTCGGTATGAGCCAAGGCTCCGTGTTGAATGCAGTAATTTGAACTATAATGGTTTACTTTTAACAAATTGTGACTTGGATGGAGAGTTGTCTCATTGGCACACATTACATCTCTTCTTATATCTAGAAACGATTTCAATTAAAAAAGAGCTTATTGGAACTGTGTAATACAATAAAATTCGAACTTGTTTCCAAAATCTACAAAGTACAGAGAAACATAAGTTGGTCAATCCATTTTTTGTTAAATTATTACCTCCTGGCGATTTTGTGAAAAATTGTCCATCCATAACTTATCAATTTTTTTTTATCTCTTTTTATTGTGTTCGTCAAAGAATATTTTCATTGATATATTCTTTAATTTTTCTTAATCCTATATTTTGTAGAAAATTAAGAATATGTATAACTTACGTCTTTCAGGATTTGAAGAACTATCTTTCAAACATAATGCATTGTGTTTTTTTTTTACTTTAACTCTAAGTATTGACTCGGGTTTAGAAAATAATTCACATTATTTAATCGTTTTTAGAATATTAATTATAGAGGTTAAAAAGATGGAATTGTTTACAAAAAAAACTAGTTTGCCCCGTTTTTTGTTTCAGAACTGGAAACTATGATTCGATATGGACTGCTTTGCATTTGGCTTATTTTGGTGTGATTTTCGTAATGCAATCTTATCGTCAAAGTTTGATGACGTGTTAAGGATATTGTTTTCAACATAGAGATAAGGACTTATAAAATTCCTGCTAGCCTACTGGTATTAACATTCTTATATAACATTCAATTATTCCGTCTAAAGCAGATAGAATGTTTCAAAATAAATTCTCAGAAATAGCACTAATTAAAAACGAAATGAGAATCATAAATAGAATGTTATCAGTTTATTAGCGGAGAAATCAAAGTCAATAGCTTTATCTCGTGAATGAAATTGAACTATTGTTTTCATTAAAAAACAAAAATGTGTATTTGTTTTTCATTTAATGATTTGCTAGAATAAGATTTGTTATAAAAAAGAGGATGTATCTTGGGAAACATCATAGTAAACAAACAAAGTATTTTTCTTATGTGGACCTTGATTTCACATAGTAATTCGATAGACTATAATCGATAATATAAATGTTTATGTATTGAGGACTAAAATTAATGATAAGAAGTTACTTTTAATTTTTTCAAGGATATTATTTTTTAAATTTTTTGTTTGTAGTCATGTCTGTGTCTAGGTTCAATCTCGTTGGTTAATTCGAAATTCGACTTGGTAATATCTGAGATAATGTTCTGGAGTTTCAAGAAGACCTACTACCTTGATCGTAAAAAAATGAATGTACACTTTCCGTAAAGTGGAGCTAAGAATTCATTTTTTTAAACATTTCAAAATAACAAAAAAATGAACAAATAATTTTTTTTTTATCAAATATCTGCATTATATATTTTTTTTAGACATTTCCAAGCCACAGTCACAGTGATTCGTCAAAAGTGACAAAAGAGAAGTGAAAGATACATGAATGTTTGAACTGATAAGTCGAAAACAAGAGTTTACTGATAATGCCATGACAACAATCGAAAAACGCCCGCAAGCAAACACCAGTATACAAAACACAACATAAAAACAATTAAGGCTGAGCAACCAGAAATCCAGCAAAAAACCGACAACCGGGATGGACAATAGTTGACTAGCTGAAGTATTGGCTGCAGACGCCCTATAGATTACAATGAAAACTACAACTTGTTGGTTAAGTTATATAGTATACACTAAAACCTATCAAGGTTAAAGTTTTTGTATTTCACAGTATTACTAGGATCAAATAGTGTATATATTATTTCAAAACTTTTAAACAATATGATGATGCTGCTTTGAAGCGACTGAATTTTTGTTTTGTTTGTATTCGGCTATGAATCGCAGCTACTTGTAATAGCAAGGTACCATTGATATATAAAGTCACTTTCTGTTGTAGAATTCCATCAAATTTTATGAAATAAACATCACAACCATATATTGTTCGATAAAATAGAATACGAACTATCACATGGTAGTTTTTAACAATCTCTTGAAGACAGATTTTATTTTCGTCAATTTCCTGTGTAAAATAAATACAGATAAATTTTCAGCAGGTTTTTCGTTTTAATGGTTATATAACAACTACAACATGTATAATATTGGAATGAAACTGCCATTCGAGTAGGTACAAAAGAATTTAAGGTTCATTAATACGTTTGAATAAATTTGAACCAAATAAATGAAAAACCTCTTTTTTTCAGACTATTCCTATACCTATACTTCATACTTATACTTATCAAATTTCATCTCAATCCTCATCAATTATGCTTCTCATGCAGTCTTTCTGTACCATCATTGTTAAGACATATTATATTAAAAAAACATTACACTCTCACAAAGTATTTTTAGCACACTAGGCGTTATTGTAAAGAACGTCTGAACCGATTAAAACGCCAATGCAAGAATTGTTTCCTCAATGAAACAAACATTTTGATATGCCAAAATTACGTGCCGTTTTCATACTTTTCCATATACACAAAGTGAGTTCAAATAGTATAATCCATAATAACTTCGATCCCAGCTACCAATAATTATTTTAACTACAAAATCTTGTTATAACATTTATTCACAAAAATCAAATTATGTTGGACATTAAATGATGTCGCTCTGAATTTCTATCAGAAACACCATAAGGCTTGCAATTCGTCTGTTACAGAACACAATACTTTCATTTATATACCACGACAATAACAATTTGTGTTTAAAGGCATATTGGCTTTGCTGATTGTTGAAGGCCGTACGGTGACCTATAGATGTTAATTTCTGTGTCATTTTGGTCTCTTGTGGAAAGTTTTCGCATTGGCAATCATACCACATCTTTTTTTTTTACCTATAGAGGTTGTTAATCTTTTGTTAAGTTTTGTTTTCAAAATGTATTTGATATCTATTTTCAGTCTTAAAATTATCAGATCATGCTGTCGTTTTAATGCAATGTTTACTTGTGGATTTGAAAACTACATTTAATAATTAAGACGCGGGTTTCCGGAACAAGAACGATCAGACCTAAACATTTGATAGAAGCATAAAAAAACCATATATAACTTTATGCTATAAAACGATCTAAAACATAAGCCAAATTTTCTTAAGTTAGATTTGTTTAGACTTTAGTTTCTTAATAAAATGTGGAAATTAATAAAACCAGTTTGTCTATGATTACATCCCAGCTCCTTTGTTCTAACAGGGGTGATCTGAGCCGGATCACCCCAACCAGATCACCCCAGTTTAAGTTTCTTTGTTATGCATGCTTTCCTTTGTTCTGTAACATTTTGGCGGGAATGTCAAATCCAGTATAAAACTTATAATTCATTATACGGAGAAGACTATCTATCAAAATTCACGTAGAAAAAATCCAGTGTATATGCTGGGATTCGAACTCAAGACCTTTAGCATATCAAGCCACGACACATACCACTTCACCAGGACGACTGGATACGAACTATCAGAAATTTAACATACTTAAAGGAAGCAAGATATTTTTATAACTGGGGCGAGTTGGCAGACCTTTACTCAGTGGGGTTTAAACCCTTTTCGTTAAATAAATGAGTTGTCAGACTGATTGTTCAATTTGATTTTACACTTTTTTAAAGTTGGGCGAGTCGGTTACAAGAGTGGGGCGATTTTTTTCATAAAGTGGCGATATAGTGTGGGCCGATTTTCCAGTGGGGCGAGTTGACATTGTTTGATATCTACTCATCGTGTTAGGGGGTCATAAAGGGTATACATCATATAGTAATATATAAAGTATATTATAATGGTTGTGTGGCGTTCTAAACTAGATTTTATGAATTGTAAATGATTTTTCGTCTAATCTAAAACAGCTGGGATGTAAAATAGTTATCCCATTCGGACTTGGTGTGTCAGTGTAAGATCACCCTCTGGCCTCCGGCCATCGGGATGATCTTACACTGACACACGGCGTCCTTATGGGATAACTATTAATGATATACATAATGTCTATAACGGTCAGCTTATTCGATTAATTTGCGTTGTTCTTATTAAAATTTACTCATCTTTTAATGAATTTTTGTAAATTTGAATTCAGTTCAGATAATAAATGAAACAAAAGAATGCGATTAAGTTTTATTTGAAGCATGTATGTCGTTGAAATGAGGGACAGGAACCCATCGGATTATTCATGAACTAACACAGAGACAAACAAATAATACAATGACGAAAACAGAAAGTGATGACGTGACCAATTACAGTCCAAAAATCACCACATAGAAAACCGAAGACACAACCGAGCAATGCTGTCAATAAAACAAATATCATTACAATTGACGTATTCTTAATATTTATTCACAAATGGTTTTGATATGGATGTTAATCTGAGTAAAATTTGCTTCTTTTCGCAAATATCAAATCACATTTGTGTACTGCATCTGAATTATACACGCTCAGAAGTAAAATTTGGGACCATTGATACGTTGATACGTTAGTAATTTTGATAGAGGAATGTCAAAAGAACTTAATATTTGATCAGATTGGCTACAATGTTCAAAACTAATCAAAAACAACATTTTAGTGTCACTCATTACGTTGAAGATTAACGTGTCGTCATTACATGCAGGCATACTATCTTTGTACACTGATAATTGTCGTTTTATGTCATATTGTGATGACAGGAAATGCCGGAAGGAAACTGCTATGCCATAGCATTTGAAGATAATATAACCTTATTTAGTTTTTTCCGAATAAATATATTTTAAAAAGCAGTAACCTCACTCCAATTTTAAAATGTTTTTAATACTAGTAATTCCATAGAATAATTCGTGCTAACGGTTCAGTCTAAGAAAGACAACTTTAAGCTACAGTGTGATTCAAAGAGGAAGATGCACTTCATAATCAACGTGTGTCTTCTTAAATCTCGCTTCAGTATTAGAAACCATAATAGTATAAAAGTCATCTAACATCAATTTCACTTAGGTTTAAGGTATATTCCAAAACGAAATGTCGATCTCATGTTTTATTATATATGTTTATCTTATCTCTTTATTAAAAAAAATGACATGTAGTGTGATGTGTGATTCTTAATGAGACAACCGGAGTCCAAATGACGTGCACATAAGCAACTATGCGTCCCCGAAGACTTTCAAAACTAAGCAAATGTCATTCCGTAAAGGTGGTAATAAAAGACACCAATATGATGAAACGTGAAAAAAATTGAAACGAGAATATCAAAATGACTTACATCTACCACGAAAACCATGGACTGAATTATGGACTACTGACTCAAAACAGGCACTACAATATATGATTAACATAATTGTGAGAGTTCAACCAGCCCATACCAGCGGACAACAACACAACATAACAACAAACTGTAAAACTTAGTTGGAAATTGATTGATTCATAAAATTGGGACGAAGCAAAGAAACAACTTTCATGAATCTTTTTTTTTATCAAAATTTTTAATTTAGGCAACAACCATTTTCTTATCGGGGGGGGGGGGGTGGGATTTTTATTATGTTCATAAATTTTTTTTCAGAACCTTCCTCCGATAAATTATTTTTTTCTCAAGGCAACAACCATTTTCTTATCTGGGGGGGGGGGGGGGGGGGGAAGGGCCTGGGATTTTTATTATGTTCATAATTTTTTTTTCAGAAACTTCCTCCGAAAAATTATTTTTTTCTTAAGAGAAGGAAAGCAAATTTTTTTTTCAACGATGTGGAATAGAAATACATTTTTTTTTCTCCAAAAAAAAAACCCCCATAAAATTTACATAAAATTCATTTTAATTTTTTAATTGATGGATGTAAAATGTAAAGTGCATGGCTCTGTCTATATCCTGGCATTGGCTGTTTTTTTTTTAGCCCACTTTCTACATTATGATATTCTCTGAGTCTGTCAAACAGGTACCACAGTCCTTGAATTTTAATACTGCTATTGAAGTGGCCACATATGTAATTTTTTTCAGCTACAGTGCAAAATATAATTTTTTTTTCGTTCAGCTAGGCCATCAAAATATTTTTTTCAAAAAAATCCCAGGCCCCCCCCCCCCCCAGAAAAGAAAATGGTTGTTGCCTTATAAGAACTAAGGGGATCTAAAGAGGCCGAAGATCATTGAAACATCGAAAAAAAGACCAAAGTTACTGAATATATGACATTTGTTTATAATTTATCTATTTGAAAAACCTTATTGAAAGAATTAATGCAGAAACAAAATCTGGGAACTAAATCTTCATTTTCGAGCACGCGTGTGATTTAATAATCTTCATTACAACAATCAATACACAACTTTCTGAAAATTAAAACCACAAAATTATGGTCAAAACCATCAAATAACGGATGTAAATTTTGGGAGTTATGAATTTTATTTCAATTGAATGACATTCTCTCTAGGTTGACGTGAATCAAATGTTGAATACACTTAATCTTAAACTATATTCCACACGAACAAAGGACACTTGTTGGTAATATATCAATTATACTCGACCTGAACTACATCTATAGGTCAACAAACGGTCTTTACAACATAGACAATTGCCTATGTAATATATCAAGATATAACTCATATTGATATTGCAAATAATACTTCCTTCACGGATCAAGAGAAACGTGTCAGATATTGCATGCAGGTATGATGCATGCAAGTTATCAAATCACTAATCGTCAATCAAAATACAAGAACGAAAGTTCAAAACTTGATAATTTGATAACTTCAATCATAAAAACTAACACGTCAGCTGTTAAATACGGTCAGGAGAATGATACTATGTGATATCGGATAAAAAAACAAATACAAACTAATTATAATATGATTAACGTATTCTTCAATTACTATAAGTCGGCGTACCAAAAATGACAAAAAAATGATTATCGAAAAGTATTATAAACAACTTGTTGACAATCCAACGGAAATCTAGGTCAGACATGGAAGTCAAAGTAGATACACCTACTAGTTATGATATTAACAAACTTTTGTGTTGAACTTCAAAATCTTTTTATCGGGATGGGAAGGTTTTTTCTGTTTTCTGTTTTTTCTTTTTTCTTGCATTCTTTGTGGTGTATGTTTTCTTTCGGTTATTTTGTTTGTGTCTTATCACGTCTCAGCAAATTATACCGAAGATGCATCAAGTATTTACCACCGGAGGTTCAATCAACTATTCAAACAATCCTCTAGTGAACATAACAAAAGGTCATTCGAAACAACAAACAAGATATATCTTAGGTCAATTTTTAAGTAAAGAAAATTCGCTTTCAATCTCTTTGTATATATAAAAAAGTTTAAAACTGTTTGATGATTTTAATATGCAATTTCATTACCATTGCCTAAATTGAACGTTTTCTTTGAATATTATCATCATTGGCTATGCAAAGACGGACAATGACCCATACATCATATTATCCATATTTTAAAATCTTCTCATGTTCTAATTAATTATGGATAATCATCGATCTGTGGAATTTCAACCAAAGATGACGAACTGGATCTCTCATCACTGTATTGGATACCTAAACTACATACGTGTCCTTACAAACAACGGTATATTGCTGGGTATTCCAAGTGATCTACGAAACCTCTTTCTAAATTATTAACATATATTGTATCAGCAATCAAAGCCGGGCTTCAAAGTTATTGTGAAACTGCCTATTCTAGAGGTGGCGTGAATCAGATGTGGATACTTAAAAATTTCAAAGATCTTTTAGAGTACATACAATCTAAGACTCTTTCATCTTGCAATAGTATTAAAACATTTGACTTTCTACACTTTACACAAGTATTTCCCGTTCCAAACTAAAAGACAAATTGAAAGAGTTGGTATTGCTTTGTTTCATAAAACAAATGGCCAACGTAGATACAAGTATCTTGGCTTAGGGAGGGATGAATCCTACTTTGTAAAGGATCACTCTGATTCAAACAAAAACTCTGAAACTGACATAATCAAGATGCTTGATTTCTTGATTGACAACATATTTGTTACGTTTGAAAGACGTGTTTTTTTATAGACTGTCGGCATTCCAATGAGAACCAATTGTGCCCCTCTTCTTGCCGACTTGCTTCTTTATTATTATGAGGCTTACTTCATACAAGAACTTCTTAGGAAGAAAGATAAGAAGTTACAATATTCTTTAACTTTGCTTTCCGCTATATAGATGATATTCTCTCACTAAATAATTCCAAATTTGGTGACTATGTTGAACGCATCTATCCCTTCGAACTAGAGATAAAGGATACAGCAGATACAGCTAAGTCGGTCTCATATTTTGACTTACATCTAGAAATTGACAATGAGGGTCGGTTGAAAACAAAACTTGACGACAAAAGAGATGATTTCAGCTTCCAAATTGTGAACTTTCCATTTCTAAGTAGCAACATTCCAGCAGCACCTGCATACGGAGTATATATCTCCCAATTGATACGATATTCCCGTGCTTGTATTTCCTATCATGATTATCTTGATAGAGGGTTGCTGCTCCCAAGGAAGCTATTAAACCAAGAGTTCCAAATGGTGAAGTTGAAATCATCCCTTCGTAAATTTTACGGATGCCATCCCGAGTTGATTCACCGTTATGGAATAACCGTTTCACAGATGATATCGGATATGTTCCTTACGTCGTAACTACAATCCCTTCCTTTTTCATGAATGTGACCTACCGAATTAGAATATTTACCGGGTTTGTTATAACATGAGCAACACGACGGGTGCCACATATGGAGCAGGATCTGCTTACCCTTCCGGAGCACCTGAGATCACACCCAGTTTTTGGTGGGGTTCGTGTTGCTTAGACATTAGTTTTTTTTATGTTGTGTCATGTTTACTATTATTTGTTTGTTTATCTTTTTCATTTTTAGCCATGGCGTTGTCAGTTTATTTTTGATCTATGAGTTTGACTGTCCCTCTGGTATCTTTCGCCCCACCTTTAAGAAATCAAAAATAATTCTCGAGAAAGTCTTTATTTAAACCTACCGACACCGAAACTCTGCATACCCTCCACATCGGCTGTTGTGGGATTGAGAACACACACACATGAAAAGGGAAGTCTTGCTTTTCCTGAAACAGTTTTACACCCTAAGAGTATAACTGACATCACACTGTTTAAAATTTTAAGTTTTTTCTTTCAAAATTTTCCATATAATTTATAATTTATATTTGTTTTACATAAATGTAGTCCCTTTTCAAACTTAATCGAGTATAATATAGAATTGACTGTTTGACAAAAATGTTTGACTGTGTAATACATACTGATAAATAAGTTGAGAAAAAAATCAATTGTTTAACTGTTTAAAAATATATTTTTGAATAGCAATTATTACTGCAGTGAACTTCAGTTTAAAACTGATAACAAATATTTTGAAAAATAGGGTTTGTCTGAGCATTTTCGTTAAGATATTTATCTTAGAAAACTACAAATGCTCTTCTAAATACCCAGAAAAACTTTAAAATTATATCACCAAACATCTTACGAGTAAAACTAGATTAAAGACATGACTTATAGTTTGATGCATTGTAAATCTATTACAGATCAACTAATTTGCAAATTTTCCGAAACAGTAAAACACAATTATGTTATAATGAGCGCAATTGCAGCCAACCTTTTGTCTAGTGCACTTGTACTAAAATTATTATTCTGACAGATGAAAGGAGCTACCTCATATTGTTACAATTAATATGGAAATAAACATTACAAAATAGATACAATCAAAATTTGATTTATGAGGAAGGTTCGTTTGATTGCCTTCATATTTTACGCACGAAAATTCAGTTGATGTGTGTAAAGCATGGGGAAGAATAAGTATATATTTTTCAACTAATCAATGAACACTTTTTAAAACGATCTGGGAATGAAAATGTATTATCGACGTTGAACAGGCAACATAAACAGTTTAAGGGTAAACGTATGTATCTTTAATGCGTGCACAAATAGTGTCTTTCGGTAATTAAAGGATAAGCATTCAAGGAGTTTTTAAGGAGTTGCAATTATAGCGACGCTATACATTGCATTTGTTAGGTTTAAAGCTTTAATATTAGATAAAACAAAAAGAAGATGAGGTATTATTGTATGCCAATGGACAACTCTCTACAATAGACTAAATGACACAGAAATTAACAACTATAGGTCATCGTACGGCCTTCAACAATGAGCAAAGTTCATACAGCATAGTCAGCTATAAGCCAAATTTTTAAAACCGAAGATTTCTTCAGTTTATCAATTATTAGTTGATGCAAAGAATGATTAAAATCCCGCATTTTACTTTCATTTAGTAATGTACAGATAATCTAATAAAGACCAGGAAACCTCCTGTAGATTTGCTTTTTCGAGCGTTTAAATTATGATTTGCAAACTTAATTGAATCATCTTAGCAGGAAAACACACTTACTTTTCAAAAAGTCAGAAAAGATAAATATGCTTTCACAAACATATCTAGTTAAAAAGTCCATGGTACCTTTAAAAAAAAAAAGTGGAAGTAGTAAATAAAATTGAGAAAGGAAATGGTGAATATGTCAAAGCGACAACCACCCGACCATAGAGCAAACAACAGCCGAAGGCAACCAATGGGTCTTCAATGTAGCGAGAATTCCCGCACCCGTAGGTGTCCTTCAGCTGGCCCCTAAAATATGCATAATAGTACAGTGATAATGGACGTCATACTAAACTCCGAATTATACACAAGAAACTAAAAATTAAAATCATACAAGACTAACAAAGGCCAGAGGCTCCTGACTTGGGACAGGCGCAAAATTGCGGCGGGGTTAAACATGTTTATGAGATCTCAACCCTCCCCCTATACCTCTAGCCAATGTAGAAAAGTAAAAGAATAACAATACGTACATTAAAATTCAGTTCAAGAGAAGTCCGAGTCTGATGTCAAAAGATGTAACAAAAGAAAATAAATAAAATGACAATAATACATAAATAACAACAGACTACTAGCAGTTAACTGACATGCCAGCTCCAGACCTCAATTAAACTGATTGAAAGATTATGTCTTCATCATATGAATATCAGGTACAATCCCTCCCGTTAGGGGTTTAGTATCATACTATCATAAAATATACGAGAAGAACATAACCCGTGTCATGCCAACAACTGTTTTTTTAGAAATAAATGTGTTTAGTTCCGATGCAAAGACCCTATCAGTGAATCAATGTTAAAGCCAAAATATGCAATCTTTAATGACCTGACAACAGTATCGTAACTATATCCCCTTTTAATAAGTCTATTTAAAGTTTAATCAATGTTTAATATTCTATAAAAAAAAAAAGCACAAACATGTAGGCATTCACCCCAAAAGCTAACAAAACATTTGAACAGACTTATTCAGAAGGATATAGTTACGATACTGTTGACAGGTAAATAAAGATGGCATATTTTTGTATTAATATTGATGCACTCATATGTTTTTTCATCGGATATCAACACATTTATTCTAAAACCGGTTGTTGACATGGTACGGGCTATGATCTTCCCATATATTTTATGAATGTATGATACTAAACCCCTAATGGGAAGGATAGTGCTTGATTTTCGTATGATGAAGAAATTGTTTTTCAATCAGTTTAATTGAGGTCAGTACCGCTAGTAGTCCTTTGTTAACTAATGTATCATTGTCATTTTTCTTAGTATCTTTTGTTACCTATTCTTACAACGGACTCGGACTTCTTTTTAACTCAGTTTTACTGTGCGTATTGCTGTGAGTTTGTTTATTCTACATTGTTTAGAGGTATATGGGGAGGGTTGAGATCTCACAAAACATGTTTAATCCCGTCGCATTTTGCGCTTGTCCCAAGACAGGAGCCTCTAGTCTTGCATGTGTTTTTTAAAGTTTAGTTCATTTATATGTTTCGGAGTTTAGTGTGACGTCCATTTTAACTGAACTAGTACACATTTTTGTTTAAGGGCCAACTGATGCCCGCCATCGGGTGCAGGATTTTCTCGTTGTATTGAAGACCCATTGACGGCCTTGGGCTGTTTTTTGCTATTTGGTTGGGTGTTGTCTTTTGGACACATTCCCCATTTTTATTCTTAGTTTTATTTTGAATGACAACAAGAATAGACATCTTTAAAAAGAGAAAACATATATGTATATGGACTGAATGTTTTTCATAGTCGATAACAAAGACGTACTGTTTAATATTTGCATAGGAAACAACTTTTACTTGAATTTTACAAGAGGAAACAGAAAAGAAGCAACATTGAAAATCAATTGAAATAATATGAAGAACAAAATATTTATTTGCGGCTAAAATTTCAGAAGAACACTCCATGGAAAACTTTACGCATGAGTTACGAAACTCAAAACTAGAAACATTTGGATTTTATACGATCTTTTGGTGAAATATTGTTTGACATTCATTTGAAGCAATGATTACTGGAATGTAACGTCCGAAGCGCTTTTTTGGAATTGCTAGCCTTTACCAAGAGCTTACATAATTGTACATTAGGAACAGAGATATGGAAATAAATCTGAGTCAGATTACTGGAAGGACTTTTTACATTTACTCTTCTTTTTAACTTTTCGAGCGTAACTGATGAGTCTGGCACAAATACAAAGTTTTAATCCTGGTATCTATGATGAGTTAATTTTCAAACATTAATTCAGATAGTTCAAATAAATGTTTATTTAGAAAGTGAAAAACTGCAGTGCATGCATTCTATTATGTCTTCGTATTACAATTTTGTTTACAGTAACGCTCAAGCCGAATATTTGAAAACAAAAGATGTACCAGACAGAAACAGATATGACGAAATAAAGACCTAAATATAACAGTCGAATCCATCTTATTTGTTTTAAGGAGTTAAAACCTTAAGGTCATTATAATTTATAAATTCTTAGATAAAATGTTGAACGTACGTTTCTATATTCATTTACAAAAATAGTGTTTGGGTCCTCATAAGATATCATGATTTGTATATGAAAATTTGTTCACAATACATATTTTTGTAAGCTGTTGATCTTGGCCTAACAAAACGCATTATATAATTGTGTAACTCCCGCAGATGTTCCCTGATCATCAGACTGTCAGATGTAAATAGCTATATTTCTTGAATTTCTTTTAATCATTAAGGTCTTTCAACTTCTTAAGTTTAACGAAAAACTGCAGATCATGTGTAATATTTAATACTTTCACCTTGCAATCATCTGCAGAATGATAATGCAACATACATCGTCATGAGTGCTGTAAGGTTATACATTTTGTAATGAAATACGTCGATAGAGTTAGGGTTCAAAATGAAAATATTGTAATATTCTGTGATAATAATATCGTCAGTTTTCTTATACACTAGTACAAAACTATGTCTTGCACGTAGAGTTTTAATAACATCTGAACGTGGAGAACATGAAAAATGATAACAAAATATACAAGAAGCAAATTGGTTGTTTCTTATATGATTTTATTAGCATGAGGATATCGTAAATCCAAATGAAACAAATAATGTAACGCTAATTTGGATTGAATGACAGTTGCCACGGTTGACCTTTGGAGTCATTGGAAACAAATTTGCGAAAAACACAGTCGACGTTTTTAAGTATTTGAAGATTTAGCTATGAAAATTACATCTGTAAACCATTATTATAGGAATAAAATACAGTGATTGAGGAGTAAAGACCATAATTAAATTACAATGAGAGAATGGAAAAACTTCAAATTCAGTAATATTGTTCCTTACTGTTTTGGGTTTTCATTCCCAACTTGACTTGGCCTTGCACTTGTTTGATCGGAGCGCAATCGACGCATTATATCATGTAGTCTAAATTCAAGTGAACAGCATGACAATCGTAAACTTGGTTCATTTGAATACGTTTTTGTAGCATATGTAAAACTATCTACGTATATAACCTGAAAATGCTCAATTAAATTGCAGAAATGTTAGTCACATAAGTCTTCTTCGCAAATTGATATAAAAGCATCATATCACAACACACTATGAACACATACATGAAGAAATAATGTTGAACTTTGAATGTATGTTTGAATGCAAATAATTATGCAATATGTTTTCTCTCACCACGATCCAATGCTATCATAGAATGTTTTTATCAAATTTCAACTAAAACAGACAAAGAATTTGTAATTATTGAAATAGCGTGAAATAATATAGATCGAACGCTTAATTGAAATCTCAAAAGACATTTTTAATGTCATAAATGATTAATCTAACGTAAAATAGTGCACCCAAGCGTACAATAGCGTTTTAAGAATGTTTTAATCCAACCGTGTTCTTACGTAACCAGCTGCATATGTTTAAAATTACGGAGTGACCAGAAATAACTATTTAAAACAAAGATGTTCAACTTTGATCTTTGGTAGACGTTATTATACTTTATGTTCACTCTTTTATACGAATTCCATCAGTGGAATTTGTCATTGATTCATTGATTGATTTTCATCCAGCCGCAATTATTTCATTCATTTTCAGGAATCATTAGTAACACTATGAATGGAATAGGTGGAACGACATTGATAAAGGGAGGTAAATCTGGACTGACACATATATCGTTAAATAAGTAATAACAGCTAAAAAAATAAATAGTCAATAATGATAGTGATTTTTAGCGCTTGCGTTCTTTCCCTAGCGCAATAACAAACAATGTTATAGTACTAGTTCAATGCTCTTATTTAGTTTAACATGGTAAACACAGCATGTGCTTCGTCCAGACATTAAAACACCTAAATAACCAGTCCTGGTTTAATTACAAAAAACATTGACATTTCACGTCTTGCTCGTAGTTGCGTCGGAATTGAGACGTTACATCCCATGTATCATAGAGTATGAATTTTACTCTTCCTGCACTTTGAAACTTAAAACACGCTGTAAAAAATACAATAAGTATAAAATTTGGACATAATATGGAAATAAAATATTTTATATTTTAAGACGGAATGACGATATGTGCTTGTGTGGGCTTGGTAACCGAACTATAGATACATAGCATTATATTACTACATGAATGCTCAATTTGTTTTCATCATACTGATAAATGAACAGAGATGTGAATTCAGGTGTTCGTCTTGCATGGAGTTAAAATAAGCAAATTGTTAAGACTTCATTAAAACCTTGTTATCGTATTTTCCTACGTAGATTGTAAGACTGTCAGTTCCTACACAAAGTTCAAAGCCAATCAACCTATCCATGTTTTGCTTTATGTTTTGAATTTATTTAATGCAAAGACAATATAAATTTTGCCTTGGCTTACTAACCGGTGTTGACATGAATATCAATTATGTGGTCATTTTTATAAATTTCCTGTTTACAAAACTTAATTTTTCGAAAAACTAAGGATTTCTTATCCCAGGCATAGATTACCTTAGCCGTATTTGGCACAACTTTTTGGAATTTTGGATCCTCAATGCTCTTCAACTTTGTATTTGTTTGGTTTATAACTATTTCGATATGAGCGTCACTGATGAGTCTTATGTAGACGAAACGCGCGTCTGGCGTTCTAAATTATAATCCTGGTACCTTTGATAACTAATTACTACTGAAAAAACACAAAAATAACTAATTTAAGGATGTAATAGTACAAAGGCGTAAGAATAACTAGTATTAAAAGTACCAAAGTACCAGAAAGAAATTTAAAGCTATAGGTCATCGTACGGCCGTCAACAATAAGCATGATAAGCACAGACAATACCGCATAGTCAGCTATAAAAGGTTCCGAAATCACAAATGAAAATAATGGCCTAATTAATGTACAAAAAATGAACGATAAAAACTAAAACTGAAATATCACATGAACCAACACACTGTACGAAGTCAGGAATATGACAGTTGTTATCTATTCGTTTGATGTGTTAAACTTTAGATTTTGCCATTTGATTAGGGACTTTCCGTTTTGAATTTTCCTCGGAGTTCAGTATGTTTGTGATTTTACTGTTAATCTTAATTCAATCGATATAGAAAAAGAGATGAATTTATCGAAATATGCGTGCAATGTTTCAAACAGTCCTCCTTATCAAATGTTAAAGATTCAAGGTGTTGGTTTAATGCATGTTTGCATGGAAATCATTTCGTTATAGTTGTTTCACGTCGATTTAATTCCAGAATTAAGTAATTTTATGATATCTCTGCAGGAACAAACGAGGATTGTGTAATAATTGAATAAAAATCAAATTAGAAAGATAGTACGCTGAAAATACTTTCTTATGACCTAGATAACTATTCTAACGTAAAATTGTACGCGTATACTAGCATTGTTAGTTCTAAACTCGTTATTAATCTAAAATGTACGAAATAATATAACAGTTCGACCAAATGGCACAAAATGGTTTTCCTGATGAGTAGAAATTACAAATTCTTGCTATCACTTTAATCCGTATTATTTCCTAGTCATAATTTCCTTGATAGAGGGTTGATACTCTCAGGAAAGCTATTAAACTGAGAGTTTAAAGTGGTGAAGTTGATATCATCCCTTCAACGTCAATCTTGGTTGATTGTTATAGAATTTTATCTATTTCACAGATGACGACAAATATGTTCCAATTGTCGTAGCTACAATCCTGTCCTATTTTCCTTGAATGTGACCTATCGAATTAGACTTATTACAAGGTTGATACCTTGATGAGCATCAAAACGGTTGATATACGGTGAATAAGTCCTGTTTATCATTCCGAAGAACCTGAGATCACACTCGCTTTTTGATCGGGATCCTGTTGCTCAGTCTTTCGTTTCCTAGAATGGGTGTCACTGTTGTTTGTCTTTTGATCGTTTTTTCTTTTTTCATGACCATGTCAGTTCGTCTACCAGTTTTAATCAAATACATCTTAGGTATTTTCTGTGAAGAAAATTTGCTATTTCATTCAATAGTCACCGTTGCCTGGCGCGTTGTATAGTGCTACTGCTCCAAATTAAGGTTGTAATTACTGAATTGCCTGACAACCAACAATTTTGAATGTACGCTATTGTACTACACACACAGGGCTGCTGTGTTTATAAAAAAAACTGAATTATGCAATCTGTCCCTGTAGCTTATCAAAATGTTGAATTATGCCCTTTCTCCTGTTGAAATAATCTGATACATATTTTCAAATGTAAAATGATAAAATTTGTGTTTAGAACATGTGTGTGAAGGTAAAAGTCATTAATCCTTGTAAATTCAAATTTGAACCTTGTATACATAAAGGCAACAGTAGTATACCGCTGTTCAAAACTCATAAATCCATGGACAAAAACAAAATCGGGGTAACAAACTAAAACCGAGGGAAACGCATTAAATAAAAGAGGAAAACAACGACATAACACTAAAATGAAACACACATAGACAAAATCCCACGAGAATATCAAATATAACATATATATATAACATCAAAACCAAATACATGAATTTGGGATAGACAAGTACCGTGACACGTCTTATCGCAATGTGAATTTACACTCAAAAATAAGAGAAAACAAACGACACAACGTTATAATGTAATACACACAGAAACGAACTATAATATAACAAATTGCACAATGGCTGATACAACTGTTTTGTTTTCAACACTGAACACAATTAAAACAAAAGATGTAGGTTCACGGGGTAAATGACACGCAATTCTTAAATAATGCACGCTAAGTAACATATTTACAACAAGTCGGTTAATTTTATTTAAATGTACACCATAAGTTGTTTGAATCTGAGGACTTTATATATATGTATGCGATCTTGACAACACCAAGATGATCTGTCTATATTATTGACCAAATATAAAGTAATTATATCAAAAACCGTTACAAATACATACAAAATGTAAACGGAAAAGAAAATTGGGAATTTCAAGCCAAAAAGCTGTGACTTAGATGATTACCTTTAAATGTTCCAGAATTGTTTTAAGCAACGATTACTTGGAAACTTTAAGGCGTAGTTCACAGCTTCCTCGCCATTTACATCCTTGGCAAGTGATCTTTAAAAAGGTCGACAATGTATGTTCACTGCAGTTATATATGCCATTATGTTTCCATTCTCAATTTCATTACAAAAACGTATTCCATAACAAGAGAAGGACCTTACGTTTTATCTCTTAGCAATTATCCTTTAAATTCTTCATTGGTTTTAGTAGCGGATATATAATTTTCAATTAACAAATAAGTAGGTATAATTTCTAAATTCCTTTTCGTTAGTTAGCAATTTGTTTTTCGTATAAAAATTATAAAGATGACCAAAACAACAACGATTTTCGCGAAATATTTGAAAGACTCTATTTAAAAATCATAATAATATGCAGGATTGCTCAAGTCTCAAGAAAACAAATTAATAAATTATAAGCAAACCTTTCTTTATCACTTTTATTGATGACAACTTTTAAAAGAATATACAGTATAAAAGGTGGAGTTCTCTATTTAAAAAAATTAAGGTAGTTCCGAATTTTTAAACTAAACTGCTTTTCCTTTGACTTATTACATGTTTTATGGCGTATTATTTAAAATGCAGTTATGTCATTTGAGTGTGATGCCGTTAAAGATTTATCTTGTTTCTTTTATGGATAAGGACAAATAAAAAAATCGGTCAGTTCGCTAGTTTCGAATTCTATAATCCGTTTAAACAATTTCCGTCTGAAGCAGATAATAGCTTTAGAAATAAATTCAAAGAAATAGCAATGAAAACAAAATGAGAATAACAAAGCGAATTTCATCAGTGTATTACCAGAGAAATCACTTTATCGCCTGAATCAAATCTAACTTCAAGTATATGTTTTTATTAAAAAACAATTTGTTTCAAATATATTTCTGTTTAATAATTTGCTTAAATAAGATTTGATACAAAGTACAAGGATGTATTTTGAGTAAACATCAGCAAGAGTAAACAATTCAAGAAACATAGTTTTCGAACAATTAGTTTTTTTCCTACTTTTTATTAATGTGAAATCTTCAGATCACATTATTATTTATGGACTACAAACGACAATTAAACCAAATCTGACACGAGTTTATTAATTGAGAACTCAAATAAACAATTTAAAGATATCGTAATTTTGTCTAGGATATCATTTTTTTTGTCTGTAATTGTAAAACTGCAACCTTGGTAGTCAATTCGGGACACCTTGGTAATATTTCAAATTTTATATGTACTCAGCTTGGGTTTCCAAAAGACATACCTTGTTGTTTTAAAAGTAAATGTATCGTTTTCTGCAACAGATAACCAATGTTTTAAACTTTGATAATAGCCCCAAAATTGCAAATAAAAAAATGCATTATTTTACAAAAATTGATGACCTAATTTTATCGTCGGTTACCAGTTGTCATGATATATTTATGGATCAAGAAAAAGCATGGTTTATCACATCAAACTAACACAGGATTTTGGTTTCAGAAGCGTATGAGCTAGCATATGATACAAATTAAAATATCTAAAGGGTAGGGATTTTATGATCGTCCAAGCCCTGTGTAACAACGTTCTGATAAACTGTCAAATTGTATTTTGCTAAATTGTTTTTCCTTATAAAAAATTTTATTTTGAACTTGTTATTTGACTATTTATAAAACAACCTCGAATTCATTGTTACGTTGGGAAAAATATCGAAGTAAGACCCAAATTGATTAAGAACATATGTTCAGGTTATACCTACATGTATACCTATACACAATAGTTAAGAAAAATTATTGTCATCCTCATAAATAATATTTTTCAACCTTATTCAATTCTTTTTTAGACTCAATGCCAATAAAAAATCCGATAAATTCTTATGAATTATGTTCCGCCATCTTGACGTCATATTAAAGAACGCTCCAACCTATCATAATGCCGATATGAGTATTGCTTTTTTATTGCAACACTTATTATGAAAACTCAGAATGACGCACCGTCATTATACTTAAATTAGTACAGAAAAGTCAGTGCTTTTAAATAACCTCATCTCTCCGAACTTCTGTAACAGCTGTGGTTACGAGTTATTAATTAAATTCCAAGAACAAATTAGAAAGTTTATTTACAAACATCAAATTAGTTTTAACACCAAAAGATGATCCTTGTAATATGATACAAAAAAACAAAATAATCCTTGCAGTGCTTGTTTTACAGAACAAAATATCTTATGACGATAATATTTTTTTTTTGAAGTGCCGAGAGGTTGATAACGTATTGTTGAGTATTTTTTTCAAAACATGTTTTTGCTTTAAAAGTATATTGTGTGTAAGTTTACAACCCTAAAATACTTAAATTATGTTGTCGTTACAGTATAATATAAAAAACTTGTAAGGGTTCAGCGGAACCCAATATCCCGCCTACTTTTTCTGTTGTCTATGTTTTCAGTGTGATAGGGGAATGCACATAATAGATTTACAGATAATGAAATAAAACGTTTGAAATGTATGAAAAAAATTATGCTTGTAAAAAATGAAAACAGTATGCAATCAAATCTATAGATTTATAAAAGAGTTGAAACATAAATTTATTGAATGAACAAATGATAAAGAAGATAAGTTTTACATTTTCCTCAGATACTATCTTTTGATTGTAAGATGCTGCTGTCCAAGTTTTGCAAAAATCCAGGATGGTTTAAGAATCTAATAAATGTTTTTAAAACTTTAACTGCAGACTGTATGTAATGTTAACTGGAAGAAAAACTACGTCGATTTATAAGTAATATACGGAAAAACAGGAAATAAATGTTTACAAAATTTCCTTCTAGATACTAGCTTTTGATCACAAACAAGCTTATGTGCAACTTTGGTACAAATCCAGGATACTGATATTTAAGAAAGATATTAAAATTTTAAAATCTTTAACCACAGTGTGAATGTAATGTGAACTGGCAGAAAAAAACTAAGTCCATTTCTATATAAATACGGATAAACAAAATTTACTTCTGGATACTATCTTATGTTCATAAACAAGCTCCCGTCCAGGTTTTGGTAGAAATCCAGGATAGTTTAAGAAAGTTATTAAAATTTCAAAAACTTTAACCACAGAGTGAATATTTGTGGACGCCGCTGACGACGACGACGCCAATGACGTCGACGACGGAAAGTAGGATCGCTATGTCTCGCTTTTGCGACAAAAGTCGCAGGCTCGACAAAATGAGATATCGTATGATTACCAATTAGAAAATTTTGCACCAGAGACCAAATGGTACAGAAATTACTAACTATAAGTCACCGACAACAATGAGTAAAGCCCATACCGTATAGTCAGTTGTATAAGGTTTTTTATCTCTATTATCATTTAATGTTTACCTATACATAGAAAACAAACTCTAATCCAAACAACTGATAGCCAGGAATGTTAATATGTGTATCCGAGGATCTTAATGGCCAAAAAGGATCTTCAAGAATAAGTTGTAATTAACAACTCGAGGGAGTTGGAACTTTAGTGCCTTAATGATATCCTGGTTTATCAACTCAGTTGTTTGTCCATGATGATATACATGTAACGTCTTTGTTGGTCCTTTTTTAATTGCGTTGTGGGTTATTTGAACTTTTCTTTAAACCTTCAAGTGTCATTAAGCAAAATACTTTTAAATTCAGGAAATGAATGAATTGAATTTTGTGTTAACAGTATGAAAGTCCTTTAAACAAAGGGGAAAATACAGAGGAAAGATCAAAACTATAACGCGAACAAAGCAACAATATTAAAGAAACAAAAATATGACTGGACAAATAAAAGTAAAAACAAAAGAAGAGAAAAACAACACTTATAATGTGTGTCGCGGGTTAAGTGTATTCGAGAATAGACTTCATCAGGAACGCCACTCAAAGATGAATATTTGAAATCCAAGGATGTAAAAAATAAACCACCAGACACCGTCGAAGAGCTTGATTACCAAAACGGACTGAAAAATAATATCAACGTCTATCTATGTCACCATTGCATGAATTTGCCAAATATACCTCAGAGAAAACTAAAAACCCAATCAAGCGATCTAAATAAAAATGTCTTTACATCTGACGCTTTTCTTTATCTATAAAGGCTTTAGGTATGAATGTTAATCATAAGTAAACAAAAAAGTTTTTCTCAAATCTTGATGAGGATGTGTGTATTTCCTAAACAAAGTTTTAGACAACCAATGAGGATTTAATACTTTAGTGGCTTAAATAATTTAACGACTAAAAAGTAAAAAAAAACTTTGCTTCGGGCAGTTACGTTCACAAAAGATACAGCTACAAAATTATGGAATGCAAGAAAATACTCGTGGGTAATTAATTAGCAAAACAATTCACAGCTTGATTGATTTTAATTTATGGATTAATTTACAACTTACACTTAAAAATTAAGATAAAGATCTTTTTTTTTTGGTATTAAATGACTTTTCAACTTGATAAGTTTTGGAAACATCTTTTCTACAAAAGGAAACTGATTGTTCCTGTTATGATAAGTTATGAAAGCTTTCATATTTGCTACAGATCATAAGTTGTACATGTATGTTCGAAAAAGCAGATCTTCGTGTGGTTTCCTTGTCTTCAAAAACAATTATCTTTATATTACTTATGGAAAGTAACATTCTGGTTTTTACATATTCTATGTATCAAGTTATAATGGATAAGCTGAAGCAATAGTAGGTTTTCAAAATTTAAGATATTTATTGTTAATATAACGTTTATTGTAAAACCTAACTATTGCAATCTTTAATAAATCTTCAATTACAATAAATCAAACCTAGATCCTTAAAATTTCTATACGAAAAAAAATATTCATGCACCCATTTAAGATAACTCGCTTTACACTTCAAACTTTTATGTTGTCGGTTTAACTGATTTGTCGTGTCTTAAACATTCAAGCAATCAATAAACATTCATCATCGATCAACTTTAGTTTATGTTTGTTTTTTAATGTTTTTCCAATTATAAATTGTAACAATATGAGGTTTATCCTCTGATCTGTAAGAAAAATTGTTTTAGTACAAGTGCACTGGAAAATATTGACTGAAATTCCGCTTATTATGATATAAATGTGTCTTACTGTATCGAACAGTTAGCTAAATTGTTGATCTTTAATTCACTTATAATACATCAAACTAAAGATAATCATTGATAATGTCTGTTATCATGTTAACGCGTGCAATAATAGGTTAAAACATTTAAAAGTTTTTTTCTTCTGGTTAATTAGAAGAGATTTTGGTTTTTTCTAAGATACAAAATTAAAAAAAATTGCTCTGACAAACCTCATTGTCTCAATATGTGTTTTCATTTGAAATATGATGCTAGTATATTTTGATTTTTGGATTTTTATTCCATACAGTTTGTAATTGATTTTTTTTTCTCATGACTGACTAATAAGGCGGTATTTTATTCCGCAAAACCTTTTCTATTTTAAGAGTTTGCATCTAAAAAAATATATCGACATTTCTTTATTGAGCTATAGTTGTATGCCATATGCAAAATGGAAAATGCAGTATACATTTAACCGAAGAATTTACAGTATTTGTTCCTGATAAAATAAAGGGCAAAGAACATCCGTCTAATATGTTACACATTACAAAATTTCTAGTAGAAATTCTTTAAAGCTGACGATTTGAATTGACAGTAGATTGTTATAGACACATGTAACTTAACTGTGGTTTATAAAAAATCACCGAGCCTGTGAAAACTAATTGGAATGGATGCAGAATAATATTGATAGCCATTCCATCTAAATTTATCCAATTGAATAAGTTTCCGACTTTTACCAATAGCATATTCAGGTTTTACATCTGCATTCTGCTATTTTGAGAAACACATGGTCTATTATGGTTTGATAAAGTGCCTTTTATTTACTTACTTAGGGCTAATAAAGCAGATATGAAACCATATATTGATATAGATAATGAAACATCGCTTCGGTGATACTCAAGGCCAATGTTCAAAGGTATAATATAAACTTCCAAATTCTGATAAAACTAAAATGGACAAAATAAATAGACAAACCCGGATATAGAAACGGATTTATGCAATGGAAGATAATTTCAAACAGTAAATTACAATAAAACAATTTCCAAAGTACTTGCTATGCAACTGTCCACCCGAGAACTTATTTCTCACAGGCAGATGTCCGAACCGTGGAGGTAATAACATTAAGAGTACACGTAGAGATACCATGATAGATCATAATCATGTTGTGGATTTATTAACATGTCAGAATATAGATATCAGTTATGTTGTTGCACGAGTAAAATTTGATTCAATCGTACTAGTTTCTTTCTACACAAACATAATTTCCTGTCGTAAAACGCAAGTAAAGAGGAACATCCACCATAAGTGTTTGATAAATGCAATGAACAGAAGTAAACCTTTACAAATTTACAGTCAAATAATATGGCAACAGATATTATTGCTACTTAGTACACGATGTAAGTCTTTAGAAAGGCAATAAGTACAGTAAAGTTTAATAATACAAATTATTGAATTCATTAATGATTATATATTTCCAGAAATAACGTACAATACGTTTTTATCGATATCATGTCTTGTTTCATGAAGACCTTCATGTATAATATGAAACATTTGTCTTTCTCGATTCGGTTGTTAAAGGCACATACATGTATGTCACACGTAGTGAATGATTTTCAGGCGTTTCGCTGAATCGATTATAATTTTAACGATAAATTAAAAGGATTCAATTATGCGTTGCTGTGAATTGAATCAATTAAAAAAAAACGACTTATAATAGAATAATGTTTGCTCTTTCCCTTAACACACCCAATAGGTTATACTTATTTCTGGTATTTAAATTTTTTTTTCTTTCAAAAACACAAATATTACTTTAATAATTTGATGGCCGCCTATCATATATTTAGAACGTGCATGTTCTAATAAACCCCCAAAATACTTGTAAGTGATTGGCCGTTTACATGTATTCTGCCCGAGTTTTGCTAAGACCTTTCTTGATTGTAAAATAATAATTGTACGTCGTCCATAACATATTTTCATTGCTTTGACCTCTGATAATAGCTTCAAAGCTGAAAATAAAATGCATTATTTTTTATGATGATTTTTTTTTCACAGATGATAGCGGATATGTTCCTACTGCCGTAACTACAATCCCGAATGTGACCTACCGAATTAGACTTATTACCAGGTTTGTACTAGCATTAGCATCACGACAAGTGCCACGTGTGAAGCAGGATCTGATTACCCTTCCGGATCACCTGAGATCACCCCAGATTTTGGTTGGGTTCGTGTTACTCAGTCTTTAGTTTTCTATGTAGTGTTTTGTGTACTGTTGTTTGTTTGTTTGTATTTTTCTTTTTTAGCCATGGCGTTGTCAGTTTATTTTTGACTTATGAGTTCTTTGGCATCTTTCGCCTCTCTTTTGACATTATTACAAAAAGTGATGACCTTATGTTATCGTTAGTTACCAGTAGTACATTACAAAACTATATGCCATGATCCAGAAAAGCATGCCTTATCACATCATACGAACACACAGTTTGGGTTTCCAGGTAGGCATGAGCGATCACATGGTACAATTTAAATATCTAGGTATGAGGGATTTTATGATCGTTATTTTCCTGTGTAACACCGTTTGGATAAATTATCCATCTGCCTTTTGTGTTAATGTTTTAAAACAATTGGATATTAAATTTAACTTTTTTTCCCGGATTCATTGATTTCGAAATAATGAAAACAATATCATCAGATAATACTATGCATATACACTATAGTTAAGAAATTTCATCCCATTCTCATGAATAATATTTCTAAGCCTTAATAAAAAAATAGTTTGTACTCAATATAACATAAAAATCCAATATATCCTTATGAATTATGTTCCGCAGACTTGACGTCATTGTAAAGAACGCTTGAACCTATCAGAATGCAACACTAATTTTGAACTGTCAAAGTAACGAACCGTTATCAAATTCTTCTTCGTACAGCAAAGTCAGTGTTTTTAAATGACCTCATCTCTCTGAACTCCGATAACAGCTGTGGTTACGTGCTATAAGTTAAACTACAAGAACAAATTATACAGTTTATCTACAAACACCAAATTAAGTTTAACATCAAAAGATGTACCTTGGAATATGATACCAGAAAAAAACCTTGCAGTGTTTCTTTTACAGAACACAATATATCATGACGATAATAAGTTTTATTGAAGTGCCGAAAGCTTAAGGTTGATTTCCTATTGTAAAACATTTTTTTCAAAACATGTGTTTGTTTTGAAATTATCTTTTATCTCTTTTTACAATCCTGAAATACTAAAATCCTGTTGTCACTATGATATAATGACTTTGGTCATTAACATTTAAAAAAAATCCTACTGCATTCGATACGCTTTGATGGACCAGGAACGCTAAACCTACATATTTGATAGCCAGGGATGTGTATATGTGTAAAAAGTTATAGAACTTCATGACAAAAAGGACATTAAAGAATAGCCAAATGCATCTAAAATCAACTTTGCTATAGGATGTTGGAACTTTAATTTCTTAATAAGCTCGTAGTTTATCAACATGGAATTAGAAAAAAAAGTACGTTTGTCCATGACTATAACGTCTTTGTTTGTTGCATTTGGTTTGTTTTGTTTAATTTGGTTGTGTTTTTTTTTTTAACTTTATCCTTATCTTTTAATTGATATTAAGCAAATACCTTTTTGAAGTTCAGATAATGAATAAAAAACAATTAATTGTTAATGCATCACGAAAGTCGTCTAAAAGAGGGAAAAGATACCAAGCGAAAATCAAACGCATAACGCGACGAATAAAAACATAATGACGAGAGAAAAAAAGATGACAGCTTGATTGGTTTCCATTCCTGTTATAACTTAAGTTTTTAATTCACTTCTTGCACATCATAAACGAAAAATAACAATTCTTTTTCTTCCACTTAAATATACCATTGACATTTCAACTTGATGAATTTTGGAAACATATTTGTCTTTTTTGACATGACAATCTAAAAAAATAGTAAGTGTTTGCTCCTGCTAAAGATAAGTAATCAGCAGTTATGTTTGCTGAAAATGATAAGTTGTGGTTCAAAATAGCAAAATGTTTATATAAACATGATAAAGTGGATTTACTATTCGTCAATGACGGTTAGCTGTGTAGTAGTAATGGAAAGTAAAATGCTGAATTTTAATCATTCCTTTCATCAACTAATAATTGATAAACGGAAGAAATCGTTGGTTTTCCAAATTTGAGTTATTTATTGTTAATATGACGTTCAGCGTTAAACCTAACTATTGCAATGTATAACGAAGCTACACTTACAACATATTAAAACCTAGAATTTTAATACTAAAAAGTAGTTTTTGGGAAACTTTAATGTTGTCGGTTTAACTGATATTTTGTTTGTAAAATATTTAAGCAATTAAAACAAATTTTTTTCATAGATCAAATTCAGGCTATGTTTGTTTTAAAATGTTTTTTTCTCCATACATTAAATAATTGTAACAAAATGAGGTATCTCCTTTAATCTGTTAGAATAATAATTTCAGTACAAATACAATAGAAATTGCGCTTATTATAAAATTGTGTCTTACCTTATTAAATGATCATCCAATATGTTGATATTTAAGTGATTTATAATGCACCAAACTATAAGTTATGTCGTAAACCTGGTTGTACTCGTGAGATGTTGGGTTATAACATTTGAAAGTTTTCCTGAGTAATTTGAAGAGCTCTTGCAATTATCTAAGCTAAATATTATAAAAGAAAATGCTCAGACAACTGTTATATTTCTCAATATTAGTTATCAACCTTTATCTGAAATACGCTGCTAGTATTTTTTGACTTAACATTTTTGTTTTTCCAAACAGTTTAAAATTAATTTCTTCTAATAACTAAGTGATGAAGAATCTAGCGGCATTTTATTCCATCAAACATTCCCTGTTTTAATTGTTTGCATCTTAGAAACACATCTTAGTAACACGACATTTCTTTAATGTGGTGGATTGTGATGCCTCATGCAAAATGGATAATTACAATATTTATTAGATTGCTGATAATTTGAATTTTAGCTGCGATCATCTTAATGGCAGGTATTTATTTTGTGTACGCTCCTCCCGGGGTTGAATGGTGGTTCGATGCAATATGGAACTAATTTAAGATACTATTCTAAATGTTTGACAATATCATCAAACCATAAATATTTATTTTATACCACACTACACCATGTATACCATTGATTTTGATCTTCATCTCCAGAGATAGTAAAATTCCAAATTACAAAATGAGACACTAACCGAGCATTTTAAAATTTTATTAACGGAAGTGGATACGTAAATTTACACAGACAATATAAAAAAGAAGATGTGGTATGATTGTCAATGAGACAACTATCCACAAAAGACCAAAATGACACAGACATTAACAACTATAGGTCACCGTACGGCCTTCAACAATGAGCAAAGCCCATACCGAATAGTCAGCTATAAAAGGCCCCGATAAGACAATGTAAAACAATTCAAACAAGAAAACTAACGGCCTTTTTTATGTAAAAAAACGAACGAAAATCAAATATGTAACAAATAAGCAAACGACAACCACTGAATTACAGGCTCCTGACTTGGGACAGGCACATACATAAATAATGTGGCGGGGTTAAACATGTTAGCGGGATCCCAACCCTCCCCTAACCTGGGACAGTGGTATAACAGTACAACATAAGAACGAACTATAAAAATCAGTTAAAAAAGGCTTAACTCATCAGATGGACAAACATACAAGTGGATGTGGCCCGGTACTTATACATCCCGACACAAAAAGACACAATGAACAGATCTGAGAGTACTCGCAGTTATCTGACGGCTAGTTCAAAGCCATTAACAACTAATAAAAAAATCATGCATCTAAGACTAAACTATCAATCCGTACACATCCAACATCCAATGGATTTAGTGTAAAGACGTCATAAACAGCCAGAGAAAAAACATGACCTTGTGCAATGCCAAGTTACAGGTATCGACAGATTGTAGATCCATGAATATGTATATGCATATAACATACATAAACATGTAAAATAAAACAACCCCTCTTCCAAAAAAAGAGCGAAAGGGGAGGAAAAACAGAAGGGTGGTAACTAGAGGTAGAATTTTGATAATGAATATTGAATATGAGTGCCTTTGTAAAAGAGGGACGAAAGATACCAAAGGGACAGTCAAACTCATAAATCTAAAACAAACTGACAACGCCATGGCTAAAAATGAAAAAGACAAACAAACAACAGCACACACGACACAACATAGAAAACTAAAGAATAAACAACACGAACCCCACCAAAAAACTAGGGGTGATCTCAGGTGCTCCGGAAGGGTAAGCAGATCCTGCTCCACATGCGGCACCCGTCTTGTTGCTTATGTGATAACAAATCCGGTAAATAGTCTAATTCGGTAGGTCACATTCAGGAAAGAGAAGGGGATTGTAGTTACGACGTAAGGAACATATCCGATATCATTTGTGATACGGTTATTCCATAACGGTCAACCAACTCGTGATGGCGTCCGTAAAATTTACGAAGGGATGATTTCAACTTCACCATTTGGAACTCTTGGTTTAATAGCTTCCTTGTGAGCAGCAACCCTCTATTAAATATCTTATAAATTAAAAAAAAATATTGTAAAAATATGTAGTAGAAAAACTACAGTATTTGTTCCTTATGTAATAAAGATCGTCTGTCCAATCAGGATCATATAGTGTGGCATTACACATTAAAAACATTTATGTAAATTTCCTTAAAGCGGAGGATATGTATTGACAGTAGATTTCATAAGAAAAATGTAACCAATTTGTGGTTTATCGAAATTCATCTAGCTTGTAAGAACCAATTGAAATGCATGCAGAATAAGAAGATAGATAGCCATTCCATTTAAACTTAACAATTGAATGTTTTTCCGACCCTTACCAAAATTGCATTCAGGATGTACATCTGAATTTTGCTATTTTTAGAAACACGAGGTATATTATGGCTCTGATACATTTTCTTTTTTAATAACGTAGGGTCGATGAAGCAAATATAAAACCGTATATTGATATAGACAAAAAAAAACCGTCTCTTTAGTGATACTCAAGGCCAAAATATTTAATAATCTAGCACAAACGTTGAAGTACTGATAAACACTTAAATGGACAAAATGAATAGACAAACCTAGACATAGAACCAGAGTTATGGAAGGGGAGATAATTTAAAATAGTTTCCAAATTTTTAAACGGTAAATTACAATAAAGCAATTTCTAAAGTACTGGCTTTGTGACTGTCGCTTCGAGGACTAACATCCCACTAGCAGGTGTTTGACCAGTGGTGGTAATTACATTAAAATACTAGTGGGGATACCTGTTTAAATCTGAAGCTTATTGTGGAGTTAGTGAAAATCATAATATAGATGTCAGATATGTTGTTGCGCGAGTTAAATTTGATTCAGTCGTATTAGTGTCTTTGTGTAATTGACATACTACAAGAATAAAATTTCCTGTCATATAACACTGATAAAAAAATATATCCACGATAAGTGTACGATAAATGGAATCAACATTAGTAAAAATTACTGACATGAATTATCATTGATATTGTTATATTTATAAATGAACTGTTTACAAAATATTGAATTTTAAGAAATACTAAGGCTTTTCTACCTCAGGCATAGATTACCTTAGCTGTATTTGGCAACACGTTTAGGAATTTTGGATCTCAATGCTCTTCAACTTCGTACTTTATTTGGCTTTTTTCAACTTTTTTGGAATCGAGCTTCACTGATGAGTCTTTTGTAGACGAAACGCGCGTCTGGCGTATATATAAAATTTAGTCCTGGAATCTATGATGAGTTTATTTACAAATTGTAAACATAAGATATGCAAACAGTTATTACTGATTTTTAGAATTTGATTTTAATCTTCAGAAATGCAATATGTACAGTAAAGTTTTATAAAACAAGCTACACAATCCATTAATGCTTGTTTATTTGAACATACTAATAATGTTCAGTTTGTTTTTATCGCTACCATATCTTGTGTCACGAAGAGTTACTACATGAAACTCTTGTCTTTCTCATATCAGCTGTCTAAAAGCTCATGTTGTAAAGGTAGTGTATGCTTTTCATGCGTTTTGCTGAGTCGAATCTATGTTCATCATAAATTCAAAGTATAAATCTCTGCATTATTGTGAAGCGAATCAATTGACTTACAATAATTTACAACAAAATCGTGTATCCCTATTCTTTAACAAGCCCTATGGGTTATAAAAATTTCTGGTATTTTTAATTTTCGTTTCCAAAATGTTTTTTGTTACCATTATTTCATCCCCCACCCCCTTGGTATATTTAGAGAAAACGATTTTTTAATGACCAGTTGAGAGGTGAGAATAGCCAGTATAGTAAAGCCCCCTCCCCCTTTGCCCCCAAATATATAACATAGAGAACAAGAAATGTCCATCCCAAATGTTCATTTAATGTCTTCGTAATTTTAGTAGCTTTATTGACCCTCCAACAAACAAAGTTTCTACAGTTATGTTCGAGCTCCATTCAGATGAAACGGTAGAATTTACATTCCAGAAAATATGTAACTCTTAAGTGTACACTTTTCAGTCAATATATCATAACACAGTGATTGTGATGGACACAAAAAATACACTATCTACCAAACAATGTTTTCCAAGCTGAGGGATGCATGAGGCGAAGAAAAATATGATATTGTTTTTAAATGAAAGGTGAAAAGGCAGTTTTATAGACTACCAAGGTCTAAAAGCCTTCAGTTTCTAAAGTTATCAGAACAAGAAGTAGGTCGTCATGTATGTTCGCATGTATTTCTGAATGCTTACATGGAAAACTTCAGTTAATTTGGCGTATAGATAATGGGTCAGTTTTGGAAGATGCTGTAAATTCTAAAAAGGTAAACAATATCCCTAATGCCCAGGAATACAACCGTTCCACATTTTATTTAATGAAAACTATACTAAGTATCATAAAACACATATTAATCGAGAAGTATGAAGATTTAAAAATAATTTGAAACAATTGATATAGACATCATTACACTTCTTACTACAGTGGCGTGGCTAGGTCATTTTAACATGTACGCCCCGAAACTCGGCAAGGGGTCTAACAGCCCCAAGTGTGTCCAGATCCAGATTAAAATATATAAAAACAAAATCGCTGACCGTCTTATAATTGCGTAAAGATAAGTCCGTCTGTCAGTATGATACTGAAAAATGAACGAAAAAAAAATACTTTCAGAATGTTGCTTCAGACATAAAATCATAAAAAGCTTCTGCTAAAACATAAAATTCGATGGAGGTTTGACAAAGTAAATGACGTTTAACAAACTTTAACCCTAGACTGAAACAAGTTATTAATTGCAAAACAAAATCCTTTTATCCGTAAAATACGTGAAAATTGAACATACAATTCCACCTTATATAATAATGCTTTATATTCACTGGATGAGAGAAATGGTATTTTTTACAATTTTTTTACAATTTTTTTATATACATGTATTGAGATTTTCTTTTCTCTGTCGGTGTCATAAGGGAATTCCATTTGTGACTTCTACTCTATTTACTAACAAATCTGACGGCAGATTGGAAAAACAATAAGCATCCGTATATATCATGCTTACAAGGAGTATTTGCCAAAAATACCGATTGAGAGGAAAACGGATCTGAAAATTGCTAGCCTTTGAACCGGTATGTTTGGCAGTTACCTCTTGTGATCTCTTGTAGGCATGATATGTTTGTACAAAAAACCCTTCATTATGCTCTTGATATATTTTTGATCACAAACAAACTTCTATCAAATTTCTGTAAATTTCATGGAAACTTACTCACATATTGAACCAAATATTGACGCCGCCGACAAATTGAGGATTGCTATGTCACAAGTTCGACAAAATTGCAAACCACATATCAAATCTTAGCAGATAATAGTTTGCTTTAAACAAAAATCAAGTGTACGCACGGGCGTTTTGACGTAAACGTAGCTACGCGCCTGTACTAAAATTGCTTCTATATATCAATGTAGGTCAATGTATCTTTAAACAGTGACTGTGAATGGATATGTTCCAGACCAAACGAGTATTTGGACCGTACGCGTACGGTCTAGTACGAGCTGGACCATACCGGTTTTTGGACCGTAAGTATTTATTTTAGACACACATTTATCAAAAAACTTTTATTGAGTTTTACAAATTAACATTAATTTATTACAATTAGTTACAAAAAGTAAACAAGTGAACATTAAATTGATTTAAATAGTTCTGAATTTAATTGTCTATCGAAATCCTGTTTTGGCACTCTCGCCCCGGGTGACACTTGCTGCCACAAGGAACGTCTGATTTCTTACATTTGCATGTCTTGTTCATGCATGTTCCTTTACATTATCATCTCTTACTTGCAAGAGAGAAACTTGCTTGGTTTGCGGCTGCATGCAAGAAAATTCCGTCTGTACTCTAATGTTCAGTTTCAATTTTCCGTGTCAAAAGTTCAATATCACCACATATCATAACATGAGTTCAATATACCAAATTCATATGATAGCTTGTACAAACTTGCATCTTTACCGATTATATCATCAACCCTACATAAAAATCTGGAAAGATCTTCTGATGCCCTATCAACAACTGGTGTTCTCACAGTGACAAAACTACCCTTTTCAATTTTTACTTATATTTTCTCATTGTATTTTCGACAGATTTTTTATAATATCTGTAAAGTATCTTTCGTATTCTGTCGTGAGTAGACATTTGTCCGTCGTCCGTTGCTATGGTACAGTTGTTTTCCACAGGAAGGTAAATTATAATGTCATTAAGTCTCATAAAATCATCAACTGCCATGAGCTCGTCCTGTGTCAGTCTGTAGTCTGTAACATCGTATGTCTCTGTAGATATTTCTGACGTTTCAGTTCGTCGTCGTTTTCGGGCAGGTTGAAAAGTTCCTGTCTGTGAGTCGGTCTCAGCATCAGTCTGTAGACCGGTCTCAACATCTGTCTGTCAGCCGATCTCAGCTTCAGTCTGTGAGTCAGTCTCGTTTTGTGTCTGTTAGTCAGTGTCGTGTTCTGTCTGTGAGTTCGTCTCGGTTTCTTTCTGTGAGTCAGTCTCGTTTTCAAAGGGCGTCATTTTAATACTAGAATGACACTGTGTGTTCAGTGAATACTGTATCTCATATAGAAACTAAAGCCATCCTGAGCCACGTTTGTCTGCTCGTATTGATGCCAACAGTTTATGAAGTAAGTCATGAACCTCTTCCACTAAACCCTGTGTTCTTGGATGACTAAGTCTTCCTGTTATTATCTTAACATCGCCGGGCCAAAGTTTTAACGTTTCTCTTATTACTGCTTTGCAAAACTCTCTCCCGTTGTCATACTGTAGGATAGACGGAAGACCAACAGCAGAAAACACATGCACTGATAAATTGTGTGCTACTTCATTTGTAGACTTCTTCATCTGAGGCCAGAAGAAATTGAATTTTGTACAATTGTCAATGTATTGACCGATCCAACAGTATTGCCCGTCTGGGTCAGCACGCTTGTCAACTAAGTCTAACTGCCCTCTGTGCATAAAATATTTGGATGGGATAGGCGTTAGTGGAGCAACGTTTCTCTGTGGCTTTTTACATGCACACTGAACACATACTTTGATGAATTCCATGCAAGCTTTTCTGGGTATCCCATAATACGTTTTTTCAACGTCCTGGTACAATTTATGGTATCCTGTATGAGCCCTAGCTCCCTCATGTACAGACCTGAGTACTTCAAATATCGTATTAACTGTAACAACTTTTTTCCAATTGGCGAGAATTCCGATTCTTCAAGATTCCTACAGAAAAAAAAAGGGAAACAAAAGAAAATCTTAAATTATATAAATAAAAAAGTAACATGATACTCATATCAAAAGAGATAAAGTTTTACCACTGAACGAAAGTTGATATTAGGATAATAGGAGAAAACACAAGAAGTTGATCAGATTATATGTAAGGCAAACTAAATAAAGATTATTCTTAAACCTCACCTCATTTGTGGGAATGCAGAGTTCGTTTTCCATTCCAAACTCAGGACAATTGATCAATGCGAATTGCTTCTCCTTAACATGTTAACATATTGTCGGAATTTCGCTGAATCACTTTTCCCATTTCTCAAAACACTTCTAATTCTCTCAGTTTTTTTACAAGTAAACAGCTGGTTTGACGGTAAAGTTCCTAAATATTCTAAAAACGTTTCTTCCCCCATTTTGTTTACTTCTAAATAATATAATAACTTCAATTCAGTGAGCAATATTCAATTTCGTGTACATGTATTTCTGATATGCTAAATACATGAGATTAACGGATTAAATCAACGCGACTTTTTTAAATAATTGAAATATTATGTTTTTATTCCAATTACTATTGAAGATTTTATATTAATTTTAGATTTAAGTTATGTTGACCTGTAATATACATTCGTATCTAATGAATTTGATCTACTTCTTAAGATCAGTCCAACCGTACGCGTACGGTCCAAATATTCATACGGTCTGGAACAGATACACTATACAGCATCTACTGACAACATTTACCTAGCTGAGGGATGTCTTAACCTACTAGTGATATTCTATCGAGATCTAAGGTCTTTAGATACAAGAAAAATCGTCTGACAAATTTATCGTATTATCTTTTATTTTAGATTTAAGAGTATCATTTCGTCGTTTGCTTTCTAATCGCTTGAAAATATCACAAATATTTTATCGTAACTGATACCGAATGAACATTATATATTTTAAAAGTTTGTTTATTTCTTACAACGATCTAAGCGCATTCGAATAAAAAAATATAATAAAAAATGTGTAATCATTATCGCATTTCAATTTTTATACATATATAAAAAATCGTTTATTTACTAGATAAAACTTTTTTTTTCAGATGCCTGTACCGTCCTACGATATAACAGCATTATATCAGATACTATCTTTAAACATAGCATGTGTGGTCTGTTCAATTCATTCTCCATATCATAATATAATAACCAACAGAGATATTGCGAAAATAATGCTTCATTTTGATCTGACTGCATTATAATCATTGTTATTCTAATCAATACTTTCATCATTGATTACCGATATTCTTTGAACCATTTTTGTAAAAGACCGTTCATCTTAAGCATCATTATTTTGAGAAACAAATGGACAAACATTTTTATTCTGATGATTTTCATTATTATTGAATGTTGCCTTGTAGATGTTTTTTTTCCGTTGGTTTGCTGTCTCATTTACGTATATCTCACATCTACTTTTATTCCTATCTATATAACATTTTCTCATTGGAAACTATTAATGTTCAATTCAACAAGCTGACATGTCTTTTCACTGTATATGAGTCACCATACAGGATTTATAAAAATCAACATTGTCAGTCAATACGATATGATTGACAGGAAAACTCAAGGTACTACACTCAATTTTAAACTTAGTTAGGATGATATATTAAAAAAAAAACTTGCACGAGTTGAAGGTTTATATCATTAAACAGTGAAAACAAAATTGCATTCATCTGAAATGGTTATTATTTTCCCTTTAATGTATATTCAACCCTTTTTTAGCTCACCTGGCCCGAAGGTCTAAGTGAGATTTTCTCATCACTTGGTGTCCGTCGTCCGTCGTCGTCGGTCATTTTACATTTTTAACTTCTCTTAGAGAACCACGGAATGGAATGAAATTAAAAACATGGCATGAATGTTCCTTATGAGTTGCTGACCAAGTGTTGGTACTTTGTAGGTGATCCATCATTCACGATGGGCGCTAGCGGGGGACTTCATTTAACATAGGAACCTATGGTCAATACATACAGATGTCTTCTTTTAGAGAACCACTGAATGGAATAAAACCAAACATGGCATGAATGTTCCTTATGAAGTGCTGATCAATTGTGTTACTTTGAAGCTGATACATAATCCAAGATGGCCGCCAGCGGGGGGACTTCGTTTAACATAGGACCCTGTGGACAATACATGCATTTAACCCCGCCACATTATGTATGTATGTGCCTGTCCCAAGTCTGGAGCCTGTAATTCAGTGGTTGTCGTTTGATAATGTGTTACTTATTTGTGTTTCATTCATTTTTTGTACATAAATAAGCCATTAGTTTTCTCGTTTGAATTGTTTTACATTGTCATTTTGGGGGCTTTTATAGCTGACTATGCGGTATGGGCTTTGCTCATTGTTGAAGGCCGTACGGTGACCTATAGTTGTTAATTTCTGTGTCATTTTTGTCTCTTGTGGATAGTTGTCTTATTGACAATCATACCACATCTTCTCTTTTATAAAATGACTTCTTTGAGAGAACCACTGAATGGAATGAAAGAAAACGTGGCATGAATGTTCCTTGTGAGGTGCTGACCAAGTGTTGTAACTTTGTAGTCGAACAGTTATCCAAGATGGCCACTAGCGGGGGACTTAGTTTAACACAGGACCCTATGGACAATACATACAAATGTCTTCTTTTAGAGAACCACTGAATGGAATGAAACCAAACATTACATGGATGTTCCTTATGAGGTGGGTGACCAAGTGTTGTTACTTTGAAGCCGATCCATCATCCAAGATGGCCGCCAGAGAGGGACTGACTTTAATATAGGGCCCTATGGACAAAAAATACAAATATCTTTTATTAGAGAACCACTGAATGGAATGAAACCAAACATGGCATGAAGGTTCCTTGTGAGGTGCTAACCAAGTGTAGTTACTTTAAAGCCGATCAATCATCTTAGATGGCCGCCAGCGGAGGACTCCGTTTAACAGAGTACCCTATGGATAATACATACAAATGTCTTCTTTTAGAGACCCACTGAATGGAATGAAATAAAACATGGCATGAATGTTCTTTATGAGGTGCTGTCCAAGTGTTGTAACTTTGTAGCCAATCAATCATTCAAGATGGCTGCCAGCGGGGAGCTTTTAAAACACGTCTCCTCAAACGAGAATATAAAATATCTGAAATCAACGAAATTTTTAATCAAACACAAAATATAGAAAGGAAAAACCTGCTTATACAACGCCAAACGAAACGGGAACAACCACTAGTTATGTTAACAAAATTCAACCCATCTATACAGAAACTGAAAAATATAATTGCAAAACACTGGAAACTTATTTCATTAAACCCTAATTATTTGAACATATTTAATCGCCAGCCTATTATAGCTTATAAAAGACATACAAATTTACAAGAACTATTATCAAAGCATCAGTGGGTATAGTTTGCTCAACCTTTCACAAAACAATATGACACTGATCTCACAAAAAATAAATCATAATTAACTAATATGTTATTCAAAGACAACCGGTGTATGGTCCAATATAATATACTAAATAAAACAAAAAACATAAATAATACGCCAATATACAACTTATTGAGTCGACCACTGATGATGCCGGACTCAGGGATCTTTTCTCCAAACACGACAGAAACACCGGGCCTGACATTGATGCTCATGGGTGAGCTCGGATGGGCTATTTAAACAGTTTAACAAAGGACCCTATGTGAAATACATACAAAAGTCTTCTTTTGAAGAACCACTGAAATAAATGAAACCAAACATGGCATGAATATTCCTTATGAGGTGCCAACCAAGTGTTGTTACTTTGTAGCAAATCCATCAACCAAGATGGCCACCAACGAAGGACTTAGATTAACATAGGACCCTATGGGAAATATATACAAATGTCATCTTCTAGAAAACCGCTTAATGGATTGAAACAAAATATGGTATATATGTTTTTTTTTAGGTGCTGACCAAGTGTTGTTACTTTGATTTTAATATATTTTTACATGAATTCCCTGAATGAGGTGAGCGACACAGGCTCTTTGGAGCCTCTAGTTTAAATATACAATGCAAAGTAATTATGGTATATGTATGTGACATTTTTTAATGAAAAAATATGTAAACTTTCAAGAAACAGGTTACCAATGCAATTTTTCAAAATTTTCCTAATGTATAAGGGGATTTATTGTCACATCATAAAAAGAAACTATGCAAAAAAAAAGAATGTTTATGAAAACGAAAATGAAAATAAAAAAAAAATATGATAATACTTTGATGCCGTTTGAAATATATTAATTAATAATGAAACATTAAACAGAAGACACTGCCCCCAATCTTATTGTTAATAAGAAAACAATACTCTCATTAGGTTAACAAACAGTTAGTTAGGAAGACATATGAAGATGTTCGCACTGAAAACATTATTTGCTTTATGTGAAATCATGAAAGTGATAGAAATTTGTCCATGAACTCATTATTTAAACTGCGTTGTAAATGTTACTTCTAGCGTTAAAAATGTACATCATTAATCGAAATTTGTTTACATATAAAGGTATTCAACCTGTTGGTGATAGATATTCTAAGGGTTCGTGAGAACTGAAGACATTGAAAGTAATTTCAGTCATAGTGTTTTAAAAAGAGGTAAAAGAATCAAGAATCTAAATATAGAGAATAAAAAAGAATCAAATTATGAAGGACAATAAACCTTCAGGACCAAGAACAAAATAAAAGAAAAACAAGGAAAATAAATAAAATGATAAACACTGAAATTATCAATTCGTATGTTGGCACTAAAGAAACATATGGGGAGGCAACATAACAACGTGTATATAAAGGCGGACTATACTAAGGAATTTTCTAGAAATGGATGTTCGAGCACATCACCAAATGAGCGGAAGTTCTTTTTTTTGTAATGCAGAAAACATAATGAATAACAAGTTTCATTCTGAATATTTGAACCCAATTCAAATATCATATTCAGGTTGGGAGAGATAAATATATGAATGAACACAAAAGGAATTATATATACTATTAACGAAGCGATACCTGCCAGTCAATGCCTGAAAATCGTAAATCTGAATTTACCAAACCAATCAATAATCAAAATATCTTTGATTGTGATTAAATGGAAAACAAATCTATTAGTGTATTGCGTCACATTCTACAAGCAAATAGACTAAGACGAAATCAGAATATGTTATTCAGATAAATAAAATAAAAAAAGAAGGTATCAACATTTTTTTTAATTTTAAACTCATTAACAAGCTAAAAGGGACATTTTGGTTACATTGTTTTATAGTAATTTTTCGATTTCTTTTTTTCAGAATCACTTTGTTTTGGCATCAACAAATAAATCCGATTATCGCTTCCGCAATTTAGTATGAGTTTACCTTTAAATAATAGTTAATGTGTGCGTGAAATCTTCTACAACAATCTTGAATGACTCAGAATAGTACACAAGTTTTTTTTATATAGATTAATTATTCTCTTCAAAGATAGTACGTATCTTTTGCTTCCTAAAGTCATAAAGATGTCAGATTTGTTATGGACCAAATCATATAAAACAATTATACTTATTCATTCAAGCCTGTTTTCTTTTTGCAGCAATAGACATTTACAGCCTACGTCATTTAATGTATGCAGATGCATTCTAACTATTATTTGATGATATTCAATCAGGTGTTTGTGCAACAGTTAACACTATCTAGACATGTTCCTGGCAAAATAAAATTTTATTACAGGAGTAATTGTCTTGTTGAATAATTGTCTATTGCTTTCAGATAAAAACTTTTACAATTTATAGCCATTGATATCATATTATTTCAACACAACCTTTTTTTATTTAAATTTTCTATACAGCTCTTGTTTTACACTAATTACAAGGTTAGAGAGTGAAAATTCAAAACACTTAATTGATTTTATAGTAGTACAGCGATGTTAGTCAACATATCAAAAGTTAAGATAGTAAAGACAGAAATAGAAGTTAAGAAGACATAGCATGAGTTTGAAAGAAAACAGATGCATCAACAAAATAATCATTCACTAGTGTGCATGCATCGTCAAACATATGATTCGAACATCTTATTGAATAGAGTTGGCAAGGCTATTGGATTGCTAATTGTAAACATGAAAGTTGCAAAAGATTTGTGGAGAAACATAGACACTGTAACCATCAACGATCATAAAATCATATTCCATACGTAAAAACTGGCAATGCTACCAGATCGGTCAGTTAGGACATGGAAGTTGCAAATAGGTTAGTCGAGAAACATAAACACTTTAACAGTCAACGATGATAAACTCATATTCAGTAGAAACTGGCAATGCTACCAGTTCGATCAGTTAGAACATGGAAGTTGCAACAGATTAGTCGAGTTACATATACACTGTAACCATCAAAGATCATAAATTCATTTCCAGTAGAAACTGGCAATATTTCCGGATCGACCAGTTAAGACATGCTACTCGCGAAACATAAGTCGAGAAATATTGACACTGTATCCATCAACGATTATAAACTCAAAATTATTAGAAACTGGCAATGCTACCGAATCGACCAGTTAAGACATGTAAGTCGCAAGTGGAGAAACATTGACACTGTAAATTTTCTGTTTTAAAAAACATTGAATTTTTCGAAAAACTAAGGATTTTCTTACTCCAGGAGTAGATTACCTTAGCCGTATTTGGCACAACTTTTTGGAATTTTAGGTCCTCAATGCTCTTCAACTTTGTATTTATTTGGCTTTTTTAACTATTTTGATATGAGCGTCACTGATGAGTCTTATGTAGACTAAACGCGCGTCTGGCGTATAAAATTATAATCCTGGTACTTTTGATAACTAACCATCAAGGATCATAAACTCATATTTATTAGAAACTGACAATGCTACCGGATTGATCATTTTAAATATGTAAGAAGCAATAGATAGGTCGAGAAACATAGACCGTGTAACCATCAACGATCATGAGTTCACATTTCGCGCGTCCGAATCCCTTTTGAGGATACACAATATTATGGATCTCTCAAAAACAAGTACTTGACAGCAAGAGATGCATAAATACTACAAACATTAAGAGCCTTACGACGCTAAGGAACATACAAATATAAACGAATTCATCCAAGGTAAACTTTGCCTGAGAGGTTGGAACCTTAGTTGATGATTTTGTATTTCCGAATAGGATGAATATATATAGCAGACGACTTTGTAGACCTATTATCATGCTAGTACCAGAGACGTTTGAGATTTGAGATACGACTGTCATACAAGTGAGAGGTTTAGCTAGCTATGAAACCAGGTTTAATCCACCATTTTCTAAGTAAGAAAATGTCTGTACCAAGTCAGGAATATGACAGTTGCTATCAATTCGTTTGATGTGCTTGAACTTTTGATTTTGCCATTTGATTGGGGACTTTCCTTCTTGAATTTTCCTCGGAGTTCAGTTTTTTTGTGATTTTACTTTTAACAACCATTGTAATTCGAACGTATGTGTTGTATACATTTAACTCGTTTATTTATTCCGTCGTCTTGTCAACGATTGCTATTTGTTCTTCTTAGATGTGTAGTATAGTAACACAGGGCTTGAGGAAAGTATAACTTCATGAGACAATTCCAATACCAAAGTCATCTCCTGTTACTAATCAAATGCAGCAGAACAGCAATATTCTATTCGAAAAATATTGAAATTGAAATGAGTTTGAAAACTTAAAATGTACCCAGTTGCAATGCAAATTAAAGATCTTATTTTTGTCTTTAAATGATTTGTTTTAGAAGACAACCATCGATTGCTTTTTTTAAATCTGTTGATGCCGTTTCATTTAAAAAATTCCACAATTCAATTGGATATCTTGATTATCTCCGTATTGCCCTTGACAAAGTTGATAACTGAAAAAAAAACCATGTTTAATCAAAACTTCTTTCATTGAACATCCTATAAATATATTTATTTTTACAGTTAAAATGTTTTGTTACATCTATCAGACGATTACGTAATACTTTACAGTTTATATTTTGTAACCCGATTCTCAGGAAATGAACTTTATATAGATTTTGAGAATGTATGGGTCAAGGATATTACATCTTCACAGTTTTGGACAGTTATATGCTATAGTCTCATTGGTTATACAAAATGGGACAAAATACCTCATCTAAACTGAAGATAATTATCGTCCGATTAAATACACGAAGAAAGGGTAAAATTTCCATAGATTTGACAAGAAGTATACCCAATACAAAAGTTTTAATGATATTTAAGCTTCACCATTGACAGCAAATTCAGCGACCTTCTTAGATATACATCAGATTGATTGTTATCCTTTTTTTTCAATTACAAGTTAAGATTTAACAGTTGCAAGTTTTAACCTTTATCTCTGTTATGACCTGACCTGTCCTGGCATAGAAAGTTTTTTTTAAATATTTAATGGACATCTTGCCGTATTCATAACGCTTACATAAAGTTTAAATGGGAAAACACACTGTTTTCGTTTATTAGACAACACAACATTAGCATGCGTAGTTTAAGAACTCCTAATTGATAACTAGCTAGCTTAACTCAATCAATGATAAAATTAATTTGTATATCAATACCTTAAAAGAGAAACATCAATATTCGATGACACTTAAAAGATTATTTAAATTCGCTTTGTCAATCCTGAAATCTTTCCTGCTACATGCTAAATGCCAAGGTGTCTTAATTACTAAGTTTGATTGTTGTTGTTTTCAACTTTGGATGGTAACAAGAAGTACACCCAATATGAATTATATATCAATTTTGTCAAAGACTTTAAGAGTTGCATCTTAATTCCTCGTTAAGTATTGTAATTAGTCTAATAATAGTCGTTACAACTATTTATAATAAAAAATATTGTATTTTCATCTTTGCCCCCTTATAAAATCAAAATACATGAACTAAAAATAAATAAATATCAGAACAAGAATTGTAAATAGATATTCGAATTATACTTGTCTTGTCTACAGCATACTGATATACTTGTCCACTGTCAAAATGTCGATACTCGAGTTGTTTCCTTAATGCAACACTAATTTTGAATTGTCAAAATAACTCGCCGTTTTCAATTTTTCATTAGTACAGCGAAGTTTTTTTTTATATATATAACCTCATCACTCAGAACTCCAGTAACAGCTGTGGTTACTACGAGTTATAAGTTGAACCACAAGAACAAATTATAACGTTTATTGAAAAACATCAAATTAAGTTTAACATCAAAAGATGTAATTTGGAATATGATATCAGAGAAAAACCTTACAGTGCTTCTTTTATAGAACACAATACCTCATGACGATTTAAAGGTTTCATTGAAGTGTGAAAGATTGTAAACCTTGGTATTTTTGCTTTAAAAAAATATTTAATATCTGTTTACAACCATAAAATACTCAAATCCTGTTGTCCTTAAAATATAATGATTACTTACACCTAGAAAAAAACACTATATCAAATTTGTGCCAACAAACGCTTGCCAGGACCAGAAAGCTTTAAACCCAATTATTTGATAGCCAATGATGTATATATGTTACCCAAGGATCTTTACGACCAAAAATGACCTTTGAGAATAGCCAAATTCAATTAAAATCAACTTTACTTGGGGGAGTTGGAACTTTAGCGTCTAAATGGTATCGTGATTGATCAACTTGTTTGTCAACTCGTTTGTCCATGATAATATACATATAACGCCTTTGTTGGTCGTTTTTTTAATCTAATTTATTTATTCACTACCTGCACATCATAAACGTAAGATAACGATATTTTTTTCCTCTTAAATATACCATTGACTTTTCAACTTAATAAGTTTTGGAATTTTGTCATTTCTGGTATGACAACTGGAAACAAGTAAGTGTTTGCTCTTACTTATATAATTATTTGAAGCATTAATTTTTTTCTGAATAGCAGATATAAAGTTGATTTACTATTCTTCAATTAGGGTTATATCTGCAGTACTAATCGAAAGTACAATTTAAACTTAGAATTTTAATAATTCCTCTACGGAAATAAATGATTTATGTACGCGTTCAAACAACTCCTTTTACACTTGAAACTTTTACGTTATCGGTTTGACTGATTTTTTGTGTTTAAAATATTAAACCAATCTAAGAAACTTTTCTCATAGATCAAATTTAGATTATGTTTTTTTTATAATTTTTTTCTTTAGATAATTGTAACAATATAAAGTTTCTCCTTTGATCTGTTGGATAAATAATTCTAGTACAATTGCACTATAAAAGATTGGTTATAATTGCACAAATTTTAACATACATGAGTCCCACTTTATCGTGAAATTAGTTTAGTTGTTAATGCTTAATTGATGTATAATTCATCAACCTTTAAGGCATGTCTGATATCTGCTTGTACTTGTCAGATGTTAGGTTATAACATTTATACATTTTCTTGAGTATATTGAAGAGCTCTTGTATTTTTATAAGTTCAATAATGAATAGAAATGCTCAGACAAATCCTAGTTTCTCAATATTTGTTATTAAACTTCAGCATGTTCAGATATTACGTTTTTGTATTTCCATACAGGTGGCACGGTAGTATTTGAATTCCAGAATTTAGGTTGCTCTTTTGTGTACCCTACTTAGGTTAATGTATCTAAACAGTGAGATTGGACAAAAAATACAGTATCAACTGAACATACTTTCCCAAACTGAGGGATGAATCAGGTGTAGAAAAATATGAAATAATTTTACATACAGATGAAAATGAATTTTTGAGAATTTTTTTAAATTTTGTATTCACTGCACCATAAAAGACCTAAACGTACTAGTGGCCTTAGGTTTTTGAAAATAGCAAAAAAAGTAAACGGTCATGATACATATTAAAATTCATTTCTGAATAGTAAAATGAAAGTACTTCAGCTAACTGTGAATGTAGAATTTTTTGCAGTGTTAGAAAGTGGTGAAAATTCTAAAAAGGCTATCATTCTCCCTTATGGGCCAGGAAATACTACCGTGCCACCTTAAGGGGATATATATTTTACACTAAATCAATAAAGGAATTTATTTCACCTATGCAATTTGTAAGTATATCAATAAAAAGTTGATTAAGGGCAACTATGATAAAAACAAGCCTTAAATTCTACCCCTGAGAGTAAAAATTGCTGATTCAGCAAATTTTGCCTGATCTGTGGGTAATAATGTAAAAATTTACCTAGAAAGTAGAACTTCATTATTTTTATGTAACTTGCAATACATTTTTAATTATAAATGCTCGCTTTAACTTTTCGCAGTGTCTGACACATGTGCAACCACTGAAATTTGAGACGCGACATTCTTCGGTTGCATGTTCATCCTACTATTATCACCGAAATAAATAAATTGCATAATTTCTTACTGTTTTCAACACAAGTACAGCTATACTAGTTTTCTTCAGGTTTAATTTGTAGTTCTAATGTAACATGACACCAGTAGCAGCTTTTAGGGAACTAGTAAGTGGTTAAGGGGTCCTTACTTATTCATTTAGCTCTCATATTTGTCTGAAATCGAGATAGAAATAGGGGTTTCTTAACATTGACTAGACATTATTTTTGACAAAGAATGTTTTTATGATGTTATATCAGCAAGATTAAATGGTTTATTCATTTTCCATGCAAATACCATTAATTGTTAAGATTTTCTGACAGTGAAAAACACAATAAAGGCAACTTGATTATGTAAGGGGACATAATTTAACTTAATGCATACATGAGACATAGACAAACAGTCAACTTAGAGATGCATTCTAGTACATGTATTGTGAAAAAGATTTTGGAATAATAGTTAAGTGCAATCTAAAGACTTTTGTTGTATAGCCCTCATAATCTGCAAATGTTTAAAGTAGTATAAGGCATGCTGTAAAATGTGGCATGGACTTTAATCTCATTTTTCATGATTTGGTGCTTAAACTGTTTCTTTCAGTCAGATTAACCATAAATAGAGTTGGCAAGCCAATAATTCCTCCTGAATCACCATGTTTGACTTCTGTGTTGATATGAAACATCATATATTTGGATTTTGTTCACTCCTTAAGTAAAAATGGTAAGATGAAAAAAAAGTGAAAATCTGCCAGATGGGGAAGGGATGTAATGTTTCATTTTTTTTGTAAGAAATAAGTACAGACTAATATTCTTTATTGTAATATGTTCCAAAGTAAGGAGTCTATGCATCATAGGTGTCATGACTGGTTTTAAGTTTGTTATGTCTTGGTTAAGGTGGCACGGTAGTATTTGAATTCCAGAATTTAGGTTGCTCTTTTGTGTACCCTACTTAGGTTAATGTATCTAAACAGTGTGATTGGACAAAATACAGTATCAACTGAACATACTTTCCCAAACTGAGGGATGAATCAGGTGTAAAAAAATATGAAATAATTTTACATACAGATGAAAATGAATTTTTGAGAAGTTTTTTAAATTTTGTATTCACTGCACCATAAAAGACCTAAAAGTACTAGTGGCCTTAAGTTTTTGAAAATAGCAAAAAAAGTAAACGGTTATGATACATATTCAAATTCATTTCTGAATAGTAAAATGAAAGTACTTCAGTCAACTGTGAATGTAGAATTTTTTGCAGTGTTAGAAAGTGGTGAAAATTCTAAAAAGGCTATCATTATCCCTTATGGGCCAGGAAATGCTACCGTGCCACCTACAGTTCACAATTAATTTCTTCTGATATGTAATTAGTAACGAATCCAACATCATGTTGATGCGCCAAACATAATCTGTTTTAAATGTTTGCTGATGATCTGAATTCAGCATCGACCATCTTAATGACAGGTAATAACCTTATGTACCCCTTCCCCGGGGTGAACTAGGTTTTCTGCAATATGGAACTAATTTCAGAAAATACTCGTAATGATTAGATAACCAGATATAAAATGTTTATATTGGTCGTGTCTTGCAATATGAGGGTCTTTATGTAATATCTTACGAAGAAAAGAAATATCATAAAAAATATGTAACAGAAGATTTATCGTATTTGTTCTATATAGAATAATAGGTAAAGAACAACCATCTAATCATGATAAGATATTGCGGTATTATACATTACAAACTTGCTAACGGAAATTCTAGAAATAAAGGCAACAGCAGTATACCGCTGTTGAAAAGTCATAGATCGATTGGGAGAAAACAAATAAGTGTTACGTGCTAAAACCAAGGAAAACGCATCAACTATAAGAGGAAAACGACGGAACAACAAAAACAAAAGTGCAATAAAAGCAAACACCAACATACATAGAAACGAACTATTTGATAACAACTGCAATATTCCTGACTTAGTACAGGACTTTTTAAGAAAATATAAAGCGGACGATTTGTTTTGACAGTAGAATTCTTAGAAAAATGTATCCAATCTGTGTTTTATGGATCTGATACATTGGCTTTTATTAACTAACTTTGGGTGGTAAGCACATATGAAATCGTATATTAATAAAGACAAATAAACGGTGATACGTGTTGCCAAAATTTTAATAAAAACGTTGAAATGCTGATTAAACTAAAATGAAAAAAAAAGAAAAAAAAGGAATAGACAAACCTGTACATAGGCCAGAGCTATGGAATGGGAAGATAATTTAAAATAATTTCCAAAATCTTATAACAGTAAATACAGGCATTGTGACTGCCACCCGCCTGAGGACGAATATTCCATAAGAAGATGCTTGAACAGATTTGGTAATAATATCAAAAGTACTGGTAGGGATATCTGTCCAGATCGTAATCATGTTGTGGCTTATGTAACAAGTCATGATATAGATATATAAGTTATGTTGTTGCACGAGTTAAATTTGATTCAAACATACTTGTGTCTTTGTGTAACTGACATTCTACAAAAGTGCAATTTCAAGTTGTATGATAAATGTAATCAACAGCAGTAAACATTTACAAATGTATAGACAATTAATATGCCAACAGTTATAACTGTATTTCAGAACTTGATGTTAACCTTACGAAAGGCAATAAGTACAGTAAATCTAGATATTGTGATATGACCTGAAATATAAATATGAATTGCGACACGCTGATAAATTACCAGTACCGTAAATGTCCTCCGTTGCAGGAATATAAAATGTTCCTTGCATATTAAAGATGGTGTTGTTTTGTTTTTGGAAAAGGGGGGGGGGGGGGGGGGGGGGGGGTAGAAGTAGAAACTTTGCATCTCAAATGGCCACCTTCAACCACGAAAACAGTAGGTGTAAGGATTATTTTTAAAAAGTATAAAAAGAGAAACATAAGATATAGTAATGATATGACAAATCGTTAGCACACAAACGTTGAAACAGAAAGATTCTAGTTTGTCAAACGTAAAAATATATACTAATAAAATAACTATACAATCAGTAGAACATAAACATAATTCTGCTTAAATAAGCTTCAAATAAATGTAAAGATTTCGAAAGACCATTGACATGAACATGAATGAAAAAAACTCATGTTTAATCAAAATTTACGTTCTTTTGTCGTTGAACATTCTATAAAAATAATGTTTTTACAGTTTAAAGATATAATCATCGTTCGTTCAAATACACGAAGAAAGGACAGAATGTCCTAGATTGAACTAGAAGTGTTTACAATACCAAGCAAGTTATATTCCCTTCTAAGATATACAACAGATTTATTTGTAATCCTAGTTTTTCAATTATCTGTTTGGATTCAAAAGAAGCAAGTTTCAACGTTTCCTTCTGTTATGATTTGACCTGTCCTGTCATAGAAAGTTTTACAATTTTTTCCAATATTTAACGGACATCTTACCTTATTTATAAAGCTTACAGCAAGTTGAAATAAAACATAATATTTTATAGTGTTTTCATTTATTAGATCTCAAACCATCAGCATGAGAAGTTTAATAAGTACAGATAAACACCTTATTAATAACTAGCTAGCTTAACTCCATTAATAATAGAGTTAATTGGTAATATTCAATATCAATACTATAAAAAAGACACATAAATATCCGATGACATAAAAAATACTATATCAATTGGCTAGCCAATCCTGCAATCTTTTAACGGTTTCCTGCTACATGTTAAATACTAAAGCATCACTATTATAATTGGTTGAATTGTTGTTTACCAGTTTTGGTAGCGAAACTAACACGGAATATGAAGTTTATATATCACTTCTTTAAAAGACTTTAAAATTGCATCTTAATTCGTTATCAGTATTGTGATTTTATTATGACATGTATCTGGTTTGTTATCCAAAAAATATTATTTACCGTTTCTGAAAAGAAACATTCAATAAAAAACTAAATAACAGAATACAAATGTTATAACAGAAAAGATGTCGTTGTCTAGCCTGATAATAATCGATAAAACTATTTATCATAACCAATATTATACTTTTCTTTTTTCCCCCTTAAAAAAATCAAAATATGGAAACCAAAAAGGAATAAATATCAAAACGAGAATAATGGATACATATTTGGACTATACTTGTGTTGACAACAGTATACATACATCTCCCAAAAAGTTCAATATAATAAGAAAAAAATAATTGTTTGTATCCTGCTGATATTTTATACCCGCTATTGCAATGGACGATGATTGCAGTTTATGCAATAGGTAAAACGAAACCATATGCGAAAAGGAAAATCAGTCTACATGAGAAACCGAGACGAGTACAATTAGTGAGTGAAGACAAAGTTCCCCTTAGAAAATTTAGTTAAACTCAGGTTGGTCATTGGATTTGTAGCTCAATCTTTTGTTGTTTAGTGTGGAATATTTGTTTAAATCTAAAAATAAGGAGAGGTGGTATGCTTGACAATGAGACAACTATCCACCAAAGTTAAAATGAAGTGGATGTAAACAATATTAGGCCACCATACGGCCTTCTACAATGATAAATAGCCATACCGTATAGTTGGCTACAAAAGGCCCCGACATGAAAAATATGAAACCTTTCCGTTTAGAAAACTAACGGCCTTATTTATAACAAAACCATTTACAAAAAACAAATATGACAGACATGAACCAACGACAATCACTATAGGCTCTTGACTAGTTTGTTTGTTGATGTCTCTTTTCCCGTTTTGGCATGCCGTCGTTTGGTTTGTGTTAGTCTAATGGTCTTTATTTTTTCCTTTGGTATTTTCATCTCTTTTTTGAAAGAGGCAAGACATCAATATGTTGGCTAAACAAATGTGAGCCACGTGTGGGATTCGAACTCACAACATTAGTGTTTAGGGGCTAGTGATACATAAGTTGAACTACTTATACCACTCAGTCACCGAAGCTCCTAGGTAAATAGAGTTTCTAAGTATGTTTTCAAGAGAATGCAGCCTAGGTTTCGATTTAAATAAGGAAGGGAGTAAGTGCATGTTTAATTACGACATCGATTCTACACAGTAGAAATGAATAATACACACTCATTGTCATAAGGTTTCTTTCCTAAATTTGTAATAAAACAAAAAGTTGGGTGACATATGACCTTAAAAAATTAAAACCCGAAGTGACCTCGAGAAACCGGAAGCAGCCATTTGTGCTCTTTTTTCATGGAAAAGTACTTGGAATCCATATTATAATTTTAATACATTAACTTATCAATAAAGACTAGAAATAACTTTTGATAAACCGGAAGTGGCCAATTATCTCCTGGTTTACAGGTAATAGTATATAGAAACTATATATTTTTGAAATCAGTGTGAAAAAAGCTATCATATGCGACCGGAAGTGACATTTACTTCACCGGAAGTAGCACATTATCTCCCTTATTTTACTCAAATATAGAAACCACTTATTTATTGCATCAGTATGAAGAAACTGATGATTAAAAGTCAATTTTAACTTTGAGTAAACAGGAACTAGCTTCTTTTCAATAAATTCGGAAATTGATGTGAAAAGACCTTCAATTGTTCTCTGAACAATTGGTTTTTAACTGTAATAGTAATCTTATTGTGAAAAAGAATTTTCTGCGAAACATTGCTTTTGTCTTATGCATCCTAACAGTGAGACGTCCACGCCTTGTGTAAATTATTTATATCAGTCGTTTCCTTGTATGATATTTTATGAATTTGGTGATGTGTTAAGGTTAAATAAGAATCAATTACTAATTCGCTATTGCATGATACCTAATCACTTGATATAACTTATCAACATATTGTATAGGAGTAACACGACGGATGTCACGTCTGGAGTAGGATCTGCCAACCCTTTCGGTGCCCCCAAGATCATCGCCGTTTTTTGTTCGAGGATCTGTTGTTTAGTCTTTATCTTTTTATGTAGTGTTTGCATGCTGTTATTTGTCATTTTTGTCGTTTTTGTTTTAATTTCCATGGCGTCAGCAGATGCTTTTAGAGTTATGAGTTTGTGAATGTTCCTTTGGTATCTTTTGCCTCTTTTTTTCAAGCTTTATAATAGAAGTAATAATATGTTCAGTTTAAACATGAGTGTGTGTTGTTTTGCTATGACAAAATGTATTTAAATATCACAAATCAACGTTGCCAGGGGGAAAACAGAAGTTGTGACCTTTGTAAGTCACCTTTGACCTAACATAAAATTATGGCCAATAGAAATCTAAGAATGTCGTAGCAGATTACAGGTTAAACTAACCAAATCGACCCATATTTCGTATCACTTATTTATATAACACTCCGATTAGTGTGTACTACGAGAAATGTATCTTTGCGCGGCAAGTAAATAACTATCTAAAATAAATAATATTTTTTTATCAAATTGAAAATGTATTCCCTGAGACGATACCTAGCTCTGTTTGTGATGAATTCATACATATTTCTCTTACCATGCAACCATAGTTAGTACATGTATTCTCCCAAACACAGATTCGATTTCAACAGCAATCCAATCAGTTTCCTTTTTTAAATCTCTCTTATTAATTTCAAATGAAATTTGAACATTTTTAATTATGAAAAAACTAAAACAAGTAAATCGAATATCAACACTGATGTTCAACACAAAGTCATTCAGATGATTGACAACTGAGCTCCTCCTCGAGTTGATCTGGTTTATTATTTTACACATAAACATACATACAGAAAATTTTATTTGAATTTGACCTTGTTTAAACATTTAAAGCATTAACTCTGCTATAAGAGTATCAATTATTGCCAATCATTCATTATATTGGTGAAAAATTTAGAAAAAGTTTAGATGAAATGTAAGGAATGAAATATTTTAGGTGACACACCTAACGCACTTGAATTCAATCTCCGGCGCATAATTCATATCCGTTCTTTACGTGATCAGAATGAATCGACTTACTATATTAGTGTAGGATAATGTTTTATGGAACAGAACGGATATGAAATCTACATCAGAGATTGCCTTAAGTCAAACGCACTGATAAATGTACTATTGAATAAGGAGTAGTACAAAAGAATGTACCAAGACAACCTTATGTACTACAAACTCTATTTTAGATATCCATCATAGCAATTTTCAATTTGCAAACATGCACTCAGAGTTTACGTCATTTGTTATTTTGCTGTTTGTTTAACATGTTATGACTTTAATTGGTGAAGTACTATTATAGGAAAGAACTGTATATACAATGTATGGGATGGGATTTTTGGTCTGTGATGTTCTTATAATTTTCAAGCGTTGTCTTTTTTTAATCCTTGTTATTAGATGAATAATTCTTACAGGAGATACGACCCAATGAACCATCTTCATTTATCGGTCCATAAGTATTTTTACATAAACATCAACCATTTTTTAACAAGTTATACAAGCGTCATGGAAAAAAATCGTTATTTATAGTTGTGAAATGTTGTTCTTTAAAATAATAATTTACAATTAAAGTAGTTTGGAAATGTAATTTTTACTGCAAAATATTCTTTTCTCTTAAATTTTTCTAAAAGGTTTTTGCATAATGATTAATAAGTGAAAGTTTAGTTTTGATTTTTTGTCAATTCCGTATGAAATGTTCGAAGTTTTGCAGCTTCATAATAGTTAGCAATTATGTTTTAATATATGAATCTGTATGCCGCCTGTCATATTTTGTTTTCGTTCTTTCTATTAACTGTCTATTTATAAATCATGATTTTGGTTCTCCCTTATGAATTGTTTAACATTGTCAAACATGTGCATTTGCACATTTTGTACCAGGGTATTTTATAGCCTTTTCACGGCATGGGTTTTGTTTATTTTTTTAGACCGTTCACATCTGTGTCTTTAAACTGTTTTCGAATTTTGGCCTAAAACATGTGATACTGGAAATTTAATACTTTTTAATTTTGGAAAAAAAAACAATGTTATATCTGATGAATTTCGAATAATTGTTCAGATAGTTCGGAAACGAAGCCTATAAAGAATTAACAGTAGTTTATGTTTTCATTGGTTAGCACGTCTAATAATTTAATGAAAAAAATAGTTAGGATTTTCTGCCCCAGGAATTGATTACTCTATATGTTTTTGACAAAGCTTTTGGAATTTTGTGTCCTCAAAACTCTTTCAATTCTTTTTTTAATTTTGCCTTTTCACATTTTGTTATTCAGGCGTCACTCCTGAGACAATGTAGACGGAATGCGCATCTGACATACAAGAATATAAGCATGAGTGTGAAAACAGAAAGACAAAGGAGTAGGTCCGGTAAGACCCCTTTTTGGCCCCAAAATATAGAAGTTTTACAAAATTGTTAAAATGTAAACTTTTATTTATGTATTGAACAGTAGAATGCTTCTGTTACATAAATATGGGCTGTTTTTGACAATACTATGCACATATGTCGGGTACAAGCACCATTAAGTCATGCTAAATCACTGAAATCTTCACAATTCTAGCAATTTAGTTAAATTTAAGACGGTTTTCGGGTAAAACGAAAGTTGCCGCATTCGTGTTCATCCTTAATATTAAAATGTAAGTTGTATTTTATGATAATACATAACATGTATAAAGGTTGTGGATGAAAACGGATGCGGCCACTTTCATCTTTGACAAAAAACATCTGAAAAGTGGCATTTTTTGGCATATTTGGTAGATTTTTCATATTTGAGCTTGAATCGGATCGTTTTTAATGACAAAATCAGTTAAAATCTTTCACATAAATTAATTGAATCAAATAAAATAGACACTTAAGTGTTTAAAAAGTGGTCAAAATCTTTCGTCAGATGAACCTGAAATTTGAGGCCAAAATCGGTCCTTACCGGACCTACTCCTTTCAACAAAAACCAACATATTTTTACGACTTTTCCTTCCAGAATTTACCAGTCTCGTTCTCTCCCTTTCACAAAGCTCTCAACTATCAATGCAACTCACCCTTAAAAGTACATTGAGTAGATTGTGATAAGATATATGTTTTATAACCTTAAAATTACTAGTTTTCTTTTAAATCTACCTTTGAATATATCTAAAGGGATAAAAAAAAAAAAAAAAAAAAAACAACATGCAACTTTTTTTTTTAACCATAGCTATTAAACATGGTATTATACAATGTTGTTCATTTTATTTTCATAATTTTGCTGATTTTATAACATGTCTTTTATCTAAATTATCTTCAACTTATCACATTACATTTTTTCAATTAATAACAAATTGAAAGTTTTGACTTTGCACTGATCAATACGAATTATTGGATTTGAATAGCACAAAGAAATTGAAGTTTTATAAGTTCTATTATCTGCATTTGACATTAAAGGTATAAATGTTTTCATCACTCATAGCAATACTCTATCATGTCAATAAGGATAATCACAACAGCCTCAAACACGGTTGTTTTTGTAAAATACCGATTAAGAAAACATTGAAAGTAAAGACCGTAAATATTCAAAGAGAAAGCAATTGCTTTGATAACTATCTTTTGTTCATGCAGCATTTACTTTGTAAATTGTTTTTAGAAATGATAAACCACGTTGTAATGTCATCCTTAGACTCGAATAGTAGTTCCATTTTTTGAAGCAGTCTCACATCAGTGTTTTAGCTACATTTTAGGTAAAAAAAAACAATTTACAGGAGAGGCACAAGCATTGCTTAATCTCATTTGTAGATAATAAAATATATTATAAAGATTTTGTAAGTTTAAGTTTATTTACCAATTCATATAGAGGTTACAATTTGATTATGCATACAGTTTTAAACAATGCAAACAGTTTTAAACTGGTGCATGCAGAATATAAGATAAATGACGGAATAAATAAGATTGAAAGCCACTGAAATTCATAGATGATCGAAGGCTACCACTGGCAAGGTTTCGAAAGACGAAGACGCAGAGCACATTTAAATGTGAAGGGTTACACTTGTTTAGTGTATCACACAACCCTTATCTTTAAATCTCGATCAGTGGAATGATTAACATGATTAAATTGCCAACCGTGATAAGTTGAAAGTGATATATCGGCGTTTTAGCCAAATTTAGTGAAAAATAACTACAATATCGAACGTTTTTAGCTTCACAAAAAGTGTGATTTATTCTAAAAGATTTGAAAAACTTAGAAGTTTGACAAGTAAAGAATATATATATTTTCTCTTTTCGCTAGCTCTACATTGTCAGTAAAATAAATTATGTCCCTCCAAAGGGATACCACAAAATATTGTTTCTCCATTTACAAAGACATTAACCGGAATTTGGCAAACAGATGTTTTATGCAGATATGTAACACACATCGTCTTTATAAAACCTTCTTCAACAACACACAAACATAAAAACATTTCCTGTATAGAGCATTTGTCTTGTTGTTTTATTTTTCATATAGAAGTTGCCACAGAAACCACACTTTTAATACTCTATCAAATCATGTGTGATATATGACGTTTAGCTAAATTACGATATTCCAATCCCAGTTCATACCTTAAAGCAAGATATATTTAAGATTGAATATTGCATGTATTGTCTGTTACCTACTACAGGATTATGAAGTTACGTGAGTATTTCTTGGAGGCTTGCTTTTATATCATACCATACAGTAGTTATTTCAAGTAATATCATATGTTATTGAACAATACACAAAATGAATACAATGAACGCTATCTTAAAGTAAGACAAAATATTAATTGAAAAACATGTATGAGATTTGACATTGCTGTTTTATCACGTGAGTTTGATTTTCTTCACCACCAGTCAACTATTTAGGCAGAGGTATAAGTGTTTACCATAGCGTGTGTTATTTATCATATATATGGTTTCCTTATGCAGTTGGTGATTGAATAATTAGTATTGTATTTTACAGAATTCATCATCAATAATCGGGAAAGCAAAATTATTCAACTCAACAATCAATGGATCGGTTTATACATGTTATAAGAAACACAAATTTGACCGAAAAGTACAGATATTAGACAGCTATTTATTGATGACAATTCACATAATAGTTTTTAAAGATTTGTCAACAAATCATTTGAATAACTAATCAAACCGATTATAATATAACATACATTCTAGAGAAATATAAACAAATATACACATAATGTAGAAGTGATAACATCGCTTTTACATTTAATAATAACCAGTTTTTGTTAGAATAGGAAAAGTCAAATGAATATGATTTTACAATAGGATGTTATACCTAGTAATAGTTTTATCAAACCTGTTCATCCTTTCGTTCAAAGATTCGTTCATTCGAACATCAGTACGTCACGCTTTACTGAATAATTACAGAACAAAATAACTTCGTACTTGCTAAACACAAATGATGTCGTTCGGTTAAGCGGGATGAAAGTAATGAATTGCACATTACAACCTTTGATGACGTCTTATCGGAACTTTCAGACACCTACATGTACATGTTCTTTCTAAAATGGGATTTGATGTACGATAAGAACGACAATGCGTTCACTTGTGGTTGTTAATGCAAATTAAAACATTTTATACGTTCCGTAAATGCAATTGTGTTTATATAGATATTAATTATACATAGGTCGTTAATAGTCATCAAAGGTACCAGGCTTATAATTTAATTGTTTAATATTTACGCCAGACGCGCGTTTAGTCTACATAAGTCTCATCAGTGAAGCTCAGATCAAAATAGTAAGAAAGCCAATCAAGTACAAAGTTGAAGTGCATTTATGACCCAACATTCCCAAAAGCTGTGCCAAATACGGCTAATGTTAACTATCCCTTTGATAAGAAATGCCTATGCATTTCGAAAAAATCATACTATTGCAAATAGTTTATAAACATTCATGTCGTCAAGTTATACCCGGCTTTCGAAGATAGTGTTTTCTTGGTTTGAAAACCGAAGGCGTTATACGTTGGTTTTCCTAATTTATGACTTATCTGTTTTTCTTGTTTTCAACAGATAGTGCAGCAGATGGTGCATCATATGCAGGAAGTTAAATCTTGTTCAATTCAAGTAATTTTTACCAATTTGTGATTATTTGTATATTGCGATTCAGTTTTTATTTAGCAATTTGTATTTCTTAGCTACAGTTTAATGTCAAATTAAGGAAAATTTGAATCGTAAAAAATTACGGAAAATGAAAGTTTGCATTCATACGATATTCGACAATTTTTTTTCTTGAATCTGTTATGAAAGATGGAGTCTTCCCTGTGCCTATTCCGAATGTCCATATCGCACCTTGCTCAAAAAGGACAAAAGAAGGTTATTACACCTGTCATTATGTATTAGGTTCATCTAGCTATAAAACCAGGAAATGCCTCTACCAAGTCTGAGATATGATCGACTACATGATTTACTAGTAGATCTGGTTATGCGTACCGTTATTGTCATTTACAATTTCCACCTTTGTCTGATAACTATAAATAAAAATCAACACATTTTCAACTGTTTTGTCACTGTGGCTAAGTCTGGTTTCATTTCGCTAAGTAGTTTCATTTCGTAACTTTTGGTTCACACTAACGAATTGACTGACGACGAAAAGATGAATAAGGCGTTCACTGTCCCATATGAAAAGGTGTGCTCTAAAAAAGAGATAGTTATTTTCTTAGTATGACAGAAGAATGTGAAACCTTTCAGCTAAAAATGTATAAAGATGCATAAGCAAAAGGGAGATCTTTCAAAACAATGGGGACTTGAAAAGACAAATTTCAACTAAATTATATATCTATTCTTTTTCTTTCAAAACGATAGGTCTTTCTTTTAAAAAATCAACCCGGACGATACCAAATGTCAATGAAATTTGCTTCCACCTGTGTAACGTCATTATTATTCTTGATTTAAATGCAAACTTTGATTAACATTCAATATTGATAAGAACAGAAACAAGCTTGTAGTCCGTGTATTAGACTGAAATACACAACATCGCAAAATTTTAAAATAAATAATGTGAAGTTTTGGTAATATATTGCTACAACAAAGACAAAATATTTTAGATGGATTCGGCTAACGATTTTGTGTTTATCAATTTTAGTTGAATTATCCCCGTCACCCTATTTTTAAATAAGTCTACATCCTACGTCATAAAAATATTGAGTCGCAGTTTGCTATATGTTGTTGTATGCAGTGTTTTGCTTTTTGGTGTGCAATCACAAGATAACCATAATATGACAAATATGAAGAATAATTAAAAACAAAGGATCCTACAAACGGGTATTACATATGATTTGTCAAGCATACATACCTTTCGTCAATTGTAAGAAAGCTCTAGTTTGTAACTAAACCACGACAATTTCATATTCTTTTTCAATTATATTATAATATTATCAAAATATGAAATTAACCAGAACAACAGAGGAGCTCTATTTCTACTCTTTGTTTTGATAATGTTATCCAAAGTATTGAACCAAATGTATGCATAAAGACATGTATATACTATTTTAGTCATTTATGCAACTTTTTTAGCATTTATTTCGAATCTTTGACGTATAAAAACATATGATATTTCACTCAGTGATGGTTGATCGCAAACTAATTACCATTAGAGTTTATTGCAGAAGTTAGTTAGATCTCAACATTGATAAAACAACAACACATAAGATGTAAGGCACTCGAAAATAACTGAATGTAAAGAGCCTTAAAATTTGTGTGTGTGTACTTTTCATACGTTTCGATTTGTTAATTTTACTTTTAATTGAAATTTTGAAATATGGAAGCTATTTATTAAAACATTTAACAAGATGATGTTGATTTCTGTTTGTTATTGACCGACATTAAGTATGCTCACATGAATCTGTGTTATGCAGCAATTCCAGGTGGGAATTGATATTTAAGTCAAAATAACACAAACCACATTCTCATTCCGATTATAACGATCTGCCTCCCCTTCTTGAGCACATAAGATCACAACCCCCGGTTTTTGTTGTGCTCCGTGTTGCTCAGTCCTCAGTTTCTACATGTATGTTGTATTGTAAATGTTATTTTTGTGCCTGAAAGTTGTCATTTTATTTTCGACTTAGAAGATTGAATGTCTCTTTGGTATCAAATGGCCATTGTTATATTATAGTTCGTTTCTATGTGTGTTGCATTTTAGTGTTGTGTGTCTGTTGTGTCGTTGTTCTCCTCTTATATTTGATGTGTTTTACTCAGTTTTGGTTTTTAACCCGGATTTGTTTTTTTCTCAATCGATTATAAATTTCGAGCAGCAGTATGCTACTGTTGCCTTTATTTGTCACTCCTTGAAAATATTGCACCGGAAAAAGAAATAGAACGCAAGTAAGAAAGAATGAATTAATCTGATCATATATATAGAAAGGATTTACATGTAGTATGTACTTTTTTTTAAGCTCGACCCCATGAACAAATAAAATTTAGAGTTCTCCGTAATGAAATACATTCTGTTGAGTGCATACAAAGTGGCCAATCAATTGTTCAACGACGGTACATTATAAATTATAACTTTAAGTTAAATTATATATTAAACACGAACCTGCAAACAAAAAAAGTTAAATCACAAAAATACTGAACTCCGAGCAAAATTCAAAACGGAAAGTCCCTAATCATATGACAAAATCAAAAGATAAAACACATCAAACGAATGGACAACAACTGTCATATTCCTGACTTGGTACAGGCATTTTCTTATGTAGAAAATTGTGATTATATGATTAAATTAACCAAGTGCAAGTATAGAGTTTTTATCAATACTTCTTTTTAAATATACCGCCATTATAACTTGGTATCTATATATAACTATACACTTCCAAATCGTCGGAAGTCACCTGATATAATTATCAATACGGTTATTTACCTTCCTGTTGGGCGGATCATCAAACAAAAATAAATACATACTTATTCTATCCACTTGAGTGACGGAGTGATATTCAAAGTAGGTAACAAAATTAACGGTACCAATTTTCTTGCACCAAATGCGCATTTCGACAATACATGTCTCTTCAGTGATGCTCGTGGCCAAAATATTTCAAATCCAAAGCTTATATAAAAGATGAAGAGCTATAATCCAAAAGGTCCAAAAAGTATAGCCAAATCCGTGAAAGGAATCAGAGCTTTGCATGAGGGAGATACATTCCTGAATTTATAATAATTTCTTTCATTTTGTAACAGTAAATTTTAATAACACAAAAAATCCGTATTTTCATGCCAGTACTTCGGCTACTGGGTTGGTGATACACTCGGGGACTAATAGTCCACCAGCAGAGGCATCGACCCAGTGGTAGTAACAAAATTATCGGTACCAATTTTCGGTAAGCTATCAATTATAATGTGTATATTTATCAATACATCTTATCAAGATTACATTGTTTATTTTTATTGTTATGAAAACATTTTTCCAAGTTCCAATGCAAGGGAGTTAATCATTATCTCAATCAAAACACATTTTATTTCAGATTTATTGTCTGCCATAGTTTGTGCATTTGCACACATCGAAATTAATACATACATATACGATGCGTAGACTTTAAGGACCTGACATATACAATAAACATCGTGTCCTTCAGTCTAAAATATATAGCATTAACATCTACTAAGTGTCATCATGTTACACGCTTCAAAAAGCATAACTCACAAGTCGGGTTTTAAATCCATATATGAAGCGCAGACGTATCAAATGTTGATCATATCCTTCAATCCTAAAACAGTAAAGCATGAACATCTACATAGTGTCATCATGTGACACGCTTCTTAAAAGCATAACTAACAAGTCGGGTTTTAATAAACCGCATCATATATCGAACACTCAGTACTTTACACTGCATGCAATGATGCATTTTACCGAGTCTAAAAATTTGTTAAAATTGATTAAACTAACAGTCTTAAATTTCAGTTAAAAATAATCAATATTTTGTGAACGGTTTAATTTTAATAAATTTTAAGTATTCGGTTTCACGTTTCGTAAAAGTAGATTTAGTACATGTAGAACATGTTTAATACAAAATAAATTTTAAATCAAAGAAAATGAAATTGTTTAATTAAACTTCTCGTAAAAGTAGATTTATGATATGTTTAATACAAAATAAATCTAAATTTAAACAAATATAAATGTATGAATAAACCACTGATAAAGCAAGATTTATTACATGTTTAATAATCAAAAAAAATAAAGAAAATGTATAATTAAACCACTGGTAAAACAACATGTATTGCCTAATTTAATACAAAAAGAAATAGACAGTTTATATAATAATATTTTTTTTCTCAATTCAACCTTTCATAAAGATAGATTTATTGTATGTCTAGGACGTGAAATTTATATACCATCATTTAATGAAAAGACATAATTCCACTCTTGAATTCTCAAATTGTTTGTACCTGTTTTATGTAACTCTGTTATTTTCACATTCCAAACTTAAAATCATTTATTTGTAACAGCGCAACCTGATGATTACACGTTTATCATCTGAACTCAAACATTCAACTCTGCCAAAAAAAAAAAAAAAATTAACACGTTTCAAATTGCTCCTGAACCATTTTCTTGATCCGACTTCACCAGGAATGCTCAAAGCCCAATATTTCACGGCTATATAACTACAGGTGGCCTATAAATAGCCAAATGTATCTCAAATCAACTTTTTCCGAAGGAGATATTTATAAACGGATTATTTAAGTACATTATTTTATACAACTGCTATACAAGTGAGAGGTTTAGCGCTATAAAAGCAGGTTCAATCTTCCATTTTCTACATTTGAAAAATGCCTGTGCCAAGTCATGAATATGACAGTTATTGTCCATTCCTTTTATGTGTTTTGTCATTTGATTTTGCCATTTGATAAGGGATTTTCCGATTAAATTTTCCTCGGAGTTCAGTATTTTTTCTTAAATATTTTTTTATAAAGCATAACAATGGTATCCCATCACCAGAGATACGGCCCAATGCTATTTTTTTTTTATAAATCAACACGTTTTAAAGATTCCGAAGCGCTTTTCAGGATTAAACCTTCACTCAGAACACTCTAAGCCGAACACTTGTGAGACAAATAATAACAAAATGGCTGAGTTGATACCTTAGTTTGTTTTAAACTTCAATAGACGAATTATTTTACAAAGTTTTATAACAAATCATGTACCGAAGTACCGGAGCTCTGACTACTTAGCTGATGATATCATCGTAGCAGAGGTATATCCCACGTGTTGTTAAACATTTATAGCCACATTTTAAAGTTATAAATTTCATGCACCTTTATATGTAATTTAAAGTATGATCATCATTTTTTGCACTTGTAACAGTGAGAATTTGTGCTAAAAACCTCCTCTAAATTTATAATCGCAAAGGTTGAACTTATTGACAACACATCATTCATTATGTATCTTAAAATGGAATCGGACTAGATTCACGATAAAACTTTTTAAAAAAATACGATACTTATGGTCAGACAGAACAAAAATCAAGACCTACAAGATAATTTTCAAAAATATTTGTATAGCACTTAAACATTTATTATTAAAATGTGGTTTTAGCCTTAAATATATAGAGGCAATAGATGTTAAATTTAATTTGGTATTTGGGAAATTTTTGACCCATATAATGTTGTACAACATATAATGTTGATTTTAGAAATTTGTATTTATAGCTGTAAAACTTCAGGAGAAAAACCTTCTGTGAAAAGCATATTTGAAATACTGTATAAGAATAGAACAACATACAATGAATTTCTTATCGCCTCCACAAAATGAATATATAGATAAAAAAATGTTTGCCATTACAATATGTCCAAGGTGATTTAAATATATTTCATAACTAGTACAACAATTATAGTTATATTTTGATATATGTTTTGCTATTTATAGTTGAAGTAATATGATAATATCTTTAAGACCATATTTCAAACTGTACATGTGTGTAATCCTGTTTGATTGTTTTCTGTCTTTATGTCAAAAATAAACAAATTACCAAAAAAATATAAAATTTTCATTCCATGTTTTAGAAAAAAATGTAATGTAATACCGAATTGTGCCAACTGTATATAAATACAGGAGGTCAAAGTAAATAAAATACAGCATATTTCATGTCGCGGATGACATTTCTATAAAGAAATATTTATATTTTGCCGAGAAATGTATGTCAGAAGCTATTTGTCTTTTTAGAGGTATGTATTCCGGTTCAAATCATCATCTTTTAGCAAAGTATACATACGGTTATAAATAGTGAGGAATCTCAAAATAACTATCCCTAAACAAATTCCTTTTATTTTTAGCTGTATTAACAATGGCATCATTAATACCTCATTGCGGTCCATGTGATATCCAGCATATTACCAAACCATCCATAGTCTGGTGCACAGAATGTGAAGAAGGATTATGTCCACAATGCCTTAAACATCATACTGCTTCTAAAGCATCCCGAAACCATAACACCGTGCCGATAACCGAATATCAGGAATTACCAAGTAATGTTAAAAAAATCACCAAAAACTGTGATAAACATAATGAGAAGTACACAATTTACTGTAGAAAGCATGAATGTCCCTGCTGTGGTGGTTGTGTCGTAGAAGATCACATCGATTGCCGAGACTTTGTCAGATTAACCAACATCATCGACAAAGCCAAAACATCGGAGTTTTTAAATGAAATTGAACAGTCGTTATCAGAAATGGCAGAACATGTAGAGATAATTCGTCAGAATCGAGAAAACAACATAAAGTCAATATCCGAGAAAAAGCAGCATATTGAAAAGGAAATCAAGGAAACACGGGCCAAAATCAACAACCATTTGGACAAAATACAGAATGCCATAATAGAAACATTGAATTCATTTGAAAAAAAAAGAAACAGACAAAATAAGACAATTGCTTGCCTTATTAGATGGAAAGAGAGCCGAAATTTCTGAACACCAGAAAAATGTAAAAAAAATCAAACAACACGCAACAGATCTTCAAATGTTTTTCTCTGTAAAACAATTTGAAAATGAAGTTTCCTGCAATGATAAATTCCTACAATCGGTAGTCGAAAAAGACAACTTACAAAATATGGAATTGTCATTTCATCCCAGTGCCGTCTTACACAAATTCGTGACAGATATCCAGGAATTTGGAGACGTCAAGATTGAGAGGAAACCATGTAATGTTATCCTGTCAAGGAAGAAAAACAAACAAGCCCAAATGTTGGTACCACGATGCTCAAATAGGTCAGTCGAAGGTATCAATATAAAGCTACATAAAAATGTGGATATCAAAGGAGATTATACCACGGGTTGTTGTTTGTTACCAGATGGAAGAATGGCGTTTACGTTTTATGATTCGAAAATTGTAAAAATATTCAAAACTGACGGCTCAAAAGATTTTGAAGTTAAAACACCAACATGGGCATTTGACATAGCGTACATCAGTGAGGACAACACATTAGCTGTATCATCCGGAGAGTCAGAGAGACAATGCATTACAATCATCGACATACAAAACAAAAATATAAAAAAGAAAATACCACTTGATAGTTATTGTTATGGCATAGCTGTGAGAGATAAACAATTAATTTGTGCTGCAGCTGGAAAAGGAATACAATTGATCGATCCGTACAACAACTCAACAAATAAAATAGTCTGCGTTAAATTACCACCATTGTACATGTGTTACGTTGCTCATTTTGGTGACAAAATTTACCATACAAATAACAACACCGACACCGTGATATGTTATGGGTTACAGGGTGCAGCACAATGGACATTTAAGGACAAAATTCTTTGGGGACCATGTGGTATATCTGTCGACAATGGTGGTAATGTATACGTAGTTGGGAACTCATCAAACAATGTGGTAGTTATATCTGCTGATGGACAACAACACAAAGAAATACTTACAGTCGGAAATGGTCTAACCAACCACTATTCTCTTGATTATGACAAAAGTACAAATCAGATACTTGTTGCAAATTATGGTAATACTGCAATGCTTTTTACTTTGGTTTAAATACATAAAATCTCACATCGGATAAAACAAAGATTTCCCTTATTTAATTTAAGTTATTTCATTGAATTTGTTAAAGTTTAAAAGAAATATCTGATCTATAATTTGACACAATAAAACATATGGTATATTAACAAAATATCCCGGGATCTGTCAAGGATTGCATTTTATTATTGAATTGGAAAGCATGTCATCCTTACCATATGTTCTCAATCTTAACATTATAAATCATTAACGCGTATATAAATTTGGAAACTACCAATATTCCAGCTAGTTGTGTTACTGTTTGAAATGACAAACTGTGAACTAAAATGTTAGGACACATATTGGTATCTTTCTGTTGCATGTGTAACTTAATAAATTAATCTTCGATTATTGTATTCAAAGTGTTTGCTTTTATGGCTAAATTCAATTTTATATCACCTATACTTGAAATGTCATTGATGTATTCTTATTTCCGTTGATGCACTTTTTATTTTTAAAGGCTGAATTATTCAAAACCCTTATTTGGAATTTATGAGTTTTTGTATTTCAATGTTCATTAACTCGTTGTATAATTTGACCTTCTTATTGAAAGCTTGAATCCATTTTTTCTAACAAACTAAAGCTCGAGAGAAAAGAGTTCTTTCTTAATTTTGTTTTTGTTGCTTTTCGGTCAACATCTAGTAAAAAGAACACAAAATGTCAAAAGACTACTGCATCAAATATTCTTCATTGCTTATGATATTGATAATGGAAATGAGGAATGTGTCAAAGAGACAAAAACCCGACAAAAGCAGATGACAGTTCATCTAAGTTCAAAATTGTTATAAGAAAATGAGGGGCAAAATGTAGCTCCTAAAACAGATAGTATAGAAGAAAAAAGTGCAAAACAGAATCTATCCTGTATTTTGTTGTTCTAAAGTAAAAACAAACTAAGAAGAACAAGTAGGGGAATCTTTTTTTCTTCTTTGAAAAACAGAGTCTACCTAAAACAATAGCTGAGGCGACGAAACTTCTTACAGATACTTTTTTATGGGTTCTAAGCATAAAATCGGTTTTTAATTAGAATTTTGTTTTGTTAAAAAGAGGTGATTTACACCAAAGAGACAATACAATCCATAATTCGAAAATAAACCAGCAACGCTATTACTACAAAGAAAACGCAAAGACAAGCAGACAAACAACTGTACACAAAACCCAACATAAAAAATCCTACCGAGCACGACGAATCCCACAAAAAAAGTTGGGTGATCTTAGCTATAGATGCTGCGGGAATGCTCCACATGATCTCCTTGTGGCAACTGTCATGTTATTCATGTTTGTACAAAGTGATAAGTCTTATTTGGGAGGTAATCTTAAAGCATGAGAGACGGGACACGTTATGGCATTTGTAACACATCTAATGTCGTCTATAAATCGGGTTTTCATATCAGTCAACAAACTCGAGATGGTTTAGTAAACTTTTTGAAGGAACGATTTCATATACACAGCTCGGAACTCTTGGTTTGTGCTTCCTCGTAATCAGTAAACCACTGTCGGGGAAATTACGATAGGCGACCGTAAAATGTAAGAAGGTATGACTTGTACTTCACCATTTGTAACTCTTGGTTTAATAGCTTCCTTGTGAGCAGCAATCCTTTCGCAAGGAAATCCTGATAGGAAATACAATCCCTTGAATATCGTGTCAACTCGGAGAAAAATATTTTATATGCAGGTGCTGCTGGAATGTTGCTATAAAGATATAGAAAGTTCACAATAGGAAGCTGAAAGTATCTCTTTTGTCTTAAAGGTTTTTTTTAACTGACAACGGTGTCAATTTCCAGATGAAAGTCAATTATATGATACAGAATTAGCTGTATCCAATAACTAATATATCTGCTGCTCGATTGGATAAATGGGTTCTAAAGAGGGGCCAAAGATACAAGAGGGACATTTAAACTCAAATGTCGAAAATAAACAGACAACGCCCAAGCTAAAAAAAGACAAATATACAAACAATAGTATACAAAACACAACATAGTACATTAAAGATTAAGCAATACAAATCCAAAACACCAAAAAAAGAGATGATCTCATGTGCTCCGGAATGGTAAGCGGATCCTGCACCGCATGTTAAAACCGTCGTGTATGTCATGTTATCACAAACCCGTTAATAAGTCTATTTTGATAAGTCAAATTTGGGAAAAGGGAACTTCATTGTAGTTACTACATTAGGAGCATATCTGATATCATCTGTGAAACGGATGCCCTTTGACGCCCAACCAACTCATGATGCCGTCCATAAAACTTCCGAAGGTATGACTTTAATTTCACCACTTGGAACTTTTGGTTTTGTTATAACTCCTTGTGAGCAGCAACCCTCTATCAAGGAAATCATGATAGGAAATACTAGCCCTGGAATATCGTATTAACTGGGAGAAATATACTCCTTATAAAGAACCTACTAGAAAGTTCCTACATAGAAATGGTAAGTTCACTATTGGGAAGCTGAAATAATCTTTCTTGATGATAAGTTTCAACTGACCCTCATTGTCAATTTATAGATCTAAGTCAAGATATGAGACAAAATCAACGTTATCTGTTGTATCCCTTATCTCAATTTCGATGGGACAGATTTATCAACATAGTCACCAAATTTCGTATTATTTAGTGAAAGAACATCGGCTATATAACGGAAAGTAAAGTTCAATTGTACTTTTAACTTCTTGTCTGTCTTCCTAACAAGTTCCTGTATAAAGTCAGTCTCATATTAATACACAAAAAAAAAAAAAACAAGTCATCAAGAAGAGGGACACCGTTGGTTCCCATGGATTTTATTGATGAAACACCACAACATTAAATTAGATAAGATGGAAAAATTCTTCTGAACCCTTTGTCTCGAGTGTTGCTGTCGAAGATATTGGAAATGTTGATTGCCAAAAAACTTGGTCCATTTATAAGTACCATACAGACACATAGATTTTTTAAAACAAAGATCTTTTTAACTAGGCTATTTTCTGGTCTATAAATCATGGGTTTACATTCCAAAAAGTTCTTGTCTGTAAATTAACCGCCGTTCGAAATTCACAAATTGATTGCGAAAAAAAAGAAAATCCGGGTAACAAGCTACAACTGAGGGAAACACATCAAATATAAGAGAAGACAAACACAGAAACGAACTATAAGATAACAATGACCATATTCTCAACGTGGTAAAGGACATTTTAAGAAAAAATATGGTGGGATACTCTTGGTTATGTGGCTAGCCAAACATCCCGCATGTATGGCACTGTTAAATATAACATTAAAATGAATTTTTTGTTGTCGGGACCGATTATAACCGACCATATGCTATAGGGTTTTCTCATTCTTAAAAGCCGTATGGTTGCCCATAATTTCTTACATCAACTTCATTTGGCCTTTGGCTGGTAGTGGTCATATTGGCAATCATACAACATCTTCTAAAAAAAATTTGGGGAAAATACCGACTTCAAACTCATGTTTTTCATTTCTGGATGAATTTTGCTAATTTATTGTACCTCGTTGCTTAAAAAAAAAATTTGAGAACCAAATATAGTATCATCTGGTTATCCATGTTATCATGTGCAGTCCACTTAAATTCGTCTTTTATTCTTTGGGAGTATTTATTTTAGGCAGTTTAATGTCAATCTGGTAGATCAATTGTCATTAAACTGCGCTGCCTTACTTCCTTTTTCAAAACCCACAAACAGCATTGAAGAGTCACCTTACAAGATGGTTTATAATGAACAAAACATATTACTTTTAATTAGTTAATTTTAATATCCATTTAGGGTTAACAGAACTGTTAAATAGTTTCGACTGCAAAAAAGTTTCATCCACAGCTGTCATTATATTTACTTCTTTTACAAAAACTGATATTTTTTTCTAAATCGAGTTTCTACTGAATTGATTTTGAAAAGGTTTGAATAATGTCTAAATTGTGTTCATTCCATCAATTGGAGTGTAAATGTACACCATATTGTCCAAGACAATTAATTTGCAGTCATGTAACTTTAATGTCATAAAAAAGTCATAGACAGTTTTAGGGCCTAATCAGCATTTGTCTTTATATTATGATTCATCTCTGAAACGAGTAATTTTTTTTAAAAAGTCGAAAAGGTAGACAACATAATTGTATGGTATCACGAAAATTTCTGCTGAACAAAATATTCGAAATCTACCCATAGTTTCGATTTTATAGATCAGCGGACAAATTTAATGCAGTGTTGCAGGATTTGATATGTTATTGCCGGTTAAACGATTCTCAACACTCCTTTCTAATGCAAGTTTAACTTTACGCTAACTCAGTAAGTTATTTCGATGTACATTTCATGAATAAAACAAAATTACGGATGTTTGAGTATGAATCATTGAAACATGAACGCTCTGTCTACGTGAAAATGTTTAAAAGCGATATAAAGTACATGCAGACATATATATCAATCTGATGACCGACAATAGAAGCATGTTTGTTCAATCATCAGAAAGTATGTGAAGCGAAAATAAAATAAAGAAAAAAATTATATTTTAATCTTATCTTCTATTTATTCTGATTAAGAAATATCAAAAGCAAGAACTCACACAAATTTTAGAATGAATATTTCTACGCAATATAATGCAAAAGAGAGGTGAAAAGTACCAGAGGGTAACTGAAACACAAACGTCAAACGTAAACTAAATCTTTACGGTCTAAATAGAAAAGACAAACAGACAAACGATAGAAGACAAAATAAAACATAGACAACTATAGACAAAGCAATACGAATCAACACTAAAATATGGGTGATCTTAGGTGCCCCGGATAAGTAGGACCTGCTTCCCATATGACACATGTAATTTTTCTTGTAAAAGTACAAACACAGTAATAAGTATACTTCGATAGGTTACATTCATACTTTAGTAAATATGATTAATCAGAGACTAAACAAGTTTAAAACGTTTTAATATGAAATGTACATAGGAAAATCTTTGACATAAATAACCGAATACTCGTAACATAATCAATATATTTTTTCTTTCTATAACGACAACGGTTAAAGAAAAGTGCGGTGAACAAAAATAGATTATGTGTTCGTTTGCGACATAAGCATAAGCATGTGATATTATTACTTCTAGTTTTAATTTTAGCATCTATATTTATAGTATTCTTATGTTTAGTCTCCGATAAATCCTGTCTACTCCAGTATTAATGTCATTTTCTTTAATTTTTTGATTTTTATTTAACAGAAAGGGGTTTGCAATAAGAATGCAGACAAGTTTTGCTATTCTTATTTTTTATTACTTGAACTTTTATGATCCTGATAAATCTTTCAGTCACCTTATTTATTATCGCCGTTACAAGTCTCATAACCCGAATTCGTTATACTTCCCTCACTTCGATCGGTTCATTAACTTCTGCGCAGTTATTATTTGAGTGACAAGTCACATGATACATTTACCTGTAAAAGTTGTTTACCTTCCTGTTTACATTCTTGTTGGACGGAGTATTAACAAAACAGATATAAACTCATTTTATTCTTTTGACTGAGGAATTTAAAAGTAGGTATGCTGTTTATTGATGAGTATAATTTTCAAATGAAAATGATCAAATATCATTATTATATTACTGATCCGTTATGCTAAAACAAGTCGTTTCAAGTTCTTAATCAGGGGAGATAATATCAACACAGAAAATTGAGGTACAAATGTCGACAGTTCCACAGACTTTTATTTCACATGGATACGTCTATCACTCATCTCATTTGTTAATTACTTTTGAATCAGTTAAAGGTGAAAATGTTTACTTCCTATTGAACGTCTCCCCAGTCAACAGACTAACAGTGGGCCAACGTTGGCAAATGGTCGGCCCGTTGGTCGACCGTTGGTGTTGGCTTCACAACATTGGCCCAACGTTGGCAAATTGTCGGTCCGTTGGCCGCAAGTTTATGTTGGCTGCACAACATTGGCCCAACGTTGGCAACTTGTCGGTACATTGGTCGCACGTTGGTGTTGGCTGCACAACATTGGCCCAACGTTGGTCTTTTGTTGTAAATTCATATTATTATCTCATGTTGGTTATTAATTATCGGGCAACTGTTGGCATTATGTTAGTAGCAACATAGGGCCGATATGAAATTTTGTTAATAGAATTGATTATATAATATTTTACGCTTTATTTCTCTTGGGAGGCGGATAATTTCGATTGCAGCAGTTAATGATATACCGAAAGTGTTTATCAACTGAAATTACATTTACAACTCTATGTTGGGCCAATGCTGGGCCAACGCTGATCATATATTATACTCTATATATAAGTCAGGTAAAATTTATACTGGAATATCATTACTGTAATAAAAAAATGTATATCGTAAACATAGATTACCTGGTTAAACATTAAAATTTATTGCAATTATTATTTATAATAACTTTATTCATTAAACTTTGTGAAACATAATAATAGCAATTATATATATGCAGAGTGATATTTGATACAGCCAGTCTGTTAATCAAGCCCATTCTGATAAGGTTGACCATATGTTCGACAAATTTCAAAGATAGTTGCTATGGTAATTAAGTTTATAGGAAATCTGAATGTAATGGGATGGTCACTTTTGTGATTATTTCCTGTTGTGTATTTGTAAGAAAGCAGTGATACGAAGAAAAGAAAAAGAGAAAATAATGTCATCTGAGATTCAAAGAGAAAGAAAGTAACATGTAAGTTGTAACTTTAAAAAATCTTATATGTATATACGATTCAGAATGACAAATACAATTATGATTTTTTAATCTGAAGGATGTTGTTTAAAATCAAAATATATATTAATTTCTATCATGTTATAATGCTGATCTTAATGTTTATACGTTTCGGGCGAAATATTTTGTAGATTTTAAATCATTTCAATCCTGTTAATTATCATGAAATATTTGCCACTGAGCATTAGTATCTTCAAACAAATTGTAAATTACCAATATTTTAATATTTTTTTCTAAAATCTATAACGACAAAATGTATGATCAATGTATGAAGTTAATGGAATAAAATTGTCTTGAGATGTACCTTATTCAGTATTGTTTCAAAAATGTCGTACATGCATAATGATTTCTACTTCATTAAAATATAAATGAATTTGTTAGTTTTATTGTTTTATTGTGAAACCTGATCATATACACACTTGCATGTGTAACAGTGTTTTATATATCAAAATATATAACTGCTCATTAATACACATCTAAATTATTCTTTATATATCATATATATTACGAATATATAAAGTATGATACCGAATTCTGAAATAATAACAATAAGGGTTTGATATACCCACAAATCCTTCTATTACTAATGAATTACTGACCATTAGACAAATAACCAATATTAAAAAAAAAAAAATGGTTATTTAAGATTTTATTTTTTATTAAATAGTGTTTAAAATATTTAGAATATACATTAATTTATATAACATATCTAGAAGGGAGATTACGCACGCATGCATTAGGCAAATACACAATTCAAGTTTACTTATAACTTTATTACAGAGTCGGTCAGAAAATAAACATAGCTGTAAACAGTCTTCGGATAAGGAGATAGATGATGCAGCTAAAGATTGGCTGCGCTTAAGCCTTGACAGAGAAGGTGGCAAGAAACAAAGAAGGGAAAACAGAATAACATATATAAATAATAATGACACTGTTGAAGTTCAAATTGAGGAGGACACTCCTCGTGGTGACGACCAATAATATCAAATTTAAAATAAATAAAGCTTCATCTTCTGAATTATTTAATTTTCATTCTGGATCTGGAACCAATACAACTAAAATTACATCTCCGAAAAAACTATTTGTATGATCGCATAACCATAAGCCATACGTCATTTGTTCTGTTAAAGGTAATAAATGAAATTGATATGAAAAAAGAAGATGTGGTATGATTGCTAATGAGACAACTCTTTACAAGACACCAAATGACACAGAGTTTATCTGGTCGATCCATCAAACATTGCCAAAGAAATATCTCAGAGTCACACAATAAATAAAATTAAAGAGGCAAAGTTCAAGAAAAAGACAAGGACAGTAACAACAATGGGTAATACCAAAATACAGAATTGCTACCTTAAACTTTGGCAGTTGGGAACACAAAAAAAAATCAAATGTGCTCCGGAGTATTTATCATATCCAGCTCCTCATGCAGCATCCATTGTAACTTGGTTGATACAATAGACCAACGTATTGCCAACACAAAAATGAGAAATATCTACCTTGGACCAACATAGTGCCAACATAAGAAAAGATATTTCTACGTTGGTCCAACGTTGTGCCAACATGGATTTCGTTTTTCATACAATGGGCCAACGTTGGCCCTATGTGTTGTATATAACCGTACAACGTTAGGCCAACATGAAGCCATCATGTTGGGCCAACGTAGGCCCACTTTGCACTTATACGTTGGGCCAACGTTAAAATACAACGATGGGCCAATGCAATGATATACGTTGTGCCAATGTTGGGCCAACATACTCGTGTTGTCTGGGTCGCTTGGTTTATCTCATGTTTGTACATATTAATAAAACGAGTGTATGATGAGCTCGTGAACATAATGTGTTTTTTTCTTTTCAAAAACACATAGCCTTAAGTCCTTCAGTTTGTATACGGCCGCAAATGTATGATGGTGTTGTCTGCATCTGGGTCTAAAAATACGATTAAATTTTACGATTTACTACATAATTTCATTTTTGATCTTATATTGTGTAGACCTACATCTGAATGTGCAATCTCCGTCGCGCAAGTCTTTGTCGGTAAGTTTAAACTGAATGCTAACTCAAAAACTGTTAAAAGCAAACCAACGTGAATGTAATCAGTGTATACTTGATGGTACGAATATCAGGCTTAATCAATTTTAATGAAAACACCTCACATTATTTTCGGAGAAAACAAGACAAAATGAAAGAATCATCGGTTTCAGACATATTTAATTCTACGAGATCAAGAAGTTATTTTATCTTTCAATTTGAAGTGAGTACAAACGCCATAGTTGAAACCGTGTATTTTATTATCAACAGTCACACTTCGACAAGAATCTTCACAGACAAGCCTTATTAAACCAAAGGCCAAACTTCAATTTATCGTATTATATGAACGTAAATGTATGACTTGGATGGAATGTAGTCACATTGACACTCATACCACATTGTCTTATATGGATGCGTAGGGTAATAACTATTGATAAAGCCTTGAAACATTAACTTAAAGTACCGGTTAACCGGTTAATCGGTCGAACGATTATACGAGTAACCGGTTAGACAAAAGTGTACGATTTGACAACACTAGTTCACATATAATACCACATGTTCTTATATCAATATAATTAATATTTTTTATTGTTAGGCACAGTTTTCAAGTTGGTGGGAGTTGGGGTCCAAAATAAAACGTAGTTTTATATTAACACAAATATAATTCATGGAGTTCTCTGATATGCTGAATTCAAGTTTGTATTTAGATTATGAATTCGAGGTCCTGTTATCAATTTGGGTCACTTTGGATTGATATGCTGAATGTAATTATAACTTTAAGATTTTTTTGGGGAAATTAGGTTATGATACGGAACAGTTTAATGTAAATTTATAGTTTTTGACCTCATTCAATTCATATTTAATCACAATCCAAATCCAGAGCTGTATCAAGCTTGATGAAGTGTACATACTTGAACCGACTATTCAGGGTCAACCTCTGCAGTCGTATTAAGCTGCGACAAGCGAATGATTTTTATTTATCATGCTACTGTCATAAAAAATCATCGAGTGACTAAATGTATTTTGAAATACATTTGGAAATGAGCATTTATATGAAAAACATATCCAAACACGTTGTAAATAGCTTTTATAAACATTATATAAATAGGTTTTTAAAACTAACTTACAATGTTGTTAAACACACATTTCGACTAAGCTACATGTCCTCAGATAGTTTATTATACCACATCAATCTGGTGACTAGTATATACTGGCATGGACATGTATCTTAATCCATCTCTTGGAATTGTAAGTTGGGTGTGGGGGTAAAGATCCTTACCGTTTAGGAATAGGAGAAACAAAGGGGGACAGAACTCAATATTTTTCTAATAAACAGTCTGAATTGCGTATTTGTTGACCAATTTCAATGGGGTTTAATCAAAAGTGTCTTGAATTCGTGGATATGCAGCATCTAATCGCATTTTGATATTTTTAGTTTTGAGCCCCGTTTTTAGTAAGGTGCTTTACATCGAGGTTCCAAGGGTCTAAAATTAAATATGCTTGATTTCAACAAAAATGGATTCTTAGGGTTCTTCACAAAGGATGTTTAACCCCGCCGCTTTCTTTGCGCCTGTCTTGAGTCAGGAGCTTCTGGCCTCTGTTATTCTTGTAATTTTATTTTAATTTAAGTTTATTTATATGTTTCCATTCTCAACTTCATTTGTACACTGAACTGGATAATCATACCTGATGCGATGATTAACATGCTACTTATCTCCCTATCGTTGGGTTTAAATAGCATCTGTATGCGTCAAAATATAACGTCCGTGTAAGTTAAATAACAAGTACATTTGAAATGAAAACAATGTGGATGTAAATAGAGTCCAATAATGTCCATGTTAGTATATGTTACATATAAAAAAAAAGTCCATGTAAATTAAACAGAAATAAGCTATACAAACAAGTCCATTTTATTTAAATGAAAATAACGTCAATACAAAGAAAATAAAAATGTATGTTAAGGTGGTATGAGTGTATTTCGCCATCTTGGATTATAAAAAAAAACAGAGAATCTGAGGTCCGGATTTCCAATAAAGTTAGTAGAATTTGATGTGGAAATACAAAAATCTAATGTGAATTTACGTTCAAAACAACAAATTTATAAAAATATAACGTCCGTGTGAGTAAGATAACAATAAGTACATTTTTGGGAAATGAAAATAATGATGATGTAAATAGATTCCAATAATTACCATGCAAGTAACATCAATATCATTATCATGTTAGTTACATAAACAACGTCCATGGAAATTAAACAAAAAAACAAACTTCCATGTAAGCTATACAAAGGAGTCAGTGTAATTGAAATGAAAATAAACGCCAATATAAAGAAAATAAAACCTATGTTCATGTAAGTTAAATAAGTTACATATGAAAAAAAAACGTCCATGTAAATTAAACAGAAATGAGCTATACAAACCAGTCCATTTTATTTAAATGAAAATAACGTCCATATAAAAAAATGAAACACTCGTTCATGTAAATTAAGGTGGTTTGAGTGTCTTTCGTCATATTGGATTATAAAAAACAGAGAATCTAAGGTCCAGATTTCCAATCAAATTTGATGTGGAAATACAAATAACTAATGTGAACTTGCGTTCAAAAGAACAAATTAATAAGAATATAACTTATAATTATTTATATTTTTACAAGTGTTGATTATTAATGCTTGATTTTAAATATTTTTTAATTGGCATTTTAAGGGGAAGTAACTCTGAATTAGTGCATTTTCTGAAGGAATCTACATGAAATTTTGATATTTTGTATTTTAGCCGAAAAAACGCACGGTGACCCTATCTTTTCTTTTGATTTTATCAAAGAACTTTTTAAAAGCTATCTTCGCGTATTTTATTTTACAATTCTATCTATTAGTTTAGCTTCTTATCACATTATGATGATTTTCCTTGTATAACCCATACAAAAGGTGTCCTTTTGTCACAACCCGTAGGTTGAAAAAATGCCCGATAACTTATCATTTTTATTATATTTTTGAACATGTATATATAGATACTACGTGGCAAAGTGTGAACAAATTCTATCATATTTAATTTAGACTCATATACCACCTAAATAAGTAGTTGAATAGAAATGACGTTTAAACAAAAATTTAGGAACTGTATAACATGTTACACGGATATAAACGGACATAATTTAATGATAGTACTAGGGTTTCCAACAGGAATCATCAGGACTTGTTGATTTTGTATTTTAATATCATTTTAAATAATGAGATACAGTATGTGCATGTTTTGAAAGTGTTATAGAGCGTGATTTTTTACGATACATATTTGTCAAAGAGAGTTTTTCTTTACTACAATCATTCATCCAAGATCATAAGAGACTTTAGCAAAATAATGTATTAGATTGTGAAGTAACTTTTAAAGTACCTTTAATTTAATTTGTCTTTCTTTTCCAAGTAATACCTGCCATGGCAACTTCAATACCTTCTTGCGGTCCATGTGATATGCAGCATGTCACCAAAACATCCATAGTCTGGTGCACAGAATGTGAAGAAGGATTATGCCCACAATGCCTAAAACATCATACTGCTTCTAAAGCATCGCGAAACCATAACACTATGCCGATAACCGAATTTAAGGAATTACCGAGTGAGGTTCAACAAATCACCGAAACCTGTGATAAACATAATGAGAGGTACACAATTTACTGTAAAAAGCATGAATGTATCTGCTGTGGAAGTTGTGTCGTAATAGATCACATTGATTGCCGAGAATTTTCCAGATTAACAGACATCATCGACAAAACCAAAACATCAGAGGCTTTAGATGAGATCGACGAGTCCCTAGCCGAACTAGCAGAAAATATCCAAAGACTTCATCAGAATCGAATAAAAAACATCAAGACGTTATCCGAGAAAAAACGTCATATCGAACAAGAAATCAAGAAAACCCGGTCTCAAATCAACAACCATTTGGACAAAATACAAGATATTATAATGACAAAACTAATTACAACTGAAGAAAAAGAAAGAGGTCACATAAACCAGTCGCTAATTTCATTAGATGAAAAGGCAACGGAGATATCTGACTTCCAGAGAAAAATAGTCAAAATCAAACGACATGCAACAGATCTCCAGATATTTTTATTTTTGAAGCAATTAGAAAACGAAATTTCCTGCAAATATAAGTTCATGCAATCGTTGATAGACACAGACAGTTTAAAAAAAATTGAATTGTCGTATCATGTCCATGATTTCATGCACTCATTCTGTATGGATATCAAGACATTTGGAGACATCACGATTGAGAAGAAACCATGTGATTTTATCCTTTCACGGAGAAAAGAAAAACAAGCCCAGATGTTGGTACCGCACGTCTCAAATAGGGCAGTGGAAAGTATTAGTTTAAAGCTGCATAAAACTGTTAATACCAGGGGAGGAACTACCTTTGGTTGTTGTATATTGACGGATGGAAGAACGGTGTTTACAAACTATCGTTCGAAAATTCTCAAAGTATTTAACGCTGACGGCTCAATAGATTTTGAAGTGACAACACCAACATGGGCATTTGACGTAGTGTATAACAGTGCCGACAATACACTAGCTGTAACATCAGGAAGTTCATTACGTTGCTGTATCACAATCATCGACATGCAAAAGAAACAAATCAAGAAAACAATACCAGTTAATTCTATTTATTACGGCATAGCAGTGACAGACAACAAATTCATTTGTTCTGCAGAGGGAAAAGGCATACAATTGCTTAATCCATACGACAATTCAACAAGCGATATAGTCCGTGATATATTACCTAGTTCGTGTCATGTTGCACTATTTTGTGACAAAATATACCATACAAATAACACTTCCAACTCCGTCACATGTTATGATCTACAGGGTTCAATTCAATGGACATTTAAGAATGAGAGCGTCCTGAAATTTCCACGTGGTATAGCTGTCGACAATGATGGTATGGTGTACGTGTTAGGGAATGCATCTAACAACGTAGTTGTTATATCTGCTAATGGACAGCATTATAAGGAAGTACTAACAGCCAGGGATGGTCTTTGGTTCCCATTAACTCTTTGTTATGAGAGAAGAACCAATCAGTTACTAGTGGAAAATAATTCTCAAGATGCAATGGTTTTTAGGTTGATTTGAATAAAGGAAAAGTCATTTAAAATAAAGCAAAGACTACTATACCCAAACATATTTTGTCATTTATCCCACTGCAATTGATAAATGGAAGCATACCAGAAGAAGAGTATTTACATATATTGACTTGCTTCTTTGAGAAATTAACAAATAAAGAATAAGATTTAGTATTATAAACAAAAGGAGAACTGTTCAGTAAAGAAAGATTGTGTGCTGTATGCTTCATGTTCATTGTCTTGATGAAACTGTGTCAATTATTACAAAACGAGGTAAATTGAACTTCTATATGTACCATTTATTAATAAGTGAAATAAATATTATTGTTCTTTGTGTTAAGACTATTATCACAAACTTCCAAAAATATTATTAGCTTTAGAGAATAAAAACTGATGTAGACAGGCTATAAACACTATATAACAAATTATGATATTACACACAATAGGCTAAAATATTAACATACAATTTACAATTTACAGACAAGCAAAAATCCCGTTCAATTAATAGTTGTTTCAAAGGGCTTATATAATTATAGAACAATGAATTGTTATGCTTGAAGACTAATAAATGAAATATTGGATTAACCCATTCCTCGACGTATTTGACTTTAAAGTTCTTGATTTTTGAATTATCATAAGCAATGTAACAAATTTATACTTATTCTTATCAAGTAATTAATAGTTTCATGTTAGAGTATTATGTTAGTTTAAAGAAGTCAACTGTATGAAGTTCGATTTTTTATTCTATGAGCTTAACCACAATTATATATTGTTGACACCCGTGGTCAGCAGACTGGTTAGAGTATGTACTTAAAAATAAACATAAAATGTACGGCAAACGGAAATTTTTAATCGATGTGGTTCTCAAACGAACGCAGTATTTTTTTAAAACTTTTTATGAAATGGGTAATAATAAAACAAAAATCCCATTAGGTCTCTGTCAAGTAAACGCATGCAATACAATTAACAAAATTGTTCAATATTTAGATGCACCTAATAAGCATAATGTTTACATACACACAAACAGAATATACAATTGTAAACATGATATACCGTGATGAAGTTCAAAAGAAGTGTAATAAAAGGTATACCGTGATGAAGTTCAAAAGAAGTGTAATAAAAGGTAACAAATAAGGCTATGTTTTAGTGACACTTTTGGTTGTTGTTGAAACAAAAACTAGATAACTTAATAAACGGGTGTAGAGATTGGAACAAGGTTTACGAGAAAAACAGACAACACATATGTATCGAGAACATGGACATATATTAAGTTGGAATGTGTGTTATTAAACTAACAGTACTAGCTACTGTTTTTTTGTTTTTTTAATTGAATCTGTATTTCAGTGTTTTTCAGATTTAAGAATATGAATAAACAATAAAAAAACGAGGCTTTAATTTACTCTATCAATAAGTTGTGTTGTTGAATAAACATAGAATTTTTCAATATGATCACTGTCTTAAATTGCTTTTGGTTAGATACGGATTTTTCATACATTATGAGTTTTACGTTTGGGAAGGAAACAATCTCTGTAAATACAGATAAATATAAACAATTCTAGTAGAATTAAAGATAAGTCTTTATAACATTTATATATATTAATATGAAATATGGTGAAACCTTGTACTCTACGTTCCCTCATAGTTATTTATGTTCGTGCGTTCTTCAAATTGTTGGATTTCTGACTCGAGATCACTAAAATCATTGAGGTTACTAATAATGCGATTTTGGCTGTTAGCATTCACTCTGATAAAGATCCGACCGTCTGTGGTCCTGCAGGCATTGATTTTGTTGTTGTACTTTAGCGTTGTTAACTGTTTGACGAGATTTTTCCTAAAATGTGTTACGTTTTCTATAATAAACGTACCATTACCTTTCAGAGCTTTTTTGTTCGAGTATACCAGTTGTCTAGTTCTGTATGAAATAAATCGGACAATTAATTGAGACCTTCCTTGTTTGAGCTTACCGATGACATGGGATCGTCCAATGTCTCGAGTCCGAGTTTGTTATTGCAGATATCTAGGATGATAGTGTCAGTATCGACTGAATGGACGATTTTTGCTCCTTCAATTCTGTCTGCGGGAATAGGAACATTATTGAAACATGTGAAACGCATGCTTGTCCTTCTAGAGTGCTGTTCCTGAACTTACAGCCTGTTTTCAAGTAGAACGACCTTATCATAGAGAAAGTTGATTTCTTTTTCACGTTCATTGTTTGATGTGATTTGGTCTTGGGTGGTGCGTTGTAATGACGAAAGTTGAAGGAATTGCTTAATTAATTGTTGCTTTTGTGTTTCAGCTATACTAGACTGACAGGCTAATATCTGTTATAGTGGTTGAATTTCTTCGGCAACACATTTTTAAACTTCAGCTTCTATTATTGGTTTTAATGTATCGCTAATTTGTTTAGACAACATGGGTATAATAGTATTTAATACCTCTGGACTGATGAGGGCTTCAATGACTGTCAGCTACAGAATTTCGTATTGAAGCAGCCTTTTTGGATTGTCTATCTCAATAAGATCACTCATCGAGTTACCTCTCCTCCTTAGTTGTCTTGTTTGCTGTTTAAGTCTCGCTGGGAGGTTATCTGGGCTATCTGGTGTGATCGCTTGTTGCCAATAGATTGCTGTGAAGTAATTGTGGAAGCTGGTTGAGGCAAGTAACTAAAGTGTCATTTGGGCGTTAACCTTGAGATTCATTGTTTACTTTTATGGGGGAAGCCATATTGTTTTCACTCATTATGAATCTATACTGAACTAATCTCACCACTTGGATTTCAAAGTCTACAGCAAATGTTGTCCAAATACTTTCATTTCTAATCAAATTAAGTATTAAAGTTTTCAAATTTTATCAATTTCATGATTAAAAAATACGTTATCCATCAATTATATCCAATTTTCTAGGACTGTTTGTTTACCCTAACATATCGTTTGACGCATGTCAATACAAACTAGGGATACACTCAATAACCATCTAGACATAATATAAGATGACATAATGAAAAATTTACATGCAACTGAAGAAGAAAAAATAAAGCAAATTGGCAGATTATTGGCAGAATTAACGGACAAAGAAAAGGAGATGTTTGAATACCACAGAAAGCTCGAAAATATTCAGCAACACGTCCCAGAACTAGAGGCAGTTATTTATATGAACCAGTTAGAAAACGAAGTTTCTAAGAAAAGATATTTCCTTAATGCAATTATCGACTAAGAAAGTTTTAAAGATCGTGAATTGTCATACGATGCTAATACCTTCTTGCAAAACATTGCTACGAATATCAAGAAATTCGGAGAAATATCAATTGAAAGGCACCATGCATTTTTGTCCTGAAAGTGAAGAAAAACAAAACAGCCGACAAAATGGTGCCGCACAGGTTATACAGGTCAGTTGAAAATATTTATCTTAAGCTGCAGACATCTATAAACATTAATGGGGAAAACATCACCTGTTGTTGCATGTTGCCAGATAGCAGAATGTTTTTTCCCTGATTATAATCCTCACACAGTCAGAGTGTTCAACAATGATGGCTCAAATGATTTTGAGAATACCATATTTGGATCATTTGATATAGCGTACATCAATGATGACAACACACTGGCTGTAATATCAGGATATACAAAAAATAGCATTAGAGTAATAGTAATTGGCATACAAAGTAAAAGAGTCGAGAAACAAATACCAGTTGATACTTGTTTATTCGATATAGCAGTGAAGGATACCAAATTGATTTGTTCTAGCAGTGATGGAATTCTATTGATTGATCCGTACAACAACTTGACAAGGTATATAGTCCGGGACACAAGCATACCTAATGGCACTTATGTTGCAACGTGTGGTGAACAATGTTTATCAAACAAATTCTGTTACATGTTATGATTTACAAGGTACAGTTCAATGGACATTTAAAAATGAAAACGTACTCAAATATCCATATAGCTTATCAGTAGACAATGATGGGAAAGTGTTTGTAGTTAGTGCTTTTCATAAGAATGTATTGGTTATATCAGCTGACGGATTACAACACAAGGAAATACTTGAAGCCAGTGATCTTCGTGATCTTCGTGATCTTTTTTTCTCTTATTCATATTATAATAGAAGATCATAGAAGTACAAACCAGTTACTTGTTGGAAATTATGTAAGGGAGCCATGCTTTTCAACATTTTATGAAATTTCAATCACTGGACAACCGGGTTATATACTCCTCAGAAAAATGAAATAGGTCATTTTCAAACTTGCAAGATTTGAAGAGAACATGCCTTTTATCTGTTATTTTTTGCGTTTTGATTAGCGGAAATGGAATGATCTCGCAATAAAATAAATCCTGTTAGCAATGTGGCTATAAGGTTTAATGTTTACAGCCATAAAAAAAATCAAATTGCGTAATACGTTGTTTCACATTTTTTTCTCATGAATTGTTGAATGTTTTACTGTATTCTCATGTATTGTTGAATGTTTTACTGTATTCTCATGTATTGTTGAATGTTTTACTGTATTCTCATGTATTGTTGAATGTTCTACTGTATTCTTATGAATTGTTGAATGTTTTACTGTATTCTCATGTATTGTTGAATGTTTTACTCTTTTCTCATGTATTGTTGAATGTTTTACTCTATTCTCATGTATTGTTGAATGTTTACTCTATTCTCATGTATTGTTGAATGTTTTACTCTTTTCTCATGTATTGTTGAATGTTTTACTCTTTTTTCGTTAATTATTGAATGTTTTCAATTTTTCTGATGTATTGTTGAATATTTTACCCTTTTCTCTCATGTATTGTGGAAAGTTTAACATTTTTTTCTCATGTATTGTTAAATGTTTTTTATTCTTTTTATCAAGTTTTTTTCAATTTTCCTCATGTTCCTATTATAGGCTGTTTGTACTGCTTTTTGTGCAATGGTGGACATGTTTTCCATTTTTCATATATATATATATTTGGATGTTTTTACTGTTTCTATCATGTACTGTGGGATAGAGTTGCTCTTTGTCTCGTGTGTTGTTGGATGTTTTTTTTCTCTTTTTCTCATAGATTTTGGATGATTTTATTGTTATTCAAATGTATTGTTGGATTTTTTTTTATCTTTTTCTGATGTGTTGTTAGATATTTTTACTTCTTTTGTTTATTTTCGGATAGTTTTACCCTTTTTCTCATGTATTATTGGATGGTTTATTCTTTTTCTCATGTATTGTGGTACCTTTTACTCTTTTTTTTCTAATGTAATGTTAAATCGTTTCACTCTTTTTCTCGTTTGTTGTTGGATGGTTGTACTTTTTTTATTATGTTTGTTGGATTTTACTCCCTTTATATATGTTATGTGTATTTTTTCTATTTTCCTCATGTGTGAATTGATTTTTTTTTGTACTGTTAGATAGTTACTTTTTTCTCATGTATTGTGGGATGGCATTACTCTTTTTCTCGTTTGTTGTTGGAAGGTTTTACTTTTTTTCTCATGTATTGTTAGGTGGTTTTACTCTATTTCTCATGTATTGTGGAAGGATTTTACTCCTTTTTATGTTTTGCTGGGTGGTGTTTTTTTTTTTTCTTTTTTTTTTGGGGAGAGGGGGGGTATTTTCATCAAATATTGATGCATGGTTTTACTCTGTTTCTCATGATTAGTGTGATTTTCATTCTTTCTTCGTGTATTTTGGATGTTGAGTCTTTTCTCAGCAGTTATGCATTATTGGATTTAATTATCTTAAATTTTTCTCAAATATTGTGTTGTGGTTTTTTTCTTCATTTTCCTCGTGTTCTATTTTACTCTTCATTATGTAGTTTGAGAAGCAAAACGGTATGCCAGCTTTTGTCATAAATTCTAAATGATATTTTGAAATTTTTAAGAAAAATATATAATTTTATCTTACCACCTATACATTTCAAGGATTGTGATTGGTTAAAAGCAACCGCGTGGACACTATGTATAATCCATATAAGGTTAGTAGACTTGGCTTATTTCAATACACGGTTCGTAGTGGTGTTACGTCCCTTTATTAAAAAAACACGGTCTTAAATGGTTTCAACAGACGATGTAATTGATGATGAACGATTAAAATAAATTCATTAAACACATTTAGATCTAACAAGTTGATACTGCTGGCATCTTTTTCTATAGACAAATGGAAGTAGGTTCATTATGCATTTGTACTTAGTATTTAAGACTTAATCCCCTTGATAGGCAAAGTCGTACTACTACTTGTTAAGATAGTCGGTAAGATAAATTCATAACACGGTGTGCTAGTGACCTAATACGATACGATATATATATGTTGATCACATGGAATTTACTGAACCCATATATATCGTATTAGGTCACTGACATACCATGCTATTAATATTATCTTACCTCCTATAGATTTATAGAGATATGATTGGTTAAAGGACTTCAGGTGGTGACTATGTATATTTGATATAGGGTTTCCTAAAAATATAGGGTCTGTTACCATACTTGTAGTTACTATATGGGGTAAGTGAGGAGTTACTTCCATTTCAAAACAAAAAAAGATGCCAAAACCCTTTATAGAAACAACACGGTATTTAGGGAAAATCTGAAAGGATTCAACAGATGCAGAAATTAATGCGGAAAGGCTAAACAAGTTCATTAAACATAATTAAAGGTTACTAGTTGTTATTGTTGGCATAACGGAGTTACTTCCATTTCAAAGCAAAAAAAAAAAAAAAAAGAAGTCTGAAAGGATTAAATAACATTAACGGTACCAATTGCGCATTTTGACAATACATGTCTCATCAGTGATGCTCGTGGCCAAAATATTTGAAATCCAAAGCTTAAATAAAAGTTGAAGAGCTATAATCCAAAAGGTCCAAAAAGTATAGCCAAATCCATGATAGAAATCAGAGCTTTGCATGAGGGAGATATATTCCTTAATTTACAATAATTTCTAACATTTTGTAACACAAAATTTTAATAACACAAAAAAATCCATATTTTCATGCCATGCCAGTACATAAGTATTGGCTACTAGGCTGGTAATACCCTCGTGGACTGAAAGTCCACCACGAAGAAATTGATACGCATAATGAACGATTGAAATAAATTCATAAACAAAATTTATAGCTCAAAAGATATTATTGTTGGCATTTGTTTTCTGTATAGAAAATGAAAGTAGGATCTCTATACTTAGTATTGAAGACTTGATTACTTTAATAGACCGCTAGTCAAAATACCACATATGAAGATAGTCGATAAAATAAATTCGTTACACGGTGTGTTAGTGACCGAATACGATATATATGTGGTCAGTAAATTTTATATGGGGAATCCAGCTAAGCTCTCACCCCATATGAAATTTACTGACCCCATACATGTATATATCGTATTAGATCACTGACACACCATGTAACTAATAATATTGGCAGGACAAGTCTTATATAATTATAGATTCATTTTGATCTTCACAACCTTATTTCTACAAACAAAAAAGAGATGTCAACTTTAGTTATACCGGTCTTCAACTTAGTATTTGTTTGGCTATATAAATATTTTGATATGAGCGTCACTGGTAAGTCTTATGTGGACAAAACGCGCGTCTGGCGTACTAAATTATAATCCTGGTACCTTTGATAACTATTTACTCAACATTACAAGTATAGCTTTTAAAGTGAATTATGAATCGACTTTCTATGTTAGAAAGTTGAAGAATGAAACTTGTAATAATTTATGAATGACAATTATTCACTTATGTTTGATTAATCTATATTCTAGACCACCACCATGTAATTGTAATGCAAGAGAGAGCCCAGGCATTTTTGTAAATAAAAAAGGAGATGTAGTATGATCGCCAAAGAGACAACTCTCCACGAAGCCTAACTGAAGTGGATGCAACTTAACGGCTTTCAACAATAGGAAAACCCATACCATTTATATTAAAAAGAAGATGTGGTATGATTGCCAATGAGACAACTATCCACGAAAGACCAAAATGACACAGACATTAACAACTATAGATCACCGTACGGCCTTCAACAATAAGCAAAGCCAATACCGCATAGTCAGCTATAAAAGGCCCCGATTAGACAATGTAAAACAATTCAAACGAGAAAACTAGCGGCCTCATTTATGTAAAAAAAAAGAAAAAAATGAACGGAAAACAAATATATAACACATAAACAAACGACAACCACTGAATTACAGGCTCCTGGCTTGAGACAGACACACACATAAATAATGTGGCGGGGTTAAACATGTTAGCGGGATCCCAACCCTCCACCTAACCTGGGTCAGTGGTATAACAGTACAACATAAGAACGAACTATAAAAATCAGTTGAAAAAGGCTTAACTCATCAGATGGACAAAAATACAAGTGGACGTGGCCCGGTACTTATACATCCCGACACAAAAAGACACAACGAACAGATCTGAGAGTACTCGCAGTTATCTGACAGCTAGTTCAAAGCCACAAACAACTAATAAAAAAAACATGCATCTGTGACTAAACTATCAATCTGTACACATCCAACATCCAATGGATTTAGTGTAAAGACGTCATAAACAGCAAGAGAAAACATGACCTTGTGCAATGCCAAGTTACAGGTATCGACAGATTGTAGATCCATGAATATGTATATGCATATAACATACTAGTAATATTTAGTTAGCTTTTAATTAACTGATAACAAAATCAATATTTATACCAATAAACACAATATTCAATGATCTTATTACAGTGTTGAATAGGTAACCTTTTACAATAAGTTTATTTAAAGGAGCGAGTAGTTTACATGGATCATTTCTAAATTTCCGGGCACGGTTAACAACATTTCCGTAAAAATGAGGATGTGCTATCCCGTTTGAAATAAGTTTTCTACAGGAACAACCAAACTTCAAAACCAAATCTTTATATCTATGGAAAAATTTAGTAAAGGTTTTAAGTAATTTATGGTAACGATATCCCTGGTTTAATAATTTACCAGTAATACATAGGTTGCGTTCGTTTAAATCAAAAACGTCACAACAGACACGGGCATAGCGAACAAGTTGTGAAATATAAACACCGTAAGATGGTGCAAAGGAACATCACCATCTAAAAATGGAAAATTAACAATAGAGAACGAAAAATCGTCTCTTTTGTCGTAAATTTTAGTGTGGAGCTTCCCGTTTAAAACCGAAATATCTAAATCCAGGAAACGACAGTTATTACCGAATAAATTTGATTTATTTAAAGTAAATTCCTTGGGGTAAATTTCAGCAGTATGTTATGTATATTGAGAAAATTCTTGATTATTTAACGAAAAAATATCATCAACATAACGGTAAGTGTTGTTGAATTTATCAGTTAAATGCAATTTCGACGGGACTTTACTGAGTTTAGTTATGAACTGTGATTCCTAACAGTACAAAAACAAGTCTGCTATTAAAGGGGCACAATTAGTGCCCATTGGGCTACCTACAACCTGTATTTAACCTTTGTTGCCGAATCGTTCATAAATATTATCAAGGAGAAAATTTACAGCTTCAATAATCTCATCACACCTCCAGTAAGTATATCTAGCATATTTATCTTTCTCATTAGAGAAGAAGGCTTTAAATGAGTTGCAGCAAATATATCTTTATTCAGCTTTAACAAACGACTATTAAATTAAATAGGAAAACTTTTGTTTAATAAGATAGTGTGGAAAATCAAAACTATTAACAGAATCAAAAAGACCATCAAAAGCACGTAATTTATCTAAATCATCCAAAGAATTGTTTACACTCCAAAAATGGTTTATACCACTATGTTCATATATTTTATTACAATAGTAGTCGGCTTTAAAAGCCCTGACATCAATAACAGGAAACTATCCATTACAGACAACTAGGAAGGACCCTTATTGATATTGATATTTGATTTAATAAAGAAAATTTCCTGTGGATAAATTTCGGCAGCATATCTAGAGAATTTATGATTATAAAATGAAAACATATCATGAAGGTAACAATAAGTGTTATTGCATTGATCAATTAAAGGGAATTTAGACGATTATTTACTGAGTTTGACCATTCATTGTGATGCATAACAGTACAAGAACAAGTCTGCTATTAAAGGGGCACAATTGGTACCAATTAGAATACCTACAACCTGTTGATCAACTTTTTTGCCTAAACGTGAAGATGTCAATGACACAAGTTATGACTTTAAACGTCTTATTTCACTTCAAATAAGTGTTTCTAGCATATCTATTATTCTTGTTTAAGACAAAGGTTTTAATGAGATTTTTCGAACGATTATTTCATTAAATAGGGGGAACAAATTTGATAAGATTGAGTCGAAGTGTATTGTAATGAGTGGAAAAATCAAAACTGTCAACTGAATCAAAAGGACCATCAAAAGCACGTAATTTATCTAAAACGTCTATAGAGTTTTGTACACTTCAAAAATTGTAAATTCGCTTATTTTCATAAATAAATTACCTGTTTTTTGTTATAGAAGCCGAGATGAAATGATATATTACAGGGTAGTTGTATTATTGAGATAACTGATACAAAGTGGGGACCTTCAATTGTTCAGAAAAGGTCTTAAGCTGAGTTTTGGTTGTGCCATAATTAATGCCATTTTTATATGAAGGAGCATTATGTTCTATACTGACATCTGAATTAACTGGCGTATACTTAAATATTGAACTTCTACTAGGTTTTTATACGAATAAGAAATTATATGAGGCTTTATGTAAAATATTCAGGTATAAAGTTTTGAACGGTAGAGTTATGATAAATACTAGACACATTAGTAAAATCAAAACCTCTATTAATTTAAGATATTTTGAACATGCTTTGTCCTTAAAAACAATTCTGATATAATGTAATGGGTGTTGAAGGCTACTTGTTTTTCGAGTTTCGTTAGATGTTGCGATCTTTACTAACTAGTGTTGATTTATTCCAATGTTTGTATTTTTGTTTTCCTTATTGTAAATCAAAATATCAATTGACCTGATATACTGTAAATCTAGAAGGTTTATTACTCACTAAAACCGATTGCTTGAACAAAAATGTCATTAAAACTGCTCCCGTTAGATAATCATTGCAAGTATATCCGTACGAAAAGTTTATTTATCATACCATACCTTATTACATCTGTAAGACTGTGTCTTGGTCTTTTCCTCTATTAGCGCACCCCGTTCATACATTCACAACAAAGAACTGTCACTTTTACCTTAACCAGAACAAAGATTAGAATAGATCAGGCGAATACTACACTTAGGCATTTTATCAACTGTTTTATGTTTTCAAAAATACTTTGATGCTTTGGCTTTTCTACAAAGACGGCACTGGTCACCGTTCCGTTGATTGTTGTTTATGGTAGATTTCAACACTTTATCGATTAAATTTCAAATAAAGTCTCTGATTGATAGATATAAAACAAGAGTATGTGTCCATAAAACACGTGCTCAGTTCTCACTATCATTGTTACATATATACTAAGCTGTAAAACCAGCTTGGTCAACATTATCTACGCTGCATTTTTTAAAAAATTTCCAAATGTGTCTTATTAAGATAGAAATAAAGCTCGAGATTATATACATACCAAGACAACGTGCAATTCTGCAACAGTTTTATTCGTTGTAGGAGTTATTCAGCCTATCGACGCACATTGCAATAGTCTTTTTTGGGTTCGTACGACTCCATTAATGTTTAGTTGTTTCTTTGTTTGTATTCTTTAACATGTATAACTGGAATGTTTCTATTTTTTTTAGTTTAAACCATGCAAATCCTGAAATCGACTCAAATATCGGATGCACAGTTATCTTCAGATCCCTTTTGACAACGTGACCAATAGAAGTGTAATTAAGTGGAAACTGGAAATTTTCCTTAAAATGCATAGCTCTGTAAAAGTAACATTTTCGACACGTCTAGTTAATAAACAAAATTTGAAAAAAATGGACACACCCTTTTTTCCTCAAATGTTTACGTGCACTGAATTATGCTAAAAAGGCACCAGGTACAAAAGTATTTTACGTTTTAATTCAGACGGTTATTAATAAACTTTGTTTGTGTATCATACACGAGTACAGGTGTAAAATGGGTTAAGAGTATTTCCAATGTCAAAGATAAGGGTCAAGTACAAATCAGTACAGTTGAGTATGGTTAAGACTGGGGTCGAGTAATGTCGAGTTAAATTCAGACCAATTCAGACTGGTCGAGTACAAATCAGTACAGGCGAGTACATATATAGGCCGTTTCAAACTTTTACTTGTTTGTAGTATTATTTAAAAAAACGTATTTGTGCTATTAAAAAAAATACTGGTATGTATTATTGATATCACTACCACATGATTAGTCACGGGCAAATATCTATCTATATATTCAGATATTAAACTATGGAATACGTAGATCTATGAACTTGCGGTCTTACTTTTGTAGGTGCAGATGTTCAGTTGATAGTTGAAAATTTAATATCATTGACCGTATCTAACAATGCAGTTTACACGAATAATCGTAATAGCTGTATTAGATTTAATTTGTCATTTATTTCATGCCGATACTATTCTTTTCGTTGCCAAAAAGCAATCGTATTTACAAGACTGGTTCATACATGAAAATACAACAAGGTTGAAAAATCAAAATTTAGTTCAATGTATTTCACAGTGTGGGGTTCTGGATGAATGTATGTCTATTTCTCACCGAGGGACAGCCAATGAGTGTATAGGGTTTAACAACGCTTACATTGCCCAACCTCAAACATTAGGATATAGCAGTGCTGGATGGAGTTATTATTTTGTTCTTAATGGTGAGTGTTTATTTTTATAACTTTTTGGTATACATGTATATCTTTTCATTATCTTAACACAATTTTTGGATCTTCATGTTTTGTTTTTGCATTTTTGTCCATGATAGATTGACTAAACCCTGCCGGAGCACCTGAGACCACCCCTTGTTTATGGTGGGGTTCGTATTGCTTATTCTTTAGTTTTCCTTGTTGTGTCATGTGTACTATTGTTTGTCTGTTTGTCTTTTTTCATTATTAGCCTTGGCGTTGTCAGTTCATTTTGTCTTAAAACAATTTTTGGATCTTCATATACTTTGTTTTTGCATTTTTGTCCATGATAAATTGACTAATTGACAAATGGCTGAAAAATTACGATCATGTATGGAAAATAAAGAATATCTTTGAATTGAATATGAAAATAATAATAGGATGAGGGTAAAGTTAGTTGACCAAATACATGATGCCAATTTATCCAATTTGTACATATTGTCAATGCTAGTGTTGTTTTTCTACAGATAGTATTAATACAACCGGCGAAGGGACATAATGAATTTTGTTCTATAGAAAATGTGCAGTGCTGGATTGTATTTTACAATCAAATGTTGTTTGAATGTCATGCACAATGATTTTGCAATACATAAATACCAAACTTCCATTCTACCGCGGTCAACGAGTTTTTTACACCAAGATGTTACAATAGCACTCTTTTCCTATAGCGTTTTTTTTTTACCGTTCTTTCTATTAACATTAATCGCAGGTTGAACACACACTGTTTTTATAATTTTATTCTGGTATTTTGAAAGAAAACAAAATCTGTAATGGGAAATATTTTTGAAACAGTGATCTAAGTAATTTTGATTTAAGACAGTCCTTGTTTTAATGTTCTGTGCTGTTTGCAGCTTCTTGACTTTGGAATGCTTATGCTGGAACATTCCTGATAAAACTAAATCTTGCAAAGCTTCTTGGATGCACGAAACTAATAAAGAACTATTTTTATTTAGATTCAATTTCTTTATTCTGACCTACATTTTAGACATAAAAATACCTTGTTGCAAAGGACACACAATATCTTCATTTTTTCATATATAGTAATGAACTACGTTGCAGCTAGAAAACAGATAACGGAAACTACTCATCATTCATCAATACAAGCATCTGTTACCCAGTGTTTAGAGAACATTTTTATGGTACAATCGATGAAAGTGATATTGTAAACAACCTATTTTGATATAATAACATTAACGGTACCAATTTTCCCTGCATCAGATGCGCATTTCGACAATACATGTCTCTTCAGTGATGCCCGTGGCCAAAATATTTGAAATCTGAAGCTTATATAAAAATGAAGATATAAAAGATTTTGATATAAATGTTCAGTACAACGGACGAATTAGCATTAGATATAACGGATTGCAATTTAGAAAAAGTCTGAAGGGATGATTTGTCTGGACAAACAAGTCATTAATTCTGAAAAAGTTTGGGTAGATATATTTTATAGTTATTGTGACTCTGGAAATCTAAGAAATTTATATTTCCCTTTCTCTGTATCGCATACACATGCATTTCATCATGTCAAATTCAATTATACATATTATTTAACCTTTATCAGTTTAAGTTTGGCTGTAATTAGTTTGGAAATATTCAAAGTGCTGTGATATTTGTAACCTTGTGTTCATGCATTTTTATGTCATTTTTAGTCTCATGGTGTTTCCGTTGAGGAAGTTCGCTCCTCTGTTTCAAAATACCAAGCTTTATAAAAAAACCTGTTATAAATTGATAGTATATAAATGACAGAACTTTAAAAGCAGAAAAAAAGTATAGCCATTCAAGATCGCTAAAAACTTCCATTTGTTGTGGCAGAAAAAATGTGTCCTTGTTTTTGAGACAAAGACATATTTGGCGGGAAATGATTCTCTCTGTCTTTTACACATCTAACATTGGCCCCTTTTTCTTTCAAAATTTATGAAAATATAACAAGGAATTTATCAGATTTAAAAAAAAGGCTTTTTAAACCATACGTCATAAAATTAGAATAACAATATTAGGTTTTGGTTTGCAAATTGTTAACAGCACGACAAGGAGAACACTAGAGGATTCTGAAAACCTGACAACAAGTAAAGAAAAAGAGTAGCGAACATCCCTAACTTGTGATTTTTATTTGCTAATTTGGTATTTTCTCCCTCTTATGAAAATTGCTGATTTTTTTCACGTTGTAATATTATGAACTTTATTGAAGGAAATTATTCTCCAAGTTTTACTTATTCAATGTTATATTTTCATGTATATATTTTAGTTAACGTGTTGTTTAATTGCTAAGTGAGTTTTCTAACGTGTAATAAGGCATTATAGATCTGTAATGGACATCCTATTTATATTAAATTGAAGACAATTAGCTACATTTTTGACGTTATGCTATTACAGATGCAAAATTGTGGGTTTTAAACAGAAACTTTCACTGACTGTGATGCTAGCGAACAAGGGGGATGACGTCTCCTTTTAATTTATAGATGAACAGAATAATAAATATGCCCAAAAGTCACTTTCAGTGTCTGTTAAGAAAGAAAATCAAGTTAATTTGTAAATAAGAAATAAGTTTCAAATTTTAGCAATATTAGTAGGACAAGGTTATTTGATTTTTTTTGTGTATTTATTTATGACTCGTTATACTGACATCTCAGTTGTCATTCATCAATATATTATGGACTTGTAGTCATATAAATATTAAGCACCTTAAAACTAAATGCAATTAATATTTAGCTTTTATATTTAAATCAACTGGTATAACTAGCTCGTATTATGATAAAAGTATACGAAATGAAATAATGTAAACATATCGAATATGATATGGATGCATATTAATGACCAAAGAAACAAATATTTACAATTCAAACATTTCTCCATGTCGAATAGTTTTCGCTTGTTAATGTATTATAGTACTAGAAAGTTTCAAAAGTATAGTTAACTTTCAAATGCATACCGTTTTACATTTTATAACAATATCGGATCTCGTCGATTCAAATCTGGAATTAAGTATAAACAGAAGATAAAAAAAAATATGGGTCGATTGTTGGTGATATTGCAGACTATCAAAATAGAAACCTTTAGTATGTGATATCAAGTTAGAAAACATTAACTTCCAATAAATGATTTTATCAGTTAAACAGTCTTATACAAACATATCTTTTAAGAGAAGAACATCGAGAAAAAGTCTATAATTTTTTCTTAGATACATATATTTATTATGCTACAAAATATTTTTTCTAAAGAGGCTGTCACAAAGCCAATATGTTTGATTGATTTATTGTAGGCTTGTTGAGAACAAACCACTTGTTTATCATCTAATGTTAACATTTAAAAAACAAACAAAAAAAGCGGGAGGAATGGCAAATCTAGTTTAAGTGTCTATCAAAAAAGTTAAAGAGGGTTAAGCATTGTATGATTTTCAAAAAGAATGATAATAGATACTTAAACAAATGCCGAACACTCGTAAACGCGCTAAGACAAAAAATCCCGTCTTCATTAGAGATGCAAAACATATTTCACACATAGAAATTCCTCATTTGTGTGATGGGATTATTAATGTCGATCCTAGATTGGTCGTAAAATGACTCATTCGGCAATCTTCTGTAGAATCCGCTACTCTACTTCTATCCGGAATCGGCCGAGTTGAGACGAATGAAAATGACTAGATCTTTAATCGGATTTCTTGCCGTAATAGTGTGTATCTCCTGCTTTCAAATCGTATGACCAATACACAATAGATTTTGAAGCAACTTGCCAAATGTAATTTCAACCGTTTAAAAGAACTGAATTAGATTAAAATTAATTTGTTCTAGTTGTCTGCCCATAGACCGTTATTTGTATTTCCCGCGCTTCATGGAATATAACCATTCAGCACGACAGGGCCGACTCGATAAGACGTGTTTCCCATTTTTTTTTAACATGCTTATGTGAATTTATTTAATGTTAAATATTTAATGCTTTGATTTTTATTAGTCTAACATTTGTATGTGTATAGCGTTGGGTAGTCTATGGGCGTTAGTAAATGTAGAAGAAACACACATATAGTTTTAAAATAACTTTACTAAAGGTAATTCAAAACAAAATTCGTTTCAAATACATCTTGTCAAAAATTAAACTTAAAATTTGTTGTAGTGTAAGTAATAGTAAAAGTTCAATGATAAGTTATTATTGATATTAAAAGACCTCCGAACAAAAAGGGGTGTTACTGACTTACAAACCGTCAAAAATATAAAAAAAGTACATAAAAAGGACTTGCAGACACCTAATTCCCCTGAATTGGACGAGTTTAAATATGTTTAACTTAAATGATAGTTGAACAGTACTCAGACTGAAATATACAATTAACAGTTAACAAAAAAACGGACCGATTTAATGGAATTACATCATATAAATATTTATTTGTCATAATTTTTTAGCATTAAAATAACACCAAATGATAGTTTTACCAAAGTAGGGGGTAAATTTATATTTTTCTTATTTAATAAATGAGGCAATTAAAAACCCATACAGACCTCATTTATAACTGACCAATGAATATTCTGGCCAACAACTTCTTGATATATACTTGATAATTTTTATCTGTCAGTAATCATGAAATAGATTCGTTAAAGTCAGACCTTATAAAACATTAAGTAAACTCTTCCAACATTATTCCTCCGGTAAATGTTCATTTTATTTCTGATTCGGTAATTTTCCTACATTAAGTTACATGCGAATGCAAAATAATTAGTTTTGTCTATTCAGTCCAATTAATTATAAGATGTTGCTTAATTTATTTTCTTTGAATAAAAACTATGCATGCAAACTTCAATGAATAAAACCGTATTAAACTACGTTTCACTGGCCCGATCAAGACGTGTTAGGTAAGATATATTCGCAAGTTCAATGTATTATATGTAAACAAACTCTTTAATTTAGTCGTCCGTTATTCCATTTTCATGTCTAAATGAAGCAAAATCACCTGAAAAGTCAATCATCGATATTTACGTGAAGATTACAATATTATTTCACGCATTCAATTTAGGTTAGATACCTTTAGCTCGCTTTAGTAACTGTGAAAATTCTGTGAAACTGTATTGTGTATTGTGTTTTGGTATGATATTCTGTACTACCGATCAAAAATGTTCTCCTGGTTGGTCTCGTGAGGGGATGTTCGTTTCGAGAGCGGGGGTCATTTGTTCGAATCTCGAACGGGTCAAACAAAGACGTTAATTTAATGTGTATTATATTTCAACGCTAAACACGTGGCATCATAGAGTAAGAGCACAGACAGGCCAGCTCAGAGTCGGAAATGTGTCCGGGTCGGGTGACTTTTCTTCTTGCGAACTAATACCTTGTGAACTTACACAATACAAACCGACTCAGCGTGTCAGTGTAGTAAAAAACGGGGTTAATACTCTTATTATATTTACATGTTATCGTCCTGAATATTAATTTTATTTGTCGCTGGTCGTCATCAATTATCATCATTTATTTTACCGTTATATTATACAGTGACGGGTTTTTCTTTTACTGGTTTACATTACAACTTCTTAAATTTTCAACGATCAAAATTAAAATAGGGCAGGTGAAATTTTTCAACCAAACACTTGTGTTGGGATATCTTTGACGGTAAATAATATTAAATCAAATGTGCCTTTTCGGATATATAAAATTTAACGTTAAATGTTATTGAATTAACTCCGTATTACTATTATTTAGTCATGGGACGGTTTTGAGCTTATTGTTCTGTAAAAGCATCTTTCTATAAAAAAAAGACTGAATGTTGACTCTAAATATTTCAATTTATCTGTTTCTTTGGGTTGCTGTCGCATGAATGTATACCTTTATCTCCTTTTATTCAAAAGCAAATGATTCACTTTGGTATAGAAATATTGACTCTCTGGACCTATCCCGTCCCACAGTATACCCTTGCTAAATGGGTGCGTTCGTTTGGCTTATCGGATATATAAATACGCAGCTTTGTCCGATCGAAATATAATAGGAATGTATATCCAATGCCTGGTGTAGTGAGAATTTCACGTTATCTATACCTGTTAAAACATTAGAAGGAAAGACGATCTACGCAAGAGTTGAATGATTGAAATGTGTAAACAACAAGAAAGGTCATCCAAAACTTTTCAAATAAGTCGCATGGTTTATAACAACATTTGTTATGACTTTTGCTAGGACAATAGTAGATGAAAACAAAATATAACAAAACCGATCAGCAAGACAATATAAAAAAAATTGAAACGCCCAAAATAATTGAATCATTTTATAAATTGTTGTCAACATTTTTTATCTTTTTTTTTGCTTTTATGACAACTATTATACCAGTCTGAGATATAAATAAACTTGAAACAGCAAATGTTGTCACATAGACGAGACAGCCGTCATTGTACGCTTCAATATATGAGTTATTGCCTCTCAATGAAAATGTATTTGTTCTGTTCTTATCCCCTCCCCCTATATTAGTTTTGCTGGAAAGTAACCTCTGCTGTGTACTACGACAACGTGTTTTTAATATTAAAAAAAAAAATTAAATGCAAAGAGAAAAATGATGGAAGAAATGCTAAGATTTACGTTTATAAATTCAAATGTAAATAAAAATGAATTATATAAAAATTGGAAAACTGTTTGAGATAATAATCAACTGAGGACAAATGATTATACATCACTAAATGAAGCTGATTATATCATTGCTCCTTTGTGTCCAGTGGCAAATATGCCATGCAAATTCACGACATGATGCGAAGTGGATCAATCTAAAGCAAATGCTTACAAATTTAGAGTGGCACTTTTTACAATAAAGCAGAGCGTTCGCTAGAGGTAAAACGTTTGCCGTAATAGAATAAATTTGAACCATGATGATCGAACTCGTAAGAAAAGCCATTAGCCCTCCTTCCCTCTTTTTTCTTCACGATAGACGCATGCCATAAACAAAACGTCACGAATTTACAATCAATAACTGCCACTATAAGTAAATGAGATATGGACTTTTTTGTATAAAATAAATTCCTATTGCAGCCAACATCTCCCGGTTCGGGACAGGTTATTATTTCCACAAAATACCGTTTGATTAATGATCGGAGATATTTAAGCAACCAAAAGCACTTTAAATAAAAAAAATATGGTATTTTTCTGGATGTTTTTTCCCGATCCTATTTCGGACCCCCTGATTTTAAGAGGGCGTATCTAATTAGTCCTGCCCGATTACCTTTAAGTATATTGAACCTCAACTTAAAGACCTACACCGGGTAAATAAGTTCGAGGTACAATAAGTAGACAATAGAAATCCTTTGTGAAATAAGATCGTCAAAGGTATCTTATATAATTATTTTGCGTTGAATAACAATGAAAAATGCACGAGGAGGTTTGTAAGCTTTTCTAATGAATCGATGATCTTCTTCATTATTCACCATTCCGATATTTCAATGTTACACCTTTTAACAAAGCTTTTCTTAAAACGCAGTAACAAGTCGTAAAGTTTCACTGCTAATCTAATATTGAATTTACATTTTTATACATTAGTACATGTGCAGGGATTGTCATTTGACACAATATGCAAAAAACTACAATAAAAATATTACACTTAAGAAATATATTGTTCTCACTACCATATTTTTAAGGGATTTTGAAATACAATGTTACTATTTTTGTTTCACCAACAACAATTCAACGCCAGGTTCGTGGTGTTATTTTGCTTTTGGTTGATTTTTGTTTTTATTTTTCAGCAAGATGCCCGGATCTAGCTGGTTATGTATTCAGTAAAGCGTTTAACAGTTGCTATAAAGTCCATTCATATGACAATACCTTGTTATACGACAATTACAGCCAAATATGTGAATCAGAAGGTGGAGAACTCATGAAAATTGATTCAGACGAAAAACAACAACACATTGTCACATTTCTAGGTTTGTATATGTTGTATATATGATCAAATATGTACATGATGTATGTTTTAAATATCTTCTGTTTGGGATTAAAAGGTTGAAGTTGAACCATAAAGAAATTAATTTTACTCCGACACAAATAACTGTCTATAGTTAGGAATCTGTCAATCATTATCTAAGGTCGAAACCTAGTTGAAATGAAGAATTGGAACTCTTTGTTAGAGAAGGTAAACCAGCAAAATCGGTTTATTTGAATTGTTTACATCGGTTTCTATGGGCTTTACAAGTTTAATAAAGATGCATAATTTATTATTTTATGCATCTAATATAAGTGTTTTACTTGAATCATAGTATTGAGCTTCGAGATATTTGATACGTTTTAAATTATAGACAAATTTTCAGAAAACAGTCGATTGTGGTAGGTTCAAATCGAAGTCGATCTTTTTTGTGCATTAACATAAATTCTGTCGAAAAGCATTCCACAGAAAGATAAAATATTGTTCTTTTTAAGTAAATAATTTACATCTCTGCAGATCCACAAAATAGGCAAAATTGCACCGAAAAGAGAAAGTCGAGTGCACCTTTTCGTTTTCGAGTGTGTTTGAGTATAATATTCTTTCTTGAAAACGTATTAAGCCAAATATTTGATGCATCATCTCGCTTTATATTCTATTTATTTTAAATATTTAGCCTACGGGTTGATTTCATAACAGCAATAAGAAATAAAACATATTTTATTAGTATTACTGTCAACATCACGAAATGATTGACCGATACGATGTGTCGATGTCTTGACACACTAACGACATGATTTCGTGGTCAGGTATTTATATACCAATAGAGTCTTCTGATACATGTATATAGTTTGAACGATTGTGTTCCGTTCCTGATTGTGACAATTGGCCTGAGTGTGAATTTGCTTTAGGTAGTAGGTATGCAAAGCATGAGACGCTTCCGGAGCACCTGAGATCACCCCAAGTTTTTGGTGGGGTTAGTCTTTAGTTTTCTATGTTGTGTCTTCTGTACTATTATTTGTCTGTTTGTCTTTTTTTATTTTTAACCATGGCGTTGTCAGTTTATTTTCTATCTATGAGTTTGACTCTCCCTCTGGTATCTTTTGTCCCTATTTTACACTGTGATCGAATAGTATCTATTTGTTACTTGGAGTTTTTTCTTTCTTTGAACATCGAAAAATTACTGCGGAATAATTGAGAACACCTGAAAAATATATAAAAAAGAAAATTATCATTTTTTTTATATTAGGATCAGAGGGGAAAAGGTGGTTTTATATTCATTCGTTGTATGGTGTCTTTAAATCGTATTGCCTTATTCATATTCGAACCGTTGTGGGTTCATTCGATTTTCTATGGTATTGTTGTTGCGTTTTTTTTCTGCAAACTGCTTTACGAATATTTAACAACAGCCGCCTCTCGTTCGTTGCAGAAAAGCCAAAAAAATATCAGTGCTAGTCATTTATGAAGTGCTGATAAATTAAGAAATAAGTTGTGTATTATGATGCAGAATTCATTTAGATAATAGCAACTTGATACATTTTTATCTTAATAAATGGTCATGCTTTTCTGTTTAAGGTCAGTTTGAGATTTCTAACTGGATAGTCTTCCAAGGAACTCATCTCATCTCAGAGACACCTTGGCGGTATAACGATGGTTCTGTTATATCTTACTTCAATTGGCATCCTACACAACCAGATGCATCAGTTTTTGGACTATTAGAATATCTGTGCATGAAAAAATCCGAACTATACCAATGGAATGACTGTTGGGAAACAATGGAAGGCGCTTTCCTATGTGAAAAGGAAATTGAATAGAATCATGCTGTGACAAAATATAAAAATTAGAACTTAACTACATAAACTTTATCTTTTTTTTTAATTTGTGACCTAATGTTACCTGTTTAGTAGACGTTAATCATATATTGTATATTAGTTGACTAGTGCAACAATTATTTTCTTAACTTATATTATTGAAAAACTAACCGAAGAATTAAAATAAAGGAATTCAACAAATGACCGAACAATACAATAATTCATGATTGCGACTAACGCATGAGTTAATTATCAGTGTTGTTTGGTCGCGGGTTTAATTTGAATTCTTTGATTAGTTATTCCTTTTCTTACACTGATAATTGGCTTTTTGGTGGAATTAAAGAAGAACTTATAAGAAACTTTATATTTTATGACGTCAGAGTTTATTTCACATGTAAAATTGTTGGTTTGTATTTCACTGGGAAATCACGGTAATTCATTGCAAGCAACGAAGAATTATCGAAGGAAAATCACAAAAATACTGAACTTAGAGGAAAATCAATTCGGAAAGTCCATAATCACATGGCAAAATCAAATAACAAAACGCATCAAAAACGAATGGACAAGAACTGTCATTTTCCTGACTTGGTACAGGCATTTTCAAATGTAGAAAATGGTGGATTAAACCTGGTTTAATAGCGCTAACCCTCTCACTTTGACGACAGTCTCATCAAATTCCGTTATATTTACATTGATGCGTTAAATAAACAGACACAATAAATAAAATAGTCAAAATATGGGTACATCAGTCATCATCGTATAACAATTTTAAAAGGAAAAATTTAACAGAACACAAAAACGTCTATCTACAAACACATTCATTGATTTGTGTGTCTGACGTCAGATAATTTTATACGTCACATAGATTTGTCGTTCAATGTGCATACAAACAATTTTAAAATTTACATAGGCAATATTAGCATATAGGGTTAAAAAATCAAAAGTATGTAAGAATAAATATCAGAAATAGACCGAGATTGAAAATAGTCCAAAAGTTATATATAGTATTTCTTAGAATCCACAAATAGTTAATTCCACTACGCGATTGAATGATTTTGACGTTTATGGTTCAAGGTATTTTGTAATTAATGCATAATAGAAATATATCGTAATAACATAAAATAGAACAATATCATACTGACGGGATCTTTTAAAGTACAGAGTCACGTTATCAGAACCAAAGAAATACAAAAAGTCGCATATACAAAACACGCCACCAAAAACGAAAGACAATACAAACACATTGACGAGATGTATAAGTACAGAGCCGCGTCAAACGGATATCACATAAAACCATTCAACAGTAAAAGTAATATTAATAATAGAACACAGACAAATAAAAAAACTATAAAACACGTTGTTAAGATGATAAACAACATCAGTACGCATAATCTATACATCAAAACCATCGTGTATTATTTGTGAAGTTGATACGGAATATTTATCAACAAGGTCTTGGTACCTTCCGATGAACTTTTTTAGAAAAAGGACGAGACGTTCTTTGACATACCCCTGGTTCATCAACTTTCTACTCAGACACTGATGACGTTTTACAAAGTCTGAGTAGGAGCTGCAAGCTCTTGAATATCGAATAAGTTGGGAAATATATATCCCATATGCAGGTGAAGTTGGTATATTGCTACTAAGGTGGGGGAAATTTATTCAAAATTAAAATCGTCTCGTTTGTCATAGATTTTGGTACTGAGATGACCGTGTAAGTCAAATTCGAGATATAAGTCTAAAAATGAGGAGGAGGAAGCCGTGTCTGTTGTTTCTTTAATCTCTAGTTCTGGGGGATATATATGTGGAACCCAATCAGAAAAATTCGGATTGTTTATGGAAAGAATATCAGCAATATATCTGAAAGTGAAATTAAATAATCTGGGTTCTTTGATCCTCTTGTTTTTGACAAGTGTCTGGAGGAACTCCGATTCATAAGAAAATAAGAAGAGGTCGGCAAGAAGAGGCGCACAGTTTGTTCCCATAGGAATGCCGACAATTTGTTGGAAAAGTCTACCTCCAAATTCAACAAATATGTTGTCGATAAGAAACTCCATCATACTGACCACTTAATCTTCTGTGTAGCATATTTTACCTTTTTTTTGTCACTATTAACGAAATATGCCTTATGAATCCCAAAGTAATAAATTTATAGCGTATGCTACCATTTTTATGTTGAAAAGAATTGTGGATTATTTTTTAAGGCGATTTTTCAATTTCACATGGGGAATGGTGGTATACAGGGTTGAAAAATCAAAAGTTTTGATAGAACTAATTTCAGAAAAAGACCGAGATTTAAAATTGTCTAGACGTTCTTTAGAATTTAAAGAATCCACAAATGGTTTATACCACTACGCGAGTAAACAGTTTCACAGTATTTCTGAAGACCCTCCTTCACTGCGGACAGAATTTTAGTCAATCTAATGGACAATTCTTTAGTGGAACATGAAGATGAGCCAGCAATATACCGTTGTTTGTACGGAATTTTATGAAGCTTTGGTATCCAATACAAACAAGGTAAGTCCTCCGATTTAGTGTTCAATGTCATGTTTATTGAAGCCATGAAGGACTTATGATTTGCTAAAATCTCATCCTTGTCAAATGATATGTCTTTGTATGTGGGATTACCGGATTGCTCCTTTATACCCAATTCTTTTACAAGACATTCGTAGTAATACGATTTACATACCAAGACAATATTATTTGAAGCTTTGTCCGCAGGAACAACAACATCCTTATCATGAAGATATGATAGACATTTCATGGCCTCTTTGTCTCTGAAAACAGACTTTGGTCGATCGTTCTCACAGTTTTTCAACTTGTGAATGCGACGTTTTACCAGAGACCTAATACGCATGGATAAATGAATGTGTTGGTTAAGCGTCAATAAGCCAGCAAACACAACAATATAAAAAAGTCATATGGAGGATAAGTCACCGTTTGAAAGACAGATGTCTCTCCAATATGCCAAAACCTAAATCTCCCCGTCTCTTTAAATGCTTAAAATAATTAAAACAGAAACAAACAATCTTATATGTGCATATATATCAAAATGGCACAATAACGAAAAACGTTAAGATATGAATACGACAATAACTGGCAAGTTTCCTAGACTCTACTAGTCTTATGTAAGATGACATAATGTTACGAAATTCATATTTCTTTCTATGTTGCACAGCTTGAGTGATCATTGTACTTAAAAACTAAACGAATATTGTAAGTTCAAAGAAAAAACGATTGAGATCCATACTAATTTTAAATAAAAACTACATACGTATATTGTTGTGGTAAATCAACATACAGCCGAAACTAGTTTTGTTTTACATGTTTAAGTCGAATGTACCGGACAAAAGAATTTGACTTATCCGAGGTTCGACTCATTTGAGGTCGAAAGTGTCGTCTTCAATTTTGAATGCACGAAATACGGTATTGGATTTGTGTTAACTACATTTTCGAACAATGTACACAAGTATAGATACAAAAATGACAAATAAAACCAATACACAATCACAAATATTTACAAAGGTCAATATAAATTTTGAAATCACTCGCGGATCGAAAAAACTCTGAAAAATCTCTGATATAGTCATCTGCTTTGCATTTAGTTGTTATGAATGTCTCGTAAATATCTTTATCCATTTATTTATGGTAATTATTGCATTTTCATTCTCACGATAAGTGCAATATCGCACTTTGGTCATTTAAACTCGTTTCGTTTTATGTCAGGCAAAAAATAATTTAAACATTCAAGTACCGCTTTGACGATTAAAAAGATGTTAATTATGGGTCACCATTAATATGTCATTTTAATTGTTTAACAAGCAAGTATGTTTACACAGCTTTAATCTCTTTGGGAAATAATTAGGTGACATAAGAATTGCATCCGATTTGAATTTTTATCGATACGTCTGCTACTTTCGAACTTCGATACATCGGGATCAATTTAAATTTTACATCGACGGGATTTAACAATTTACTCGGTATAACGAAGTATTCGAGTCAATCGGATTCACGTCATCATAGACAAATATGCATTGATCAAACGGAATTTTTACCGGGACCGGGAAATTACCTTTACTCATCTGAGTTTTCGACACAACCGAGCTCGACACAAATTCAGATTTTACTTCGTTTCCGCTTTCATTTTCAATAAATAAATAATATTGATTGTGTTGTATTATAAAGGCAACAGTAGTATACCGCTGTTAAAAATTCATAATTCAGAAAAAACAAACCCGGGTTGCAAACTAAAACTGAAGGAATCGCATCAAATATAAGAGAACTACGACGCAACAGAAACACAACATTAAAATGTAACACACACAAACACGAACTATAATATAACAATGGCCATTTCCCTGACTTGGTACAAGGAATTTTAAATAAAAATTGTGGGTTGGACATGGTTTTGTGGCATGCCAAACCTCCCGCTTTAATGACAATATTAATTATAACATTAAAATGACAACATTACATGACAGGACTACAATACAAATAAATGATACAAAATATAGGACAGAGAAACACATAAATAATAAAAAACAAATGTACCAGTTAAAAATTTTAATACGCCTGACGTGCGCCATGTTCACACGAGACTAATCAGTGACACTAAGTTTGGAAGCCAAAACAAGTACAAAGTTGTAAAGCACTGAGGACCAAAAGTCCTAAAAACAAAATGTAACCAATACATGGAACAATAAAACATTATTATTTTCTAAAATTTAGAATAATTCATACTTTTGTGAACAGTAAATTTTATAAAATTACTATAACAGATCTACATGATCAAACTAAAGTGGTGACTAGCTATAGAATAAAACCGGAAACATTTCAAAAATCAAAGCCGTGTTAGCTAAAACCAAGTGTAATGCTCAAAACGACGTCACATTTGAATTTGTAAAACAAGTTCCCAAGAAATTGTATGGGATTCAAGATTAGATTTGTATGACTATCTAACATTTTATTAAAAGTGAAAATTACAATTATACTAATTATTATAGAATTGTAGTATTAATTAGATAATTAATAGTATTATCTAGCTATGTTAGTGTTTCTCCTGATGTAAACTGTAAACTAATTAATAGATAAATATATCGTGTAAACTTCGTAGATCCAAACTAAAATTTAATACATAAACTGGATGATCAATTATCTTTACCATATCACACGAATACAACAGATTTGTTTTTATTTAAAACTACAAATGTTAAGACATTTGACAAAATATAACATCAAAACTAAATAAATGAATTTGGGATGGAAAAGTACCGTGACACGTCTTATAGCAATGCGAATTTACACTCACCAAAACAGTCACAATCGGTAATAAAATGATCAGATGTAATGACAAACCGAAATCTTAAATTTATTGATTGGTTGGTTGATTGTTGGTATTTAATGCTATTCTCCTCCAAGGGTGACTGGGGTATAGAAATATGGTCACTTGGTCTTCTCCCGACCGGCAGTAAAACGCTTGCCGAAGTGGGGCGTCCGTTTGGCTGTGCGGGATGTATCAAGTTCACAGTCACGTCCAGTCAGAAGGGGGACGTTAAATCCGATGCCTCGTGTAAAGAGAGTGCCACGCCCTTTGCACGTTAAGAACCCTTGCAACAACTCTTTTTAGGGGTCCGTAGGTGGCCTGTTGCAAGGCGAAATTTCTGTCCCTATCCAAGATATCCTGATTTTTCAGTGGCAGTCCAAATTTCCCCGACCATCATCCCAGATGGCCTCTATCGTATCAACCTACCTATTGTATTTATTGTGAACTTGTCCTCGTCCTGAATATGCATGAAATATTTGCCACTGGACGTTAAGCAACCAACAATCAATCAATCAATGTAATGCTATTCTCAGCACTACATGGTATGTAATATGAATGGATTCAAACGCATTGCCAACTTCCATTTTTTTAATTTTTTTTTAGATGGTAATTTACCTAACAAACTTAATATCGATCTTTGTACCATTTTGATGAGTTAAGCTCTTTCCAACTGATTTATAGAGTTTTTTCTTATGTTGTGCTAATAGATTTGTACACCAGTGTTTCAGGTTAGGGGTTTGAGCGCTCAAACACATGTTGAACCCCGCCACATTCGTTATGTGCCTGTTCCAAGTCAGGAGGCTATAGTTCAGTGTTTGTCGTTGGTTCATGATTGTCATATTTGTTTTTCTTAAATTGTTTTGTTATAAACTAGAATATTTGTTTTCTGATTTGAATAGTTTCCTATTTGTGGAGTCCTTTTATAGCCTACCATACGGTGTGTATTTTGCTCATTGTTGAAGGCCGTACAGTGATGGTAATTGCTTACATCCTTTTTATTTGACCTTTTGAGGGTAGTTATCTCATTGGCAATCATACCACTTTTCCTTTATATCAATATGAAAATAAAAGATTTCAACTGTTCGTTACTTGTCACAAAATAGTTACCGCACTTTTGACGTTCTAGGATCATATGCACAACACATTTATCGTTGTTTTAAGATGGAAAACGATTTTGTACTTAATATTGAAACCTTCAATGTAGGTCGCCTTTCGCAAATAGACTACACTGTCAACACTGATTGAGCTCTCCATACAGTTAATTGCTTGTTCTGTGCGAATATATATACGAATAAGTATACACGAATGATCTTACACTTAATACTGGATGTATTTGAGCTTGTATTATAAACATTGTCGTATTTATGGAATTCATTTCAAACTGACAACTTTAAAGTGTTTAACAAATAACAAGACACTTTCATCATGTTCATGGTATATCATTGTTTAGTGGTATTTTAAACTATAGGTTATGATGGTTATCAGCGAACTGTTTGACCGACGTCGTGTTTTATAATTCATTTTCTTGACTAGATTATTGATATTCTTAAATTATTGTACTCTTGTGTACATATCGGTGCAGTATAACTAGTTAACAAGATAACCAGTCATTGGGACTGGTCAAAGTTAACCTATGACAGGATTTAGGACTGCTCTGACCAGTTCTGGAACCACAATCTAGTTAACTTGAAAAGCGGACTTGGTCACGAGACCGTTTTATATCTGTTAACTCGGAACAGGTCCACTACTGATATAACTTAATTTCGAAACAAGTCCTGTCATAAGTTGACATAAGTTCGAACCAAAACTGAGCATCAAGTTATCTTTTGGCTGCTGCTCAACACTAAGTCAACTTGTAACCAGGACCGATTTCAAACAAAAAATATATGTCTTTGTTTCTTGGTATAAACATACAAATAAACTCATCATAGATACCAGGACTAAGACAAAAAGAAGACTACTGGATTAGACAATTGGGAACTGCAACACCGTATGGCTGCAATGACAAAATTGATGGTATAGGTATTCTATCTAGTCCTTCGTGTAACTCGGTGAATGTGATGAATATTTTCAACTCGACTCCTCGACGTAGACGCAGTCATGGTCATCGTCATTATACATCACCTTCTCTGCATGATGTCTCTATTAATGACTTGCTGTCATTCATACAAAACCCGTTAGGTATTCATCACATTCGCTCGAAACTTTATTCATTACCACTTTCAAAACTTCATTCTCTGTTCAATTTATGTTTGGAATCCACTGTTACAAACCCACATTCAAACCAATACAAACTTCAAGCTATAATTTCGGATATTGCAAGTCACAGACTTTTCAAGCCAGTTCGCATTGGAAAAGATGAAAAAGAGAAAAGATCTTTTCTAAATCTTTCCATTGCCAACAAAGGTTTCGATGGCGTCAACCTAGGCAATATCCTTCATCATACATGAGTTCAATCGAAAATACCTCCTTATTTCAAAGACCAGTCTGTACCAATAAATTCTTATACCTATACCAAACCTATTGCAACTAAAATTTTCAATTACAAACGCGTTTTGCAGAATCTCGATATTGACGACTTCAAGTCTAATCCTCCTGATTGCACTTGTGCTAGTTCCCAATTCATATATAATCCTGCTGGCCACGTTATTACCGGTGACATTAACATTGTTAATAACACTTCTCTACTAAATGTGTTATCGAAAGGTCCGAAATATCGTGAGCCTAAATCCATCAATTGGAAATACAACTTTTGATGGACTCAGTCGAGGATTATGCCAGCAATGGGCTAAACGTGAAAAGGAAGACGTAGACACTCTATCCGAATGGATTAAGGCAGTGAGGTCGTTAATACAAATCAGAATCAAGAAACTGAATGGGTCCATCAATGCCCATGCTACGTCAATCTTTAAAGACCCAAATGTTGCTAAACACTTATCCGACCTCCATGATAAATATGTTGTTGTCCCCGCAGACAAAGCCCCAAATAACATCGTTTTTGTCTGTAAAAGTCACTACATTAATTGCTTGATAAACGAATTAGGTATAGACAATTCACTTGGAAACTCAACATATACCCTCACGACACTTACCAAAGAGGAAATCCTGGATAATCATAGGTCTGTTCTTTGTTCCTTTGGTATTTCAACTAAAGATGAAGAACTGGATCTTCCATCACTGTATTGGATACCTAAACTACATAAGTGTCCTTACAAACAACGGTATATTGCTGGGTCTTCCAAGTGCTCCACGAAACCTCTTTCTAAATTATTAACATCTATTTTATCAGCAATCAAAGACGGGCTTCAAAGTTATTGTGAAACTGCCTATTCTAGAGGTGGCGTGAATCAGATGTGGATACTTAAAAATTCCAAAGATCTTTTAGAGTACATACAATCTAACTCTCTTTCATCTTGTAACAGTATTAAAACATTTGACTTTTCTACTCTTTACACAAGTATTCCACATTCCAAACTAAAAGACAAATTGAAAGAGTTGGTATTACTTTGCTTCATAAAAAAGAATGGCCAACGTAGATACAAGTATCTTGTCTTAGGGAGGGATAAATCATACTTTGTAAAGAATCACTCTGATTCAAACCAAAAATTCTCTGAAACCGATATTATCAAGATGCTTGATTTCTTGATCGACAACATATTTGTAACGTTCGGAGGACGTGTTTTTCAACAGACTGTCGGCATCCCAATGGGAACACACTGTGCCCCTCTACTTGCCGACTTGTTTCTTTATTATTATGAGGCTGACTTCATGCAGGAACTTATTAGGAAGAAAGATAAGAAGTTAGCAATATCCTTTAACTCTACTTTCCGCTATATAGATGACGTTCTTTCACTAAACAATTCAAAATTTGGTGACTATGTGGAACGCATCTATCCCATCGAATTGGAGATAAAGGATACTACAGATACAGTTAAGTCAGCTTTATATCTTGACCTACATCTAGAAATTGACAATGAGGGTCGGTTGAAAACAAAATTTTACGACAAAAGAGATGATTTCAGCTTTCCAATTGTGAACTTTCCATTTCTAAGTAGCAACATTCCAGCAGCACCTGCATACGGGGTATATATCTCCAAATTGATACGATATTCCCGTGCTTGCATTTCCTATCATGATTTTCTTGATAGAGGGTTACTGCTCACAAGGAAGCTATTAAACCAAGAGTCCAAATGGTGAAGTTGAAATCATCCCTTCGTAAATTTTATGGACGCCATCACGAGTTGGTTGACCGTTATGGAATAACCGTTTCACAAATGATATTCGATATGTTCCTTACGTCGTAACTACAATCCCCGTCCCTTTCATGCATGTGACCTACCGAATTAGACTATTTACCGGATTTGTAATCACATAAGCAACACGACGGGTGCTACATGTGGAGCAGGATCTGCTTACCCTTCCGGAGCACCTGAGATCACCCCTAGTTTTTGGTGGGGTTCGTGTTGTTTATTCTTTAGTTTTCTATGGTGTGTCATGTGTACTATTGTTTTTCTGTTTGTCTTTTTCATTTTTAGCCATGGCGTTGTCAGTTTGTTTTAGATTTATGAGTTTGACTGTCCCTTTGGTATCTTTCGTCCCTCTTTTAGTATATACGCCAGACGCGCGTTTCGTCTACAAAAGACTCATCAGTGACGCTTGAATCCAAAAAAGTTAAAAAGGCCAAATAAAATACGAAGTTGAAGAGCATTGAGGATTAAAATTCCTAAAAGTTTTGCCAAATACAGCTAAGGTAATCTATGCCTGAGGTTGAGAAGCCTGAGTATTTCAAAAATTTCAAAAAATTGTAAACAGTAAATTTATAAATATAACCATATCAATGACAAGTCATGTCAGCACAAAAATTGGGCTTGTGATACCCTCGGGGAAATATATCTCCACCAGCAGTGGCATCGACAAATGTATAGAACAAAAGTCAATATACTTTTCCGTGATAATAACAATACAGATTAAATACAGGTATTTGTAAATAAAGTACGCATACAACTTTGCTTATTATACATATTGAAAGCTTGCAGTGAGAGAAATTACTTTATATATCAAAACTTTCGATAAAATTTATTAATTTTGTTCGTCGTACCATTCACATTTATGTTTAAAGTGACTTATAGACCCAAAGGGGTGAGTGTTCTAATTATTGTTTTTTATATCTCACTGTATTATATTATATTATGTGAAAAAACCCATGTCACTATAATAAATAATTTACTTACTCACTCACTTACTTTATACAAATTGATCCGTGATCTGCCTTTCTTTAAATTAAAAACGATATTGGTTACTACATCTTTATAGGCTGCACCAGTACCGATAAACTTGGTTAATGGTTTTTTTCTTTTTAACATTTAACAATTTAATCGTCAGTCACACTTAAAAAGTAGTTTCTCATGCGAGTATAGCCATCTGTTGCCAGGGTTCAATTAAGCCCACTATTGATTCACAATTTCATTATATATATGTAAATTTTTATCTATTTTATTATAAACATTTGATTTGCATGTTTCATTTACGGTTACCAAAGGATCCTTAGTTCATAGATCGGTAAGCGCCAGAATCCTTGATCGTACCTCTCCAATAAATCTATACTATATCTTAACATGTGATATCTCTGTTTACAAATCGTCATCCAGTGTGACATGCATTTACCTGATAGAATAGAATAATGGAACTTTGTATTCACATGGTAATTTACTTAATGCTTGGGGAAAATGATCTGAAGTCTGTTACGTACCTTAATTTTTACCTTTGATTGGTTTCTATTTGGACGATTTCTTTCGTTAAAACCTACGTTTTCGTATGAAATTGACATCAACAGTTATTTCCCGTACACCAATGATTTAACTATCAAACTTATGATAGTGCTGACCAAATTGGTTAAAGTTACTGTTTTGCTGTCAAGGGTAGAATGTTTAAGAAATATCCGAGTTCCGAAAAAAAACCCATATTCAATACTATCTGCTATTATCTAATAAGGTCTTTCCACTTTTCTTTGCGTAGCGGGTTATTTAACAGTGTGCAACACATTTTTTATGTTAATTCGAAAAGACAGAAAAAAAAATTACAGTCATTTCTTATAATTTAATTCGAAATTCCATTTTAAACCGTAAAAAACCATCATGAAAAAACGTTGATGGCGTCACGGTCACATGACTAAATTATGTCTATGGGCTGATAACAAAATAACGTCAGCCAATCTGAAGACGTGTTACATCCAAAATTAAATTATTCGCTTTTAGCAGCGAAAATTGTTCAGTTTTGTCAAATTAAGGTAATAAAAATTGATAATGAATTATTCGACCTCATTAAATCCATATTCATGTGAAATCCAATTTAACCCCGTAGAAAGAGATAGAATAACGTATGAATTGTCCGTGTACGGTTATTTAAAGATAAAGAATGTCAAAATTGAAAGTGAAACAAAGGTAAATAATTTGATTGACTGATTCGATCCACAAAAATCATTCTTATAAAGCAAATAACGATGATAAACACAAAGTTTTAATCTATAATACAAAATTTAACAGACCAAAAAAAATCAAATTGCACGATTAGCTTAATCTGTTTATATCTATGCTTATGTTTACATCGCTTATATGGTCATAGAAGGTCACCTCAAAAGTTAATTATATGGCGTCTAGGCTAAATTTTACACAAAAGTAAGCTAAATCTTATTGAGACCATGGCCTGTAAATTGTTTATTTCATACTTTTGATAGTTTGGAAAAATGTTTAACATTAATATGAATAAAATATGACAGTTCTAGTCAAATTGGTGAACATGAATTTATAAAACCAAAAAGGATCAAAAGTCAAGCAACATCCAAAAATTTATAACATCAAATTTAGATAAAACAATATTTTCATTTTTATCGGGTATGGAAATACTGGCTAATGGGCAGTTGATACCCTCAGGGATTTATCGTCAACATGCAGTACTAACAATATAATAAACATAATGCACATTGTTTTTTAGCGTAACACTCACTAAGAATTTAGATTAAATGCAGAAGGATTGAAGGTAGAAATACAATGTTTATGGTTTTTTTTTAAGTTAAATCTTCAGAATAAATGATACAACTGATACAGTTAAGTCTGCCTCACATCTAGAAATTGACAATAAGGTTTGTTGAGATCAAACTTTATGAAAAAGGAAAAATTTCAGCTTCTTATTGTGAACTTTCCATTTCTATGCATCAACCTTCCAGCAGAGCTTGTTTAAGGGGTATTTATCTCACATTCGATACAATATAACAAATATATATGTTCCAAGTATCGTCACCAAAATTGTGTCCTCTTTTCCTCGAATGTGACATTACCGTATGTGCACAGATGTGGAACAGCTTCTGTTCACCCTTGCGAATCACCTGAGATCTCTCCCAGTTTTTAGCTGGGGTCGCGTTGCTCAGTCATTTGTTTGCCATGTTGTAGACTGTTGTTTGTCTATAGGTTGTTTTTTCGTGTTCTGCCATGACATTGTCAGTTTGTCTTTGACTTATGAGTTTCAGTATCTCGTCGGTATCTTCCACCTCTGTTTTGGATGTGTGTTTCCAGAAAAATAAAAAGGATGAAAATACAAAAATGGGTACGTGTATATCTGATATATCGAAAGATTTTTATTAACATTAGTATACATAGCATTGTGAAAGAATGTTTATATACTAGTTTTATAGTTAATTAAACAAATCAAAGAAATCTTGGTCGTAAATCAAATCTATAAAACGTGGATAACGCGAGTAAATAACGAAAATAAGCGATGTTACAAAGTTTGCCATTATTTCAAAGTACTCAACAAATACTTCATCAGATGTTTCAATACGGTAAATAATATACTTACAAAATGCTACAAAACCCGCGTAATATTCGGATAAAATTACATAGTACAAAATAACAAATACATTAAAGATTTAAGTATCATTGCGCACAGTGGAAAATGACGTTTACGACATTCCTGGCATACACTTTTGGTACTTTTTATATGTGTCCATGTGATATAAAAATAAGAAGATGTGGTATGATTATTGCTTACGAGGTAACTCTTCACCAGAGACCAAATGAGAGAATTTACATCTATAGGTGATCGTACGACCTTAAACAATGAGCAAAACCCATACTGCATAGTCAGCTATCAAAGGCACCGAAATGACAAATGCAAAATAAACTAAACGAGAAATTTAATGGCTGATTAATGTATAAACAATGTCGAACGAAAAACATAATTATATGATATGCAGCAACAAACGACAACCATTGAATTACAGGTTTCTGACTTGCGACAGGCAATACAACCTCCTGACTTAGGACTGGCTCACAAACAATTTGGCAGAATTAAACATGTTTGTGACTGCTCAACCCTCCCCTAACACTGGACAGTGGTTTTATAGCACAACATAAGAACAAACTTTACAAACCAGTCGCTAATGGCTAAACTCAATAGATCGGTACGAAGCACAAACACCAACTTACATAAAAACAACTGACACAAAGCACCGATGTAAGAGCAGTTACTAAAAGCTAGTTCAACGTTACTTACGACAGTTAAATCGTATTCGCCCAACAGATTTAATTTAGAGACGTCACAATCAGTCTGAAAAACGCATTTATAAACTTGTGCACCTTCTTATTTATCCATTCAAAAAGGCCACCGGTGATTGAAACAGTCATTAAAAGAATATGTTATCTTTAACAAACAACATTTTTTTTTGTCGAGCCTGCGACTTCTGTCGCAGAAAGCTCGACATAGAGATAGTGATCCGGCGGCGGCGTTAGTTCACTTCTTAAAAGCTTTATATTTAAGAAGGCGGAAGACCTGAATGCTTCATAGTTAGAATATAGATACCCTATGTTACGAAGTGTCCGTATGTCACATGTCCATTGTCCTTGACCTCATTTTCATAGTACAGAGACTACTTGAAAAAAAGGCGAGATATTTTGTAATGTTAATTTCTTTCTTATTATAAGTAATATGATAACTATATTTGGTATGTGCGTACATTGGAAGGTCCTCGTGCCCGTCATACCTTTTTCACTTAACCTCGACCTCATTTCATGGATCAGTGAACAAGGTATCTCAGATACTATAAGCAATAGGTCTAGTATATTTTGGAAGGATTGTAAGGTGTACATGTCCAACTGGCAGGTGACATCTGACCTTGATCTCATTTTCATGGTTCAGTGGTCAAAGTTAAGTTGGTTTTTTTTTCTGATTCTTTATGCAATAAGTCAACTACATTTGGTTTATGGAAATACTTTATGATGTGCATGTCAGTATCGCAGGTTTTATTTGACCTTGACCTCATTTTCACGGTTCACTGCTCAGTGTTAAGTTTTGTGTTTTGGTCTGTTTTTCTTTAATTACAAGCAATAGGTCAACTATATTTGTTGTATGGGAGGATTGTAAGTTGTACATGTCTGGCTTGCTTGGTTCATCTGACCTTGACCTCATTTTCATGGTTCATTGGTTAATATTTAGTTTTCCTGATTAAGTCTGTTTCTTAGAAACTATACGCAATAGGTCAACTATATTTAGTGTATTGAATAATTGTAAGGTGTACATGTATTTATCCTTTGGTTTATATGACCTCATTTACTTGGATCATGTAAAGTTTACATATGTATGCGATAGTTGTAGTAAAGCTTTATGTTTAGGACTATCAACATACTATCAATTGCTAGTAAGGAAGGCGAGACGTTTCAGCGTGTGCACTCTTGTATGACTGGGAAAATAAAACCATGTACGCTTTATTCTCTGATTTGTTTTCTCTCAAAAATTTATTTTGCTATTGTTCTCTAATGGAATCTATTTTAGAGGATTTTTAAAGATAAACTATGAATTTTGCCATAACCAAGGATGTATTTATACGAAATGAAAAAAGGAGTATATGTTCTTGTTGCACATGACTTCTGTTTTAGGTAAAATTATCGAAATATTTTATTCAGATAGTTTATTAAGCTGAGGACAACCCATGCTTTGCAAACTTTAGTGGGGGGGGGGGGGGGGCGAACGTCAGCCACGTACCCGCATGTATCCGCCCCTGCTTGCAGAGTAAGGTTATTGATAAGATACAAATTTTATTTAATTATTAATAACTCTGTCTTTCTTTTGTCAGCAATTCTACCATGGCAACAGCTAAACCTTCCTGCGGTGCATGCAATATCCAGCATATTACTAGTATATCCATAGTTTGGTGCACAGAATGTGATGAAGGACTTTGTCCGGAATGCAAAAAATAGTATATTTTAAAGGTATCTCGATACCATACAACTGTGCCGATAACTGTGTATCAGGAAAGCGATGTTTAGGAAATCAATCAAATATGTGACGTACATAATGAGAAGTATACAGTTTACTGTAAAAAAAAACACAAATGCTTCTGCTGTAGTAGTTGTATTGTAGAAACTCACATCGAATGCCAAAAGATCGCAAAACTGGCTGATATCCTCCAAAACACCAAATGTTCAAATACTTTCTATGAGATAGAGCATTTGTTAGCTGAACTCACCGAAAATATTCGACGAATACGAGAGAGCCGACAGAACAACCTTAGGAGATTATCTGAAAAGAAGAATCAGATTGAAAAAGAAATTAAACAAACCAGGATTACAATCAATAACCATCTAGACATAATACAAGATGACATGATAAAAAAGTTACAAGCAGCTGAAGAAGAAGAAAGCAAGCAAATTGGCAGGTTGTTGACATTATTAACGGAGAAAGACAATGAGATGATCGAATACCATAGAAAACTGGAAGAATTTCAGCAATTTGCCCCAGAACTTGAGGCATTTATTTCTATGAAGCAGCTAGAAAAAAAAGTCTTGGAAAAAGGAGAATTTCTTGTTTCAATTATCAACACAGAAAGTTTTAGAGATCGTGAGTTGTCGTACCATGGTCACGCCTTCATACAAATACTCGTCACCGATGTCAGGAAGTATGGAGAAATAATAATTAATAAAAAAGCATGTGATGTTTCCCTGAAAAGGAGGAAAAACAATCAAACCGAAATTATCGTGCCGCACAACTTATGCAGGTCAGTCGAAAATACTTTTCTTCAGCTGCATCAAACAATAAATATATTGAGAAATACCACCTCTGGTTGTTGCATGATGCCAGATGGTAGAATGGTGTTTTCTGATTGGATTGATAACACTGTCAGCGTATTCAACACTGATGGATCAAAGAATTTTGAAATTTCAATAAAACAGCCATTTGATATAGCGTACTTCAGCGAAGACAATACACTGGCTGTAACATCATATGAATTTCCCAAATGTTGCATTTCAATGATTGATATACACAGCAAAAGCATCGAGAAACAAATACCACTGGATATTTATTACAGTTGTTTATACGGTATAGCAGTGAAAGATACCAAACTAATTTGTTCTACAATTGGAGGAATACAATTGATCGATCCGTACAACAACTCAAGAAGTTATATAGTCCAAGACCGTAATATACATGATTGTTGTTATGTTGCAATGTTCGGTGATAAAATTTACAGTTCAAATCGCAAATCGAACTCCGTGACATGTTATAATCTACAAGGTACTGTACAATGGACGTTTAAAAATGAAAGCGTCCTGGAGACACCACGCGGTATCTCGGTAGACAATGATGGTAAAGTGTACGTTATAGGGCAACTGTCTAACAACGTACTAGTTATATCTGCTGATGGACAACAACACAAGGAAATACTTACAGCCAGTGATGGTCTTTCCGGCCCTCAATATTTGTATTATAATAGAGGTACACACCAGTTACTTGTGGCAAAAAACCAACAAAATGCCATGCTTTTAACTGTTATTTGAAATATTATATATTGAACATTTTAAACACTAGACACACATTTTATTTTATTCTAATGGAAGTGAAATAGCTTAGGAATACAATAGTATATTTGAATAGTTACACGATTCGTATCTCTTATATTGTGGTGGTATCAAACGAGAATGAAATATACTCGCTATAAAATAAATAATCCTTTTAGCAATGGAATGATCATTATATAAAAATAAGGAGATGTGGTATGATTGTCAATGATACAACTCTCCACTAGAGACCAAATGACACAGAAATAAGCATCTATAGGTCACCATATGACCTTCAACAATTAGCAAAGCCCATACCGCAGTCAAATATAAAAGACCTCAATATCACAAATGTAAAACAATTCAAACGAGAAAACTAACGGCCAATTAATGTACAAGACAACGAACGAACAAAAATAATACGTAACACAGCAACAAACGACAACCACTGAATTACAGGCTCCTGAATAGTTTAGGAATACACATTTACAATATCATATTTGAATAGTGACACGATTTTTTATCTGTTATATTTGGCAGTATCAAACGAAAATGAAATTTACTAGCTATAAAATAAATTATCCTTTTATCAATGTGGCTTTAATTTTTATACGACCGCAAAAATTTTAATTTTTTGGTCGTATATTGCTATCACGTTGGCGTCGTCGTCGTCGTCGTCGTCGTCGTCCGAATACTTTTAGTTTTCGCACTCTAACTTTAGTAAAAGTGAATAGAAATCAATGAAATTTTAACACAAGTTTTATGACCACAAAAGGAAGGTTGGGATTGATTTTGGGAGTTTTGGTCTCAACATTTTAGGAATTAGGGGCCAAAAAGGGCCCAAATAAGCATTTTCTTGGTTTTCGCACTATAACTTTAGTTTAAGTGAATAGAAATCTATGAAATTTTGACACAAGGTTTATGACCACAAAAGGACGATTGGAATTGATTTTGGGAGTTTTGGTTCTAACAGTTTAGGAGTTAAGGGCCAAAAAAGGGCCCACATAAGCATTATTCTTGGTTTTCGCACAATAACTTTAGTATAAGAAAATAGAAATCAATGAAATTTAAACACAAGGTTTATGACCACAAAAGGAAGGTTGGGATTGATTTTTGGAGTTGAGGTCCCAACAGTTTATGAATTAGGGGCCAGAAAGGGGCCCTAATAAGCATTATTTTTTGTTTTTGCACCATAACTTTAGTATAAGTAAATAGAAATCTATGAAATTTAAACACAAGGTTTATGACCATAGAAGGAAGGTAGGGTTTGATTTTGGGAGTTTTGGTCCCAACAGTTTAGGAATAAGGGGCCCAAAGGGTCCAAAATTGAACTTTGTTTGATTTCATCATAAATTGAATAATTGGGGTTCTTTGATTTGCCGAATCTAACTATGTATGTAGATTCTTAATTTTTGGTCCCATTTTCAAATTGGTCTACATTAAGGTCCAAAGGGTCCAAAATTAAACTTAGTTTGATTTTAACAAAAATTGAATCCTTGGGGTTCTTTGATATGCTGAATTTAAAAATGTACTTAGATTTTTAATTATTGGCCTAGTTTTCAAGTTGGACCAAATGGGTTCCAAAATTAAACTTTGTTTGATTTCATCAAAAATTGAATAAATGGGTTCTTTGATATGCCAAATCTAACTGTGTATGTAGATTCTTAATTTTTGGTCCAGTTTTCAAATTGGTCTACATTAAGGTCCAAAGGGTCCAAAATTAAACTAAGTTTGATTTTAACAAAAATTAAATTATTGGGCTTATTTGATATACTTTATCGAAACATGTACTTTGATTTTTGATTATGGGCCCAGTTTTCAAGTTGGTCCAAATCAGGATTCCATATCAAGTATTGTGCAATAGCAAGAAATTTTCAATTGCACAGTATTGCACAATAGCAAGAAATATCTAATTGCACACTATTGTGCAATAGCAATTAATTTTCAATTGGAGTTATCTTTCTTTGTATAGAATAGTAGTTGATAATATATGTTGGAAATTTGCCAGACATGACTATGATGTCATTTTCTATTTTTATTTGCCAATTACTTTATGTAATTAACTTCATTGGAAATTTGCCAATATAAAATGTTGCTGATGAAGCTTTTTTTCCTTATCTTATCTAAAATGTTTTTAGATAATGTATGTTGGACATTTGCCAGACATGACTATGATGTCATTTTCTATTTTTATTTGCCAATAACTTTATGTAAATAACTTCATTGGAAATTTGCCAATATAAAATGTTGCTGATAAAGTTTTTTTTTCCTTATCTTATCTAAAATATTTTTAGCTTAAAAGTTGTGTCCATACTTGTTCTCATTTCAGATTTCATAAATAAAAAGAAAATTTCTTCAAACATTTTTTTGACAGGATTAATATTCAACAGCATAGTGAATTGCTCAAAGGCAAAAAAAATTTTAAGTTCATTAGACCACATTCATTCTGTGTCAGAAACCTATGCTGTGTCAACTATTTAATTTTAGATTTAAATAAGTTTGAAGAAGAAATCTTTAATTGATTTGTAAAATCTTGACATTTGTTTTGTGTAAAAAACCCATATAATGTCAAAATTTGATCACAATCCAAATTCAGAGCTGTATCACGCTTAAATGTTTTGTCCATACCTGCCCCAACTGTTCAGGGATCGACCTCTGCGGTCGTATAAAGCTTCGCCCTGCGGAGCACCTGGTTAAGTTTTAAAGCTATGACTAGATAAGATAAGGTAAGATAAGATAATTTTATTAACCAATCATGGTGCCCAAAATTTGAGCTATACAATCAAATGAATTACAAAATAAAGCACAGAAAATGATTAGAATGATTAAAGTACAATTAAACAAAAAACCACATGAATACACATTTACACTAATTAACCTGATATAAACCAAGTTATTGACAAAACATAGTTGTTATGGGTGCCACTGTGACCTGGAGAAATTACATAAATCTTTAGGATAGTTCTAGGTCTATGGGAGACAACTCCTGATCAATTTTAATTTATATATATATATATCTCATATATATTTTTTCTTCTATTTTTTATTTTTTTTTTTTAAACAACAATATTTTCTATAATTTTCTTTCGTTCTTCAAAAAGGGAGTGCAATAAATTAGATAAGTTTGAAGTAACAAACAAATCTTCAGATGAAAGAATCCAAACAAATTTCATTTCATCAGATAATCTTGAAAAATTTTTGAATTTAGAATTTAAATTAGATAGATGTTGAGATCTAGTATCTTTTAGAACAGGACATTTTAAAAGAAAATGTAGTTCGTCTTCAACTGCGTTCTTACATAGCTTACACTTTCTGTCTTCAGCTTTAATTCCAATATACCTCCCTCTTTCTATTTCAAGATCATGACAGCTAGTTCTAAATCTTGTGATTATTTGCCTGTCTTTTTTTGAATTCATTTTTAAATATGGTTCAAACATAAAAATATTTTTAAATTTTTTGTAAGTTCTTAATTTATTGCCAGATTGTAAATTAGTACACTTCCCAGAATTGCTTTCTAAACTCGCTAACCAGCTTTCTTTAAATTTAATAGTTAAAGATGTTTTTACTTTTTTTAGAATATGGTTTTGTTTAAAGTTTGACTGGTTAACAAATAGATATTCTAAGTCTAGAAATTTAAATATATGTTTAATGCTTCCTATCCAAGATTCCTGGTTATGTTTGTCCATAGAATGAGATAGATTTATGGCTTCCCTTAGAATAATATTTGAAGGTTCAATATCTTTCATAAGATGGATCCAATATTTTACCATATTCATTATTACATAATACAGTGTAGGGAGTGAACCTAGTTCTCCTCTACATGCCATATTTGATGTTTTTATATTAACTCCAAGTGAAAATTTACAAAGCTTAGTATGAATTTTCTCTAGTACAAGATAATCAGTTTCTTTTGATATAAAGTTATCCAAATGTATTTGTTTCTTATGTGGTATATAACCCCAAATTTCAGATCCATACAACAAGATTGGTCGGATTGTATGGTTATAGATGTGTAATAAAGTACTAGGTTTTGGGCTTTCCACTGAAAAGGTCTTCCTTAATTTGAAATATGCTTTCATTCCTTTGTTATAAAGTTCTTTCTTTGCTATTTGGAAACTCCCAGACGATGAAAAATTTATACCTAAGTATGTGTAGTTCTGTACACATTCTAAAGTCTGGTTTCCTAATGATATTTTAATATTTTTAAGTCTTCCTGATTTGTTAAATACAAGAACCTTGGTCTTTTTTATGTTAACTGTCATTTTATAATCAACTGTAAATTTATTTAATTTGTTAACACAATTTTGAAGTCCTTGCTCTGATGATGATAAAAGAACTACATCATCAGCATACATTAAAATATTTAAAGGATGTGTATTTAATGGGATTGGGTCACATGTTTGGTCAAAATAGGTTGGCAAATCATTTAAATATATATTAAAGAGACAGGGACTGAGATTATCCCCTTGTCTTACTCCTATATTTGATTTAAAAAGGTTTGTCCTGTGTTGGTCTATTTTCACACAAGTTTCTGTGTTTTCATACATACATTTTATAATGTCATAAAATTTTGTTCCAACACCTATACATTTAAGTTTGTAAAAAAGGTGGAGATGTGAAACTGAATCAAATGCACGCTTAAAATCTACAAAGCATGCATACAGAGGCTTCGAATTATTTTTCACAAATTTTTGAATGATTGTATTTAACACATACATATGGTCTGTTGTGCGACATCCTTTAGTAAAACCAATTTGCTCACTTCTAATTATATTTCTAGTTTTTAAAAATTTTGTCAACCTGTTATTTAGAATTGAATTAAATAACTTGCCTATGTTATCTGCAATAGTAATGCCCCTGTAGTTTGATGGATCATGTTTAGATCCAGACTTGTGAAGGGGGGTGATAAAGCCTTGGCCCCATAATTTTGGATAAATACTACTGGAAAATACTAAATTAAAGAGTTTTTGTATTAGAGGGATACAAACGGTTTGGCTATATTTTATCATTTCATTCGAGATCATGCTGAATCCACTCGATTTAGAATTCTTAAGACTTTTTATTGCTTTTTCTATTTCCTCAGGTGTTATTAAGTAGTCAAGTTTATTAAAAACATTTTCATTATGGAATGATTCAAGTTTCTTCTTAATCAAATCATCACTATATTGTTCATTCTTATTTAATTTTTGAAAGTATTCTTGCCATTCAGATGGGTCGATAGTATTCTCAGATTTGTTTTGACTATTATTTGAGATATTTTTAATTTTATCTAGTAGTTGCCAATAGGCTTTGGGATTTTGATCATATAAATTATCGAGTTTATTCATGATGTCTTGTTTGAATTTTCTTATTTTTGCTCTTCTTTGTTTTCGATATGATTTCAGGCATTTAAAAAAGGACCCTCGTATATAAGGATCTGTGTTGTGATTTTGCATTAATTTGTATTTTCGATATAAGTTTTGTTTTAAATTTTTGACTATGAAAACAATGAAATAAACATAATGCATTGTTTGAACTCTTGTTCGCATGTATTGGTATGGGTTTTAATTCTTTTTCTCATGTTATGTTGGATGTTTTTACTATTTTTCGCATGTAATTTTAGAAGTTTTTACTTTTTTTTCGTGTATTGTCGGATGCTTTTACTCTTTTTTGGCATGCATTGTCGGGTCTTTACTCTTAATATCGTCCATTGTCGATTGTTTTAACTCTATTAGTCATTTGTTGTTGTATGTTTTTACTCTTTTTCTCATGTATTGTCGGATGTTTTTACTCTTTTTCTCGAGTTTAAATGGATTTTTTACTCTTTTTCTCACGTATTGTTGGATGTTTTTACTCTTTTTCTCATGTGTTGTTTGAATTTATTTACTCTTTTTCTCATGTATTGTTTGAAGCAATATTGTATGACAAATTGTGTTATAAATTTTTGTTTTGATCTTTGGTGTTTTATGTTGTTTTGTGTACTGTTGTTTGTTTGTCTCTTTATTAGATATGGCGTTGTAAGTTTAGTTTTGATTTATGTGTTTGAATGTCCCTGTGGTATCCTTAACCTCTCTTTTACTTGGGTTAGTACATTTTATGATCATTATGTTGAGTTGACTTCAATAATTTTAAACATTTCATTTTTATCTTCACACTTTTCTTTTAGCACAGAAAACAGATATATGTTAACTAGCTGAGTTAAACTTAACTCGATAATATAAGCATGGATTTTTGAACTGTACAATTGGTATTCTACTTTGGGTGTTAGACAGTTACAGAATAAAATTTTGAATAATTGCCGTAGAAACAAATATCTACATTAGTTTGATTGATTGGCTAATTGCTCCAAAACGTCCATTATAAAATATTACTGGTATATTCAAGATAATAACATGTTATGCAATATATTTTTTGTTTTGTACTTCCAGAGAATTACCTTCACTTGCTCAGATATAATGAACACTTTTAATAGATATGTTTTAACACAGAAAAGTCATTCTTTGTTTTTCTTTATTTCAGTATAAATGTATTTACCAGTATATAAAATATTTTCATGATTCAAACAACAATTATTTGTCTTTTTCTAAATTCTATGTATTAAAAGAAATGTGGGGGTTACGTACATGACGGAGTGAAATATGCAAAGAGGATTATATAAGCGGTAATGGTAATAACGCTACATAGGGTCTTAAGCAGGTGAAAAGGAAATACTTATATTGGTATGAAAATAAGGAGATATTGTATGACTGCCAATGAGACAACTATCCACAAGAGGCCAACGGACAAAATATGAAGGGTTACCGTATGGCCTTCCACAATAAGCAAAACTCGTACCGTATAGTAGGCTATCAAATGCACCGACATGAGCAAAAGTGAAACTAAAGATAAAACCAACGGCTTGGTAGAAGCTTTAAAAAAGCAAAACGAATAACAAATATGGCATACAACAATCACTTCGTTTTAGGCTCTTGACTTGGAACAGGCACATACAGCAGGTGGCGGGGTTAATCATGTCTGAGCAATGAATCCTTCCCTTAACCTGGGACAGTATTGTTACAGCACAGCATAAGAACAAACCGTACACACCAATTGAAAGACCCAGCCACATAAGATCGGCACGAAGCCCCAAAAAAAATTCCAACTAAAAAAGAAACCATGCTTGACTAAATAGCAATCAGTACACGTTCAACAGATTCAGTGTAAAGACACCATACACAATATGAGAAAAGCAACACCTTGTGCAATGCCAAAATATAAATATCGACAGCATGAAGTACCATAAGTGTTCATAATTGTGTAACAAAACATATTCAGTTATGTTTTGACTTAGTACCGACAAAACACTATTCAAATATCTTACTTCAAAGAAATGTTAAATGGATAACTTTTAAAAATGAGTTTAATCAAAATTTTGCATGGATCGTATCTAAATGTACGAACTTCATTTACAGCATCGCCGTAAACCTTTGGATGTGACCATGGTGACATACCGTTTTGATAGGTTTCTACAGCTGCAGGCAAATTTCGAAAGCTAATCTTAATTCTCATATATATGAAAAATTTAAGTAAATGTTTTCAGTAATTTGTGATTACTAAATCCCTGACTTAAATATTTTGTCGGTTGTAATTAGATTACTTCCTTTAAAATCTAGAACATTCACTACAAAGGAACAAACAAAAATTAGCAATTAGGCGCACAATCGTCTCTGATGTCGTTAATGTTTGTCTGCAGTCAAATGCGAGCTGAAGTTTTAAAAGAGTACTTGTGTTATAACTAGACCAATTGTAATGTCGTATGATTTACTAATTAGCAGACAAATCTGCAAATATATCCTGGCAATTTACTGCTCACATAATGATCTCATTATTTATTCTATCTCAATCAAAATTTGTCTTTTGGCTACACTTTAGAAAATATAAAAGAAAGAAAAAAGCTGGCTGTCTTATCAGGCCAGCAAAGCAGTCAACATTACATGACTACAGTCATTTTACATTTGATTAAGAAAAACACAAAATTTTAATTTTGATTGCTTCTTACTTAAAATAACGGAGGAGAAAACAATAACGTATTGCAACCTTTTTAAAGACTGATGGGCATTTCTTAAAATCTTTATTATGTATAAATCAATATTTGAAACAAAGATGGTGAGTATGCAAATAGACAACATTAAAATATTGATAAAAATATCTAGAAGACAAAATGGAGTATACGTCACTGAGACAACAAATTAAGATACAGACACTTGTAAACCAGTTTTGAACTGAACAGCTCATAATAAAATGTACAATGAATTATGAAGTCATGTTCAGTCTTTCAATTAATCTGCAGACTCCTCTTTTGAAGTCGATCCAATACTGTTCAGTAGCATTTTCGCCAATCTGTTGAAATAACAACTTCTGCACAGTCTCAACATAAACTGAACACATCGTAATTGACTGCAAGCGAATTGTCTGATGAGAACTACATTCACCGCATTAGATAGGTCTGAAATTTGTTTGAAAAACTTAAAATGACTTTATTATTATTTGTTCACTTTTATGAGCTGTTCAGATCGATATGAACGTTTCAGACTTACTTTTTGATTACGAGTGAGACGATCAAAACACTTCTAGAGGTCAGCATACAACGCTTTTACCTACGATCACTTCAGCTCTCGATGGCTCCGAGTTTAGAAATGTTGTGAATGAAATGTTATGAATGAATTTAAAACGCTACCATTTGTAGTTTCTATGAGGGTTTTGAATAATTCTTGATTGATTGATTGGTGTTTAACGCCATTGTCAGTACTATTGTGCTTATTCGTGGCGATCAGTTTCATTGGTGAAGGAAGATGGAGTGCCTGGGTAGAACCATCGACCTAGTGATACATTAGTTCGACTTCGACTACTTAGACCACTCAGTCACATTCAGAATATTTACAATATAACTATGAAACAATTTCTGACAAGGTTCTTTGTGATATCCATATGTTGTTGGGTAAACTAGTTTATATTTCTCAATTCGTTCCTGTGACGATGTTGATCAGAAATAAAATAAAATTGTAAAAAAAAAAAAGTACGATAGAAATAAGTTCTCCATATCGATATGAAAGGCAACAACAAAAGATGAACAAGCAAAACAATACACCACGAGATTCCAAGCTTTAAAAACTTTCCAGATTCAAAACAAATAGTAATAGGTGTTCTCTCATGTTTAAAACCTCCAGCATATCTACAAAATATACCATGTTTAAAAATACAGCCAACTGTTTATTATTTTAAATAACAAATTATCGACATGATCAGATACAAACTCACTACATTGTACAATTTATGTATTGTTCAGAGGGTAAGATAATAGACGATACTCATTCTGTACGCAAGAGATGCAAAAAGCCCTTTAATCTTAATGTAGACATGAGCTTAAGGCAACGATTAAATTTGAAGGTGTTTGACTTTTTGAAGACCCACAATAACACGAATAAGATTTATTTTAGACATTTGGAACATGTTTTGTTCTTTGAAAATACTTTCCATGAGAATGGGCATTGGTAATGGATAGGAAAGGCTATTTGTTAGGTGAAAGTCTTTTTGATGTAGCGATCCTAACCAATAGAGTATGTTAAATCATTCCAATGATTTATATTTTTGTACTCCTTATCTTAAATCAATTATCAATAGACCCATTTTTTATGTAAACGAGTCAGTTAATTACTCACACAATCCGATTCTAAAAAGATAAATGTCATTAAGACTATCTCCGTTAGATAGTAACATTGCCTTGATATTCCTATTAAAAAATGGAGTATCCACCCTTATTACATCTGCAAGACTCAGTCTTGGTTTCCCTCCATCATCGTTCTATTAGTCGCACATTGAAAACAAAAACAAAACAGGAGCTTTAACGTTTACAGTAACCCGAACAAAGGTTGCCCTAGCTTCTATGCGAGTCCTACACTCTCTTAGGACTTCTATCATATGTTGTGTTTTTGTCGACCGTTTTCCATAACACTTAACTTCATTGGCTCTGCACCAGACGCATCCCTGGTAACTTTTCCGTTGATTGTTGTTTATAATGTATTGCAACACTTAAGGATTAAACATGCAATTCACCGTTTCGGAATCTATAGGACTATGGGTAATCTCATTGTTCGTACACCAAAATGAAAATAACGTTACGTCATTGGTTGAATTTCTATTGTTTATCACGTATTTCACCAATCAGAACGTACGCTTTTGGAAATATTACCCAGAATGCATTAGATTCTGAAACGGCTAATTACGTCCTTGAGTGACAGATATGAAACAAGAGTATGTCTTTTTAAAACACCTGCCAGCTGGCCCTATCATTTCAACATATTTAGTGAGCCGTGAAACAAGCTTGGTAAAAATTATCTTTGCTTCTTTTTTTTCTAAATTTGTCCTATTAGAATTGAATTAAAGCTCGAAATTGAATCCAAACATAACGGCCACGATTCTGTTACCCCACCCTTTTCATATAATTTAGATATTAAAATGTATAACTTTTTATATATTGCTTAGGTAGAAATATAACATTTTCCCTTATTGGTTGGGTTTTGTGTGTGAGTTGGGAAAAGTGGAATAACTTAAATGTCAAAAGAGGAAAAATATGTGGATAAAACGCAGTCGCTTTCAACAGGAAAGATGACAGACGAAGAAGAATTAACAATTAAGACATAAAAATAAAAATTACATACATGTTACGCAATGTTTACTGCCAAAATTTATAAAAGTAAAACACCCAATTTTCCTCAAATGTTTACGAGCACTGCCTTATGCTAAACACCCCAATAACGAAAGTTTGTATGTAGTAATCACTTGATTGTGTATCAACTCCCCAATAATGCCAGTTGATTATAGCTGATTTTTAACCTCTGTTTTAATAGGTATCTTTTATGAGAAGGAAGACAGGACAACACATTAGTAAATAAGTTACTACCGAAGTTTGTTTTGAATAATACGATAAAGAAAGAATTAAAAAAAATATCTTCTTTAATGATAACAATGATTCGTCATCACTATTGCAAACACATTAAATGACAGAAGCAAGAATATTTTGTTTATTAATGAATCGAATATTTGGCTGTAGATACAAAATAATTTAGTACAAAAGTTCTTTTTTATTAATCGTTTTACCTACCAACTCCTCATTTACGTCAGGTAATTATAGCTGATTTCATACCCCTCTTCATATGTGCTTTTTAAGAAAGAAGACAGGACAACCAATGTTGAAAAAAGGTTACTACCGACATTTGAATTGAACAATACGAACTATTAAACTATTAAAACATTTGAATACATATTTTTTTTAAAGACACAATGATTAGTCATCACTACTGTGAACAAATTCATTGAGAGGTGAGGGATGCTTTTGTATCAACGAATCAGGAATTTTTACTAAGCATACACACACAGGAACGTATTGGGCACTTTTCGATATAAATTACGTGATGGAGATAATTACACTCAAGTAAAAGGAAGAACTTAAAACAATGTGATATTATCGCAGAGACCAAGATTACGTATTAATTCACACGGTTATAAATAAACTTTTTTTGTGTATCATATATAAAAAACAAATTTGTGCTATTAAAAATAATACTAGTATGTATTATTGATATAACTGCCACATGATTAGTCACGTGCAAATATCTATCTTATATATTAAGATGTATAAAACCTTAAATTATCAATTATATCTCATAATTCCTGTGTATTCCGATTGAATACTTAGTTCTATAAATTTGCGGTTTTACTTTTGCAGGTGCAGATGTTCAGTTATAAGACGAAAACTGAATATCAGTCAATGTATCCAACAATGCAATTTACACGAAAAATCGTAATAGCTTTATTAGATTTAATTTGTCATTTAATTTATGCCGATACTACTTTTTTCGTTGCCAAAAAGCAATCGTACTTGCAAAATTGGTTCATACATGAAAATACAACAAGGTTAACAAATCAAAGTTTAGTTCAATGTATTTCACAGTGTGGAGTTCTGGATAAATGTATGTCTATTTCTCACCGAGGGTCAACCAATGAGTGTATAGGGTTTGACAACGCTTATATTGTCCAACCTCCAACATTAGGATATAGCAGTGCTGGATGGAGTTATTATTTGGTGCTAAATGGTGAGTGTTTATTTTTATAACTGTTTGTTATACATGTATATCTTTTCATTGTCTTAACACAATTTTTGGGTCTTATTCTTTATTTTTCTATGTTGTGTCATGTGTACTATTGTTTGTCTGTTTGTCTTTTTCATTATTAGCCATGGCGTTGTCAGTTTATTTTCGATTTATAAGTTTGACTGTCCGTCTGGTATCTTTCGTCCCTCTTTTTTACTAATTGACAAATAGCTGGAAAATCACGATCATCATGATCATGTAAAGAAAATAAAGAATATCTTATTTATTTGCATTGAATATGAAAGTAATAATAAGATGAGGGTAAAATAAGTGGATCAAATACATGATGCCTTTTTATTCCATTTGTACACATTGTCAATGCCAGTGTTTTTTTCTACAGAAATTATTAATACAAACGGCGAAGGGACATTGATACCGTAGTTATCACATCATAATGACAACGTTCCGAAGTTATCGTCATACAATGAATGTTGTTCTATAGAAAATTTGCAGTGCTGGATTGTATTTTACAATCAAATGTTCAAATGTTGTTTGAATGCCATGCACAATTATTTTGCAATGCATAAATACCCAACTTCCTTTCTACCGCGGTCAACAAGTTTTTCACATCAAGATGTTACAATAGAGCTCTTTTCCTATAGGGTTTTTTACCGTTGTTTCTATTAACACTGTTTTTATAATTTTATTCTGGTATTTTGAAAAAAAAATCGATAATGTGGAATATTTTTGAAACAGTGAACTAAGTAATTGTTGATTTAAGACGTCCTTGTTTTAAAGTTCTGTGCTGTTTGCAGCTTCTTGACTTTGGAATGCTTATGCTTGAACGTTTCTGATAAAAGTAAATCTTGCAAAGCCCCTTGAATGCACGAAATTAATAAAGCACTATTTTCATTTAGAGTTAATTTCTTTATTCTGACCTACATTTTAGACATTAAAAAACGTTGTTGCAAAAGAAACCCAATATCTTCAATTTTTTCATATATTATTGCACTACGTTGCATCTAGAAAACAAATAACGAAAACTACTCATCATTCATCAATACAAGCATCTGTTACCCAGTGTTTACAGAACATTTTTCTAGTACACTCGATGAAATATAGATTCCGCAACTGCAACAAGTGTATTGCGATATTTCGCCACTCGAGACAGTCAAATTTAGATATTTTTTAATAAATAAAATTTAACTGTCGAGAGTGGAGAAATATCATAATACACGAGTTATAGTGTCGGAATCTGTTTCTCTGATGATTTTTATCCTTCATTTTCAAATATTTTCAGAAACATCTGTCAAATGCATACAGTTTTACATTTTATAACACTATCGGATTTCGTCAATTCAAATCTTGAATAAAGTATAAACAGAAGATAAAAAAAAGTATGGGTCGATTGTCGGTGATAATGTAGACTATCAAAATAGAAACCTTTAGAATGTGATATCAATTTAGAAAACATAAACTTCAAATAAATGATTTTATCAAATAAATAGTCTGATACAAACATATCTATTGAGAGATAAAAATCGAGAAAAGGTCTATAAATATTTCTATTATAAATATAGTTATTATGCTACAAAACATTTTTTCTAAAGAGGCTGTCAAAAAGCCAATTTTTGTTATTGGTTTATTGTAGGCTTGTTGAGAACAAACCGCTTGTTTATCATCTAATGTTAAAATTTTAAAAACAAGAAAAACGGGAAGAATGACCAATCTAGTTTAAGTGTCTATTAAAATAGTTAAAGAGGGAAAGGCATTGCATAGTTTTCCAAAAGAATAATAATAGATACTTAAACAAATGCCGAACACTCATAAACGCGCTAAGACAAACAATCCCGTTTTCATTTGAGATGCATAATATATTTCACACATAGAAATTCTTCATTTGTGTGTTGGGACTATTAATGTCGATCCTAGATTAATCGTAAAACGAAGCATTCGGCAATCTTCGGTAGAATCCGCTACTCTTCTTCTATCCGCAATCGGCCGAGTTGAGACGAATGAAAATGACTCGATCTTTAATCGGCTTCCTTGCCGTAATAGTGTGTATCTACTGCTTCAAATCGTATGATCAATAAACGATACATTTTGAAGCAACTTGCCAAACATATTTTCACACAATTAATTTTAAAATTAATTTGTTTCAAATATATCTGGTCAAAAATTAAACTTAAAATTTGTTGTAGTGTAAGCTTTTCTAATGAATCGATAATCTATAACATATATTCGAAATATACAATTTAAGACATGCATTGTTCACCATTCCGATATTTCGATGTTACACCTTTTACAAAACTCTTCTTAAAACACAGTAACAAGTCATAAAGTTTCACTGGTAATCTTATATTGATTTTTACATTTTCATACATTAGTACATGTACAGGAATTGTTATTTGACACAGCATGCGGAAAACTACATTACAAACATAAAGTAAGTAAGTACGTAAATTTTATTTATAGTCGGGCATGATATGTACAATTCAACAAGGTAAACATGAGCTCTGTAGAGCTCTGAACCGACTTGATATTTAAAACAAAATTTAATAACAAATTACAAATTATCAGCACATTTGACAGACTACACATACAAATAAAACACATGCATAATGTAAAAGCATAAAACATAAAACTTAAGAAATATATTGATCTAACTTCCACTTTTTTGGGGATTTTGAAAAACAATGTTATAAGATTTATTTTGTTTTTCACCAACAAAAACTCAACGCCATGTTCGTGGTGTCATTTTGCTTTTGGTTGATTTTTGTTTTTATTTTTCAGCAAGATGTCCAGATGCTGCTGATTATGTATTTAGTAAAGTATTCAACAGTTGCTATAAAGTCCATTCATATGACAATACCTTGATATACGACAATTACAGCCAAATATGTGAATTAGAAGGGGGAGAACTCATGAAAATAGATTCAGACGAAAAACAACAACACATTGTCACATTTCTTGGTTTGTATATGTTGTATATATGATCAAATATGTACATGATGTATGTTTTATAATCTTCTGTTGGGGATTAAAAGGTTGAAGTTGAACCATAAAGAAATGACCTTAACTCCGACAAAAATACAAGTAACTGTCTATAGTTAGGAATATGTCAATCATTATCTTAGGCGGAAACCTAGTTGTAATGAAACAAAAGAAATGGAACTTTTAGTTAGAGAAGGTAAAAAAGCAAAATTGGTATATTTGAATTGTTTACATCGGTTTCTTTGGGCTTTAAAAGTTTAATAAAGATGCATAATTTATAATTTTGTGCATCTTATACTTTTTACTTAAATTATAGTATTGAGCATCAGATATTTGTTAAGTTTTGAATTATAGACAAATTTTCATAAAACAGTCGATTGTGGCAAGTTCAAATCGAAATGGATCTTTTTTTTTGCATAAACATTAATTCTGTCAAAAAAAAACCACAGAAAGATAATATATTGTTCTTTTTAAGGAATTAATTTGCATCTCTGCCCCCGATGATAGTTTATCGGGGAAAATTCCACAAAATGGGCAATAATTGCATCAAAAAGAGAAAGTCGAGTGCACCTTTTCATGTTTGATACATCATCTCGCTTCATATTCTATTATTTTTATATCTTTAGGCTACAGGTTGATTTCATAACATGACAAAATTAACAGTAATAAAAAATAAAATATACGGATCAAGTAAAATACCTTTCTAATGAGTCATAACAACATATTTGGCGTGTTCGAATACAATTTATTTTTTACTAAAAGTACTTGACGACGAACTTTTCAACTGGATCTTAAAAATGCATAACTAAGAAAAAAATAATGCTGTGTGATTTTTCTAGTTTTATTTGTCTTCAACCTCTGAAAATTTTTAGTTTGCCCTTCCACGAAATATTTAATTCGAATTTTTTAAAATGTTTTTGAACTTTTGAAAATTCCACCCGACAACCGGTTAGACAATAATTTTAAGATGACTGAAAGCAGAAAAGTACATAAAATGATGCTCAATAGCTAGAAGAAACACATGTCTTTTAAAATACAACTGGCATCGTAATAGTGCTATTTGGATAAATTTATCGGTTTTCAAGAGCTAAATTGGCAGCGCGTCATCCCTATAATGGCTTCCATTTTTATGATTGTAAAATTTTGACTGGCGTAATGGGGAAATAATTTTAACGAAATAGAATCCTTAGTGATCTTATTTCAAATTGTATTTGCTTTTTTGTAATCATTTTGTTGGCAGATATTTGACTTTTTCAGTTGAAATTATTAATAATTTTTATAGTCTATGTTTATGACTCTTTTACTGGTTGTACTATTTACTATTTATATGTCATTTGGTTGGTTTTGTCGTTGCATAGCTAGCTCATTGATCATGACAAACACTGATAATCTCCATTTATTTCCATATAAGTTAAATATGACTGAATAGTGCAAAATTACGTAAGGTTGTTTGTTTCTTTGTATTCTTTTTCATTTAATGTCAAGCCTTGGAGTTGGAGTATTGCTCGTAAGGACCTTTACTACATTGCTGTGTTTAAATTAGTATTTGTTGTCATGAATTTATCAAGTACGTCGAATAGCAATTTGATTGATAATTATCTAGATAATAATTACTAGGTGGAAATTGCTTTTCATGTTACAAAGAAAATCGTGAAAGGAAAAAGGTCTTTTTCTTATCTTGGTCTGTTCCTTGATATTAACACAGATGAACAACTTTTAATTAGATTCTATGACAAACGTGATAATGTCAATTTCCTATTGACAACTTTTGATTTCTCAGCTGTATAATAGTATTATCCTTTGTTCCATCGTAGGACATTTATTTTTATTAAGGTCTTTCCTTTTTCAAAAGGTAAAGACCTTACTGTATTTCTTCTGTTTATTATTATTCTTTTTCCGCCAAACTTTGACGAAGTTATCCGCCTTAACCGTAATACGTGTCGCTTTCATGTTCACACTTTGTATCGGTGTCATGAATACCTATTCGGAACTCACCCTGTGAGTCGAAATATTTTGTCGGTTCGGAGTAATACCTCCGAAACCCAAAAAGCTTGTTATCGTTCCAACACCGTAACCGTAATAGGTAGAAAAAAACGAAGGGTGAAATTTGTTCAGGACCAGACCCTGGTTCTTCATTATATTTGAATCGAAAAGATTCAACGACTCATTGGTAGGGTTATGCCCCAATTAAAATTAACCGGTGTCGGTTGGCCACCAAAACTCAGAAACCGTAAGTCGTAGACATCTTGGATCTTCACCATTCATCATCAATTCATGTGACTTTGAAAAATACCTCAAGGTCAAATGTGTATGTTGACCTTGACCTTTGACCTAACACCTTGTTATGGATTAATTTCAGCAACCTTAATACTTTCAGAAGTGTTGTATAGTGGAAAATGTTTGGGTCATTAATGCACAACTTTGTTATATTTTGACCGAAGAGATTTGACCTTTCTGTAAGGGGCATAACTCTTGTTTTAGGTTTCTGAAAAGGCAAAATCAGCTTTTACTATATGACCAAAGGTCCTAGACCATGGGGTCTTTAGCAATGACATTGGCGCCTAATGACCTTGACATGTTCACACAATTTGGATTTTATTAACCAGGATGTTCTCCGTACATAAAATCTGTTTTATTTTTATTTTATTTTATTTTATTTATGGTTCAACCCACCATTTTTATTTTGAAATATCCTGTACCAAATCAGGGAAATGGCCATTGTTATATTATAGATCGTTTCTGTGTGTTTTACATTTTAAGGTTGTGTTTCTGTCGTGTCGTAGTTCTCTTATATTTGATGCGTTTCCCTCAGTTTTAGTTTGTAACCCGGATTTGTTTTTTCTCTATCGATTTATGGATTTCGAAAAGCGGTATACTACTGTTGCCTTTATTTAACATTAGGACGAACGACTGAAATTAACAAAACATATTTAAAAAGTGTTACTGTCACCATCACGAAATGGTTGACCGATACGATGTGTCGTTGTCTTGAGTCACTAAACGACTTGTTTTCGCGGTCAGATATTTATATACCAATAGAGTCTTCTGTGTGTGTTACATTTCGCTATTGTGTCTCTGTTGTGTCGTAGTTCTCTTATATTTGATACGTTTCCCCCAGTTTTAGTTTGTAACCCGGAATTGTTTTTTCTCTACCAATTTATGAATTTTGAACAGCGGTATACTACTGTTGCCTTTATTTCTCATATGTAGTATTACCGATTGTGTTCCGTTCCTGATTGTGAAAATTGGAATGAGTGTGAATTTGTATTAGGGAGTAAGCATGCAAAGCATGAGACGTTTACCCTGTGATCGAATAGTATTTATTTGTTACCTGGAGTTGTTTCTTTCTTTGAAGATCGGTACATATTACTGTCGCAATAATTTGATAACATCTGAAAATGGTCTTGAAAAGAAAAGTATCTAATTTTTTTTAATCAAAGGGTAAAACGTGGTGTTATAATCATTCATTGCATGCTGTCTTTAAATCGTATTGCCTTATTCATATTCGAACTGTTGGAAGTCCATTCGATTTCCTAAGGTATTGTTGTTGCGTTTGTTTAATGCAAATTGCTTTACGAATGTTGAACAACGGCCGCCTATTGTTCGTTGCAGAATAGACCCCAAAAAGATCAGTGCTAGCCATATATGAAATGCTGATAAATTTAGAAACAAATTGTGTATTATGATGCAGAATTCATTTAGATAATAGCAACTTGATACATTTTTATCTTAATAAATGGTCATGCTTTTCTGTTTAAGGTCAGTTTGAGATTTCTAACTGGATAGTCATCCAAGGAACTCATCTCATCTCAGAGACACCTTGGCGGTATAGCGATGGTTCTGTTATATCTTACTTCAATTGGCATCCTACACAACCAGATGTATCAGTTTTTGGACTATTAGAATATTTGTGCATGAAAAAGTCCGAACTATACCAATGGAATGACTGTTGGGGAACCATGAAAGGCGCATTCCTATGTGAAAAGGAAATTGAATAGAATCATGCTGTGACAAAATATAAAAATTAGAACTTTACTACATAAACATTATCTTTTTTTTTTTAATTTGTGACCTAATGTTACCTGTTAAGTAGACGTCAATCATATATTGTAAATAAGTTGACATACCAAGTGCAACAATTATATATTAACTGATAATTATAGAAAAAGTAACCGAAGAATTCAAATGAAGAAAACTATTCAACGAATGACCGAACAACACAATAATTCATGATTGCGACTATCGCATTAGTTAATTATCAGTGTTGTTCGGTCACGTGTTTAATATTTTTAGGTGTTTAAATTCTTTGATTAGTTATTCCTTTCCTTACATTGACAACTGGCTTTTAAATGGAATTAAAGTAGAGCATGTAAAGTACAATATCTTTTATGAAGTCAGTGTTTATTTCAAATGTGAAATAATTGGTTTTTATTTCACTGGGAAATCACTGTAGTTCATTGCAAGGAATGTAATAAAATAACTTAGTACGCGTGGATAAACGAATTTGTTGGTTAAACGTCAATGAGCCAGCAACACAACGAAAAAACTATTAAAAAATAAGACATATAGAGTATAAGACGCCGTTTTATAGACAGATGTCTTTCAAGTATGTCAAAATCTAAATCAGCCCGCCTCTTTGAACGCTTAGAATAATTTAAACAGAATCAAACAATCTAATATGTGCAATTATATCGAAATTGCACGACCAAATTGCACGATAACGAAAAACGTTTTGGTATGAATACGACAATACATGACAAGGTTCCTAGATTTTTAAATCTCTACTCTGAACGTGACTATTCTTATGTAAGATGACATTATGCTAACACTATTTTTTTTAGTGTGACGAACTTCATATTTCTTTCTGTTTTGCACAGCTTTAGTGATCTCAGTACTTAAGAAGTTAATGAACATTTCCATTCTCAATGTTATTGTAAGTTCAAAGAAAAAAAAACTTTTCGATTACATTTTCAATAGAGGATGAAGATTCATACTAATTTTTTAACATGTTTAATATCAGAAATAAGCATTGCATAGGGATATTGTTGTAGTAAATTAAATCAACAATCAGTCGAACCTCGTTTTTTGGAAGTCGAAGATACTGGACAAAAGTATTCGACTTATCCGAGGTTCGACTCACCTGAGGTCAAGTGTGTCGTCATTTATTTTGAATGCACGAAATACGGTATGGGATTTGTATAAACTAGATATTTTGAACAGTGTACACAAGTGCAGATACAAAACATTGACAAATACAATCAATACACAAACACAAATATTGACAAAGGTCAGTCAATATAAATTATGAAATCACTCGCGCAACGAAAAAGTTCTGAAAAATCTCTGATAAGGGTCATCTGCTTTGCATTCAATTATTATGAATGTTTCATAATTATCTTTATCCTTTTATTTATTGTAATTAATGAATAATAATTCTAACGATTGATTCAATATCGGCTTCAGTCATTTACATTCGTTTCGTTTTATGTCAGGTAAAAAAAGATTAAAACACTCAAGTTCCGCTTGGACGATCAAGTGTATATGTCAGATGTTAAGCTCCTTAAGCAAGCCTTGTGGCGTCTTGATGGCTAATTGACATGTGTTTGCATAAAGGTATGGACGGGTTTCTGTCTAAATGTTATTATTTAATGTTTTGATGTGTTAAATGTTGAATTGAATATTTCTTTACTTTCTTTTCATTAAATTATTATTTCGTTTTACTGCTTTGAGTATTATTTGAAGTGCCTTGAAATATACCCCATACACTGTATCATTTGGTCCTGCAATGCGGATGCAGTTGTACTGGAGTATTTTTTTTCTTGATAGTTTGTTCATTTTATTAATTTATTTCTGGTCATTAAAAAACCTTGTTTGCTCGATGGTGTCAGCATTGAAGGTGCAGATTATATTTTACATTTTGAAACTGTTTCATTATGGAATCAGTGGACTGAGTTTGAAATGGCTTGTCAGCTTATCATTAATTTGAGAGGTGAGGCTCAGACAGTTCTACGTTTTCTCGAGAAAAAACATATGCAAGATTATTTGTATTTGAAAAAAAAATATTGGTTCAAAGGTTTAACCCAAAGGAAAGAGAAGCATATTTCAAAATTGAATTGACAAATTGTAAAAAAGGAAAGTGAAAACATTTTTGAGTTTGGTCAGCGGTTCAAAAATTTGGCACACAAGGCATATCCAGAGAGTAATTTTGATTTAAATTTGTATTTTGTTGATTTGTTGATTTAAAAATTTGAAAGCGAAATGGGGAAAAATGTCTCTTTGAAGCACCCGAATTGTTTGGATGATGACATTTTTTTGGCACTTGATTATGAAACAGTTTGTCTTACAATTGGCCATTTTATTTTGGAAAGTGTTGAAATTGAATCTAGTTGCAAAAGTTTAACTTTTTCTGAAATTGTTTGTTCAGGCTATAAAGTATTGTCTAAATTTGTCAAAAAATACTTGAAGTGTCAGAGGAAACGTAAACAAAAGAAGTGTTTTAACTGTAGTCAAACTGGTCATGTACGAGCAAAATGTCCTTATAAAGTGATAAAAGCCAATGTTAATGCTGAAAAGTCTGATGTTAGTGGTAGTATTGAAATGTTTTCAGAACAGGAAGTTTTAATCAGTGACGATTTCTTTGGACTGGTATACTAAAAACGTTTTATCTTGCTGTATTTTCTTAGGGTTTTTGTGTATTTGTGTGTTTTATGTGTGTTTGTAGTTGTTTGAATACCAATATTGTTCTCTACTTTTGTGGCAACAGTTCAAATATGTGCTGCATTCTGAATAACTAGTTTGTACAAATTTTGTTCTTAATCGGTGGTTTATACTAGTTTTAGGCTTATATGAAGGCAGTTGTGTAGTATGTTGGTTAGTTACTATAGTTTGAATTGGTTTATATTTTGGATTTTTACTCAATTGGTTGGATTTGTAATCTCCATCTAGATATTTTGCACTTAGAGAGTTTATTGATGTCTGACTTTGTGGCTTAGATTAGTAATGGCAGAAACCAAAAGGTTGTACGAATAGTATGAAGTTAGAAGCACTTCTTGCTTTTATAGAGCGTAGCACATAGATGGACCTGATCCAACGCAAGTGGCACACGCGGTGTTACTTTAAAAACAAAGTTGGAGTGCCGAACCCAAGGGTACATGTGAAACGTACCGTCGTGAGATCTACTGTTAATTTATTTGCAAGCCTTGTGGCGTCATAATGGTATGGAAGGGTTTCTGTCTAAATTAAGTGTATTTTAAGAGCCTTGGAACATACCCCATACACTGTATCTAGAACCACTCCCCTCACAGGTATAACGTAGCGGTCAGTGTTTATTATTGAAGATGGAATCCGGAGTGATCAGTGAACACCATTGCCATTCGACATAAAAAGTGAAAGATCTAGTCAATTAAAAGTGCAGTCAAACGCATTGCCAACTTCCGGGTATGAACTTGCAATAATATGTTTCATTAGTGGTTCTCAGAATTGTTTTTTTTGGTATGTAAATTGACCTAACAAACTTAATATCGAACTTTGTACCGATCTGATCAGTTAAGCCTTTTTCAACTGATTGTTATAGTTTGTTCTTATGTTGTGCTGTTACACCAGTGTCCCAAGTAAGGTCGTTGGGCAATCATACACATGTTTAACCCCGCCACATTCTTTTTGTCTCTGTACCAAGTCAAGAGGCTGTAGTTCAGAGTTGGTCGTTGGTTCATGATTGTCATATTTGTCTTTCATAAATTGTTTTCTTAAAAAATAGGCCGTTTGTTTTCTGAATTGAATAGTTTTGTATTTTTCTTGTCGTGGCCTTTTATAGCCTACCATACGGTATGATTTTTTCTCTTTGTTGAAGGCCGTACGGTTGCCTCTAACTGCTTACATCCACTTTATTTGATATTTGGTGGATAGTTATCTTATTGGCAATCATACCACATCTTCTTTTTTTATATTAATTTCGTACTTCACATTGCAACCTTCAATGAAGGTCGCCTTTTGCAAATAGACTACATTGTTAGCATTGACTCGGTGCGCTCTCAATACAGTTAACTGATTTTCTTTCGAAAATATATACGGATAAGTATACACGTGAAAGCTGAAAGAAAATGTGAAATAAAATCTTAAATATTAAAACCACTTTTTAATAGATTATTATTTTTTACAAATACAATGTATCATACATGTATGAAATAAATTTTAATCATCTTAATTTGCAGATTTGGCTATTAGTAGAATTGTAGGAAATATACGGAAGATATACTAACACAAAATATTTTCCTTAACAATTACCATAACGATGTTGTCGTACCGGTACGCATTTTTTGGCGTTTCGATTTAAGTGTTCGCTTTATTTTCGTGTGTTTAGTTTTGGCACTTTCATTTGAGGCACCAAATAAACCAAAATAAAAATACAACCAATATAAACCAATATACGGTAACAAGAGAACTTTATGTATATCAACTGCAGTAACACAAGGCTATTTTATCAATAAAACACATTAAGTATATATTGAAATCGAACGTCACTGAAGAGTCTTTTGTAGACGAAACGCGCGTCTGGCGTATATACAAAATTTAGTCCTGATATCTATGATGAGTTTATTTACAACCACTGGGTTGATGCCACTGCTGGTGGGGATTTATTTTCCCGAGTATATCACCAGCCCAGTAGTCAGCACTTTTGTGCTGACATGAATTATCATTGATATGGTTATATTTATAAATTAACTAATTACAAAATTTAGAATTTTTGAAATTCTAAGGCTTTTCTACCTCAGGCATAGATTACCTTAGCTGTATTTCGCAACACTTTTAGGAATTTTGGTCCGTACTGCTCTTCAACTTCGAACCTTAATTTGCTCTTTTAATGGCATACGATACAGTTACAGGGGAGGTAATGACGTTGCTAACGTAAAATGTTATTTTCGCGACGTCAAACTATGACATGTCGGAAAAAGATGCATTTTTCGACTGATTTTAATCATTTAAATTGATTTAATTTGAAAACGAGTGCATGGACCCCTATTTTTAAAATGACATTTTGTTTCATTTTGCAGGGATATTATGAGGACCAAATTTTATAAAACTGTAAATAGTGCAATTTTTTTAATTTTGATAAATATACAGCAAAAAATTATATATATATATATATATGGAGGTATATTTTTTTATTACATATTTGATTTGATCAGGCAAAAAAAAGCCTATATGGAAATTTTCATCAAACTGTAAATACGGGACCAAAACTGTATCCTATACCCTTAACAACTTTTTGAATTCGAGCGTCACTGATGAGTCTTTTATAGACGAAACGCGCGTCTGGCGTATAAACAAAATTTAGTCCTGGTATCTATTGACGGTCTATTACACAGGAATTCGTCTTTTTTTAAGCATTTCAAAATATAAAATTCGATATACATTAAATTATTATTAAGCCGTAATGTGTCAAAATAACTGACTTTGAAGTAACATTATATAGTTTGTTGTCATGTGTTTCTTAAGGACTAAGTAGTCTAGCTAAAAATGCATAAATCTGACAGGTACACCAAACATTTTAACGAGTTTTATTGATGTTTGTCATAATTATGTTGACAAGGCAACGATGCAAATAAAATTGTTATATAGATTTATTTGATTCATATATTTGTGATTGGAATTAAAAATTACTGTGGATTCATTATTATTTGTTGGATACCAATTTTGTGGATTTCCTGGTTACCGGCCGTGAACCACGAATTATAATGTACAACGAATTACTTATGTTCTATAGGCTTGTATGCAGACTTTTGCAAAACCACGAAATCAAATATCCATGAAAATGAAAGGTATCCTCAAACTACGAAAATTGGTATCCACGAAAATAAATGAATCAACAGTAATATTAATTTTCAAGACCCCCAAATGATTTGTACTAATTAAAAGAAAGCAATTGATATGTGATTTTTTTTCCTGTAATATTCATGATATTAGAGATGTATTTTTTGTCTATGTACGTAAATAATTATCAATCCCAATACACCGTTTCTACTGTTATCTCACTTCTTTCAGAACCATGGTAATCATAGGGAGTTTTATTTCTTATATTTAATAATATCCAATCGATGCCGCCTCATGTATTTTAATATCACCCCCCCCCCCCCCCCCCCAAAAAAAAGAGTATCTCATCGAAGACAATCTGGAAATATGCATATAAACAGAATAAAATTAACGGTACCAATTTTCTTGCACCAGATGCGCATTTCGACAATACATGTCTCTTCAGTGATGCTCGTGGCCAAAATATTTGAAATCCAAAGCTTAAATAAAAGATGAAGAGCTATAATCCAAAAGGTCCAAAAAGTATAGCCAAATCCGTGAAAGGAATCAGAGCTTTGCATGAGGGAGATACATTCCTTAATTTATAATAATTTCTATTATTTTGTAACAGTAAATTTTAATAACACAAAAAATCCGTATTTTCATGCCAGTACCGAAGTACTGGCTACTGGGGTGGTGATACCCTCGGGGACTAATAGTCCACCAGCAGAGGCATCGACCCAGTGGTAGTAATAAAATTAACGGTACCAATTTTCTTGCATGAAGATTGACAAATTAGAGGGGGCGTATCGGTTATATCGTCGACAATTAAAATAACGACCTTAAACCCATTTTTTTTATAATTATATCCTTTTGTTTTGCTCACACACTGTTCTTAATATCATGAAATTTTATACGACCGTCAAACAACCGAGGGGTTTAGCTAAATATAACACCTGGTTTAATCCATCATTTTTTACATAAGAAAATGTCTGTATCACATTAGGAATATGACAGTTGTTTTCCATTCTTGTGATATGCTTCAGCTTTTTTGCCATTTGATAAAGGACTTTCCGTTTTGAATTTTCATTGCAGTTCGGTATTTTTATAATTTTACTTTTTAAAGAGTGAAATACTAAGAAAGAAAACATTAATTCCAAACACTTTTTTTATTTGATTCCACTGTCTGATACAAGATAATTTACGAGGTAAAACTTTTCATTCATAACACAAACATCAATAAAACATAAATACTTTATGCCCGAAGACCTTTCACAAATAAAACTTAATTGGTTTAATTGGTACTAAAAAAAGAATCTTGATGACAAAAGCATTGTGTTTAATAAAGGCAACAGTAGTATACCGCTGTTCAAACTCATAAATCCATGACTGTTGCATTTTTACTGTCGAAGAGTCAATTGGAAATAAATACTAAAGCTTAGCAAAATTTATATTGTTTTTGTGAAATAAGAAAGTTTATAAGCTAATAAAAGAAAGAAGTTATATGGTAAGTTTATTGCCATTGTCTTCAGATTAAATAATAATATCAACAGCTAGAAACAATAGACTGACGTCAGAGAAATTGGATAAATATGATAAAAGCAAAGCAAAGCAACCACGCGTTTAATTGGGTATTTCTGACGAGCAATACAAAGTTAAACTAATATCAGACCATATGTATTTGTTTTTGGACCCCAATTCATCATTTTGTTTAAAGTTAGTTCTTTATTATCATAATAAATCAAAACCAAATCATATGAAGTTCGTTGGATGTAAAAGGCGCAAACAAAATGTAGTATCTGAGCTTTATAATTTTACTAATACTTAGAAACATTTAGAAACTGACAAAGCAGAGGTAGTTTTAGTTGGAGTAAGGTATTTTTGCTACACTTTTTTGAGTCTTATGAAATCAAAGTAATCATCAGTTTTATATTTTGTAAAACAAAAAGAGTCTCACCTTGGATAGTTGTGTTTTTAAGAAAAACCTAATCTCCCTTCTGTTTAAAAGTTATACTGGTTGTTATAAATAATCAATTATGAAGTGCCAATTTGTGAAATCGCAGAAACCGTAGGTAAACTTAGAATGGTCTAATTAAACAAATGTTTACAACAACTCAGTACACATGACATACACTCTACTACACTGGAACGGTGTTACCAAATGCCTTATAATAAGTAATATTTGGTTTATCACATTCATAATTTTAAGCATTTTCTAGTTTGGTTTACTACTGGGGATTCATTTGTATTCATTGGGTACCAATTTTGTTGTAGTTTGTCGTTACAGGTCAACCATGAATTTAACCAGTTTAAATTATGATCGAATTACAACTTTTCTATCGACTTGTATATAGACCTTTCTACAATCCATGAAAACTGGTACCCTAGAAAATTAATAAATCCACAGTAAGGTTTTTTGTGCTTTGTGATCGAGATATAAGGCTCTGAAGAAAAGTAAACTGTAGACAATTTTAGATAACTGTATTGCATTCAACAAGTAGCCAAACCAATATGTTATGAGGCCTTAAATGACCTCAACTTGTGGCGGGTATATGTGAGCGCCTAAAAACATGCAACCTAGGTCAATTTAGTTGTAAGAATACGTGAATCATCACGTATGCATCAGCAACAAAAAATCAGACAAAAAGACAAAATTAAACTCACTAGAAACCGATTTAAGAGTACTACTTGTTACTGATTGCTATTTCAAAGCTAAATCTTGCTAATAAATGAACCATTTATGTCCAGACTAATATATCAATTAATACACATTCACTATATTTTACGTAAAGACGACATAAATAATCTGCAAACAAACCAAGGCCTTTTGCAATGCCAAAATTGAAATAATAATTACAGGAGGGAGTATATATAGTTGTGTTTAAATAAATAGAAAAGTAAACACGGCTATGCAAATATTAATAACAAGCAGGTACTATTATTCATGAACTTAAAAAAAGCAATTGACCTTCAAATCATCGTCTTGTCTAAAATTTAGTTAACAGCAGATTAGCGATATCCAAACCTCCTAACCAACAAAGATGACAGATCAAGGAAAAAGTAAAGTCACATAAATGCTGAACTCGGATGAAAATTCAAAAACGAAAGTCCCTAATCAAATGGCAAAATCAACAGCTCAAACACATCAAACGAATGGATAACAACAAATGAACAATTGTCATATTCCTGACTTGGTACAGGCATTTTCGTATGTACGAATACAAACCGAGGGAATCGCATGAACTCCAATGACCGGCTGTGTCGACCTACTATTCACGATTCACATGCTTTGTAAATGTCACATACGGGTTAGCACACAATTGGTAAATTAATAGACTACATGATAATGCTGGTACTTACAGATTAAAGACTTCAAAAAAATGTTCGCTAGTAAGCAGAGACAGACATTACGTATATGTCAACCCATTCATAATGGTTACTAAATAGAGTAAACATTGTGTGTTTTATTTTTGTTGTTGTGCTGTTTTTCTGTATTTGATTTGTTTTTCAGGTTGTTTTGGGGCATTACATGTACAATGATCGTATATTTCTGTATTTCTGATAACGTTGTTATTGTGTGAAATACAGCAACCGATATTAGAGAATAACGGGACGATTTGTTGTCAGCAGTTTTAGTACCTTAAGCTTGCCGTCAGTAACTATGAGCAATACATAACTCATCATACATACCAGGATTAAAATTATGTACGCCAGATGCACGTTTCGTCTACAAAATACTTATCAGTGACTCTCGAATAAAACAAGTGAAAAACCCTAAAAAGTCAAGGTTTGAGTCACTATCATTCCTCTATTTATGAGTCAATTCCTATTTCCTAAACTTATCGTTATTGTATGTTCTTTTAATTAATCCACTGTTAGAGATTAACAGTGGATGATTAAACACAAACTAGTGTAAACCAGAAACAAATGACTATTCAAATGTTATGTTTTGTTTTTGTTTTTGTTTGTTCTGATTTTGATTTGATGACATTTGCATGTTTGTTTCTGTTTAATTGATTATTCTTTCATAACTTGTAGTTGGCATGGGGTTGGTGGGGGGCTAAGGGTTGACATTTTTTGAAGAGTTTTGCCCTCCAAATGTCATTTGGTTACTTTGGCTGAAAGGTTGCTATATAAGTGAAATGTGTTCTCTCCTTTACTGATTGGTAAATACCTTGTCATGTTGTAGAACCAGGTCAGTAGTTTGTTTTCACATATCACGGTGTAAAGCTTACTTGGTGACTTCTTTCTAGGGCATTGAGTCTGCTTACTTTGGTTATATATTTGTTGACAATTTGTTCTTCAATACTGGGAATTCATTTAGGTGCATGTACGTGGATATTTGATTGCGCGGTTTTGTTAAAGTCTGCAAACAAACCCCCAAAAAAATTATTATCGTGGTTCATAAGTACCTACGAAATACACAAAAAACTGTACTCCAATAATAACGAATCCACATTAGTATACGTCGAGGTCGGAAATATGTTTGATTTTCATCTTGTTTAAAACACAAATATATTACAAAGCACATTGTACAGGAAAGTCATAATATTAACGACATACTCGTGCCAAATATAAAAAAACGCAAACATGATCTTAGTTTGCCGACAGTCCGTGATGCTCGATTGACGCCGTATTGTATTCTATAAATATCCACAAATATTATTATTGCAATGCATACATAATTCAAAATGGTACAATTCCTATGTATATATTATCCCAAATACAACAAAGCCAAAACAACTTTGACTAAATTTACCCTTCATAGACGGTCATGATCAGGGCGGGCCATCCAGGAACAAATAAAAATAAAAAACGATATAATTGATCAAAAAGCTCTAGAAACCAGTGTCAATCGATGCCAAGTGCGTGATCCCATCTCCAAGGTCAGGTGCCTGGACCTACACCTTAAACAAAATACATATCTGTGTATTGGCAAATCAAAATGCGATCATCAAAAAAGATCGTCGTATATACATCCACTATTTAAGTTGAGTGTTAACTCATTCCACGACAGCTAGAAAGCGAACCTATGCATTATTACCAGAAAATACACCCATTGGTCAGTATAAGTGACCCTATTATATATTCATACGACCCGTACCCGTCAATACAATATTTTCACGCTATACTAAAACGAAATGCGGGAAAAAGCAATTGTAGGCTAAGAGTATCACTTGTCGCAAAACGCGAATTACCTCTGTTTAAACTTAGCTTGTTATTAGACAACGGACAGATTGTCATGCTTTAGTTTTTAGTGTCTTTTTGAACGTACATTATTTAAAAGTTATAATAAGAATAATTTATATTACAGTTTTGGTTTGAAGTAACAATTGGCGAAACATTCTGTTATGACAGAAACTTTCGAATTTGTTTAGTGGCGCACTTTATAGGCTGTACCAGTACCGATAATCTTGATTTCTCATCATTTATTTAAAACATTAATCCATTTAATCGCCATTCACACTTCAAACGTAGTTTCTCATGTTGATTTGGACATCCGTTGTTAGGTTTCAACTCAGCACACTATTAATTCATTATTTCATTATATTTTAGTTTCATTTCAATTTCCATTATCTATTCTATTATAAAGATTTGATTTGCAAGTTTAAATTACGGTTACCAAAAGACCCTTTTGTTTATGGGTTGGTAAGCGACAGAAGCCGTGATTGTACTTGGCCAATAAATCTATATTATTTCTTAACATGTGTTATCTTTTATAAAGTATACTTATATCAGCAATGCCAAAGTGACATGCATTTACCTGATAGAATAAAATAATGGAAATTTATATTCACGTGATTACTTCCTTAAACGAAGCCTTAATGTTTGGGGAAAAAATGATCTGAAATATGTTTACTTAATTTTGACCTTTGATTCGTTTCTGTTTGACAGTTTTGTTTTCTTTCGTTAAAACCTATGTGTTCTTATAAAATTAGTAACAACAGTTACCTCCAGTACACCAATGATTTAACTATTGAACGTATGATAGTATTGACTGGAAATGTTAACGTATCAAGGGTATAATGTTTGATAGATTTTCCGAATTTCGAAAAAAAAATTATTTAGTACTGCCTGTTTTAATCCAATTAATTTAATAATTTTGTGAAAATTGAAACCTAATGGAAGTCCATAAACTAAAACTAAATACCGATTACATTCTGTTCTCAACGGGTATTTTCATAATTTTACACTACAAAAAAAGATATAAATTATCTAGAATTTTTAACAGCACCATATTTGTCCTTGCTTGACGCAGAAGTAATACAAACCAAGTCAAAAGTCGTTGGGATTCAAGAAGTAGGGATCAAATTTTCAATTTCATGCATTTTCAACAAAAACATCAAAAGATGACATAGGTTTGACGTTCGATCCTTGATAATAAACTCATCATAGAAACCACGATTAAATTTAAATGTTCGTCACAAAACAAAAAAAATATCCCGCGTTTAGAAAAACCTGCGTACCCAAGGGAATATCCGTGTTTCCTTTCAATTTTTTTCTAATATTTTGATGCGAAACATGCAGAACACATCTGTTTACCTTATACTTGAATTAATCAGTTGTAGAAAGATATAGACAACAAACCGCAAACCTTTTTGGAATTTGTACGTATGAAATGAAGCCATGACTTTCAAAACATTTCTGTAGTGATATGAATATACTATTAATAATTGTTTCATACGATTATATTGAATGATTTTTCCACTGTCATCATATATTGTTCTTAGAATGTAGTTGCACTTCCGCAGCACTTCTGATGTGCTTTGCAAACAGTTGGTTTTGTTTTTCGTGCTGTTCTTAGCAATGTCATTATCGCTTTCTTTTGCTCAAAGCATTTCAATGGATGAATGACTATTGCAAGATTATGAACAACTTTTTTAAATTCCTCATTTTCGGAGCTGATGGTATACAATTAAGATTATTTACTGTGATAAATCAAAATTAAAACGGAAACAGTTTAGTACTGTTGAGTGCAAGCTGTTAATACAGAGTATTAATGATTGTCATCACATATATCAAGTATGTCCCTAAAGGGACAACAGTATGGAGAAATGAAATCGGAGAAAAACTGACAAAACCTTGAAAAGAATAAAAATAAACCCACGAAAACACATAACACAACATTACTGAATATTGGGCAACACGATCCTTATTCACAATTTACAAAACCGGAGGAATTGCAGTTGATCTTGGAAATACGTCAACCTGTCAAATTGTATGTTATGCACTCACTACCTAGTATATACTTAATAATGAGTAATAATAATGTGGATAAACAGAAAAAGAATTGTAAGAATGCAAAAGATAGTTATCGTAAAGAATATATAAAACATTCCAGTTATTTTACCCATTAGAGATTTTCTCTTTCGGTATATTTTATAAATGTGAACAGTATCCCTTCGAATTTTCTTTTTGCAATATATTTGATTTACCAAAAATAAGGTGGTAAACTAAATGAATTAACTTTGGTCATTCTAAAAAGGAGAATTGGTATGTTGCATTATTTTCTTATTCGCGGCCTCAAACGCAAATAAAGTATTTATGAACAAAAACTCAAACACACATCTATGAAAGACAGTTCGCCTAGATGAGTGCAGCAAACTTTACTGCACTAAGACTGAGCTTCGAATGGTCAAACTATGAAAATGTATTTTCAATGTAAACTTTTACCGCGAATGACCATCCGTGCTATCATAAAAAGAAACTTTTAACTCCTAACTTTGTACAGGTGACTTATTGTTCTTCTAAAATAATTCAAATATTATTGTAAACATGAACACATGTTCCCAATATAACAACAAACCCATGTGCTATGGACAGTTAATAAAAACATTATGAAACAACCAACTTTCCCCCCAAAAAATCGTTGAAATAAGCAGTTTTTGACACCGTATGGCATTCAACAATGAACAAAAACCATTATGCATAGTCACCTATCAAAATGGCAAAATGTGAAACTATTCAAACGAGAAAACATAACGCCGAAATTAGACATACTCGAAAAATAAACATTACTGACAGTTACCAACAGCAACCATCGAATCACATGCTACTGACCTTGGACAGGTCACACATAATATGGCAGGATTAGTTATGTGTGTGAACCGTCATCTCCTAACATAGGACAGTGGGTGTTATCGTATAATATAGGATCAAACTGCAGAAATTAGCAAAAATGATTCGACTCATTAAAACGAAGCACCGAGTAAAATAAAATTGAAATAAATGACAGCGAAACCTCACAGTAACCGAAAGCAACTTCAAATGTAATTACAACTTACAAATAAATCGTGTTCTCCTAGACTAAAATATCAGTCTGTACACATCCAAGGGATTTACGGTTAAGACGCAACAACCAGTCTTAAGAAAACCTGATATTTTGCAACTCCGAAATATAGTACGTTGACAGGAATAAAATCATAAACTTCAAAACTTTAAACCAAAATGTATTTATTTATTTTGTAATTCAAAATTCTTTAGATATATGTTATGAACAGTAAAATAAATGATGACATTGCATACTGATCTTTTTCCTCATTTATCTTTATTGGATTTACACAGCTGTATGACATGTTTAGCTCTAATGATATCTTTACTGTTTCTGTTTCTTAAATTATTCGTTAATTGGCAGATCTTAACTATTTGACTCGAAGCAAAGCATATAAAAACAATCACGGCCTACGGCACAATGATATTATTTGGAGATACATTTTTCATTAAAGAGATTACAATATCCTCCTTTCAACTTTGTGCTAAATGTTGATGACAACGGTTTATGTTTACCAACTAATGTGTCGTTATTGGTATTCCTTTTTTATTTCAAACAGGACAGCACATTTTTTTAATCTATTTTATCAATAATGTTTTATTAGTTTTTGAAATTAATCAGAAAATGAAATAGAATTAAAGAATTAGAAAAGTAATTTATTGTATTGACAACATTTAAATCAATAAATTAGAATAATACAAATTGGTTTGGTTTTGATGACAGTAAGATACAAAACTGGAATAAAGAGTTATTCACATTAACAGGATTAGCTTTGATGATTAATCCCTTGGAATGTAGCAAGCAACAATAAGGTACAAAATTTGAACTAAGATTTCTTCACGTAAGACGCATTAGCCTTGATTATGTATTTACCGAAGCAAAGCATTTAAACGTAGCTGTGTGTCAGCTAGTTGTTTTATTTGAACATGTGTAGTTATAGTGGATTGGGAAACAAGTTTTGCAACTTATATTATTCTCTTTCCAGTTAACTGTTATATAACGAAATGTGATCTAAATGATAACAAGGGATAAGACGATACATAACGTATTGCTAGGAAACCTTTGAAAACAGTATTTAGGTTTTGATTTTGCATTATCTAATATATACCTTCATTATCCATGAGGAGTAAAGGTATCTTCATATATTTTGACAAACTATTGTATACAGTTGTATAGATTTGTGTTACTTATTTTGATGACTTACAAATTAATATTTTGAAAACTCAAATAGTTATCGAATATACAAACAATTTCATATACATGATTGTAAATGTATCATATGATGAAAATTACTGTATTCATATTCGTATTGCCTCTTCTGTATGCTGATGTGATTGTTTTTACTGCAAAAAAGCAATTGTTTTTGCAAGATTGGTTCATAAATGACAATACAATTGTGTTAAAAAATCAAACTTTGATTAAATGTTCCCTCGACTGTGCTGCTCTAGATGGATGCATGTCTATTTCTTACCACAAAACAACACAATTGTGTGTAGGCGTCAATAATGGTTACGTAGTTCAACCCTCTACTCTAGGATATGGAAGTACTGGATGGAGTTATTATTTAGTACTTGATGGTAAGAAATTATTTTTTCTTTATTTTTATATTTTAATTTTTTAATGTTTTAGTAATAACTTTCCTAAATCAAAAAGTTTTTTCTTTTCCATATTGTGTTCGTAGTATGAAAGAGTGTCACAACGGTGGATGGCTCAGCAGTCAAAAATTGTAATCTGTTTTCTTGGATAAACACGTACTTTGCATTCCAAATACTTACAACATGAAAAGGGAAAAAAAAAGAAATGAATATAATAATTTAAAAAATAAATGACAAAAACACGTATAATTAAAGAAATAATAGAAATAAACAAATTAATTAGTTGAACAATATTAAAAAGGTGGCGGAAGAAATTTTTTTAAAAACTCATCATAGCTACCAGGATTTAAATCTTGTATTTGTACCAATGATGTTCTAGAACAGAACTGCTGACATATCCTGACAGAGTGTAAGAGGAGTCACAGTTGATCTAAACTGAAGTTGCAAATTACTGTGATGGTTTGATGGCTATGATATTTTATATGACATTAAGAAATAAGGTATTATTTTATTTTCAAATTAAGAACGTGTGTTTTTCTCTTTAATTATCAAATCAACGAAATACGTTCGCAATCTCTGTTGATAGTTCCGTTTTTGCAATCATTCAAAATCTTCCTAATATTAAATAAAATGGAATAAAAATATAGATATAACGATTATAGCATTTTGTATATATTCGTTTTCTTTTGGTTTGCTTAACTGCTACGTTGAAACATTTGATGTGGTCAACAAATGTCTGCTTCAGAAAATTATTCTTAGAGTTATACTAATAATTAAAATAATTTGCACATCAGTCAATACTTCTACTTTCATTATGACTATTCGAGACACGAGAATACACAACTGAAGTTTTAAAGGAAAATATCGTCAAACGCGATAAAAGTATAAAGTTAAGCAAATGTACTATTCACCTTGCGACTTATACAGTAACAAGCAAATGTTTGCAAACATCTCTGTTCAATCCCGATCTAACGCAATACTGCATATACATGTTCTTTTTTTTTTGGTAGAAAGATGTCCAGAAGCTCTTGGTTATGTATATAGCAAAGCATTCAACAGTTGCTATAAAGTACATCTATATAATAACTTCTTGGTATATGCCGATTACAGTCCACTATGTGAATCAGAAGGCGGTGAACTCATGAAAATTGATTCACAAGAAAAACAACAACATATCGTGAATCACCTTGGTTTGTATACTTTGCTTTATAAAATATAGGGATTATTGCATGAATATTGGGGAATATTGTCCCGAGTAGAATTGTATATTGCACGAGTTTGCGAGTATAATATATATTCTACGAGGGACAATATTCCCCAATATTCATGCAATAACCCTTTTATTGTATAGCAATATAATATTTGAAAGTAAAAATTGGTTTAAACTAAGATTTTGTTGTTGATGACGTAATGCATTTTGAAGATGTATTGCACTAGTGCAATATTATAGGGTTATTGCATGAATATTGGGGAATATTGTCCCGAGGCGAATTTTATATTGCACGAGCTTGCGAGTGCAATATATGTTCTACGAGGACAATATTCCCAAATATTCATGCAATAACCCTTTTATTGTATAGCAATATAATATTTAAAAGTATAGATTGGTTTAAACTAAGATTTTGTCGATAATGACGTCATGCATTTTGAAAATGTATTGCACTAGTGGAATATTAGAATTTTTTGCACGCTTCCATTTGGTTACTTTCTTTGGGAAATATTATATTGCTATGCAATAATACTACTTATTTTCTACCAAGCTTTTATCTAATTTAAAGAACAAAAATAATACTAGATAAGGTTCAATTTGTTTCAGCATTTGAATAATTTTAAAGTATTGGTTTATTACATACCATGATGTCAAGATAATTGCTTCTGGTTGACCTCTTCCCTTGGCAATCTTAGATTTAAACTGCCGGTTGGCAAAATAATAATTGAAAGTCTTGTAATAATGTATGTATATATGCGTGTATGCAAATCTTTAATAAAATGTATTAATACCAGTTATATACGGTAGACATTTCACCAAAATATTAGTATGATTTGTGGTCTGAAATTATGATGATATAAACAATGTATTTGCATATTCTGGCACGAAAGTTATTGTTAAACTCATACAAGATCGACCACACTTCTTGTTCATATAACGTTTTTCATTGTCTTTAAAATCGATTTTTTTTGGTTGTCGTTGATAATTAAATCCACTTTAAAACAATTCAAAAATAAAATAATATTAGGCATTAGCTGTCAAATTCATGTTCACCGACTCATATTTGATTCATGGCATATTTTAACGTATATCCAAATTATAAAAAGTCAAAAATAAACAATTAATCCGATAAACAATTAACAATTAAAAACAAAAATGTAACTGCATATCGTATGTATTTTTATATGTCATCTATTCAAAAATCGAGGTGAATTCACTATTTAACTTAAATTAATGATTAAACAAAAAAAAAATCGTTTATGCCTTTTAAGATTTACGACAAGATATAAAGTTACCTACAGTATCAATAATTCATATTTCGAAGCATAGCAAGTTGGATAATATCGATCCTGATAGGGATTTCAGAATAGAGAATACTTGACACAAAGTCCAGAATAAAAGGCAAAAAAGGGAACAGAAAAAAATCGTCCAAGAAAATATAAAATAGAATATAATTGGGTGATAAAATAAAAAGAATAGAGAATAATTGGCAAAAAAGTAAAGAATAGAGAAAAATGGCATAAAAAATGGAAAATACAGAAATTAAGGACTTCCTTTTCAAACTCTTGTCTTTCACTTAGGCATTTTATTTGTCATATGTCCTGCTTTCTGTGTTTAAGGCCATCTGGACATTTCTGTCTGGATATTTTTTCAAGGAAAGCATCTCCTATCAGAGACACCTTGGCGATATAATGATGATTCTGTTATATCTTACTTCAATTGGCATCATACACAACCAGATTCAACAACTAGAACAGTTCCTTCAGAATATTTGTGCATGAGGAGGTCAGACCAATATCAATGGCATGATTGTTGGGGAACAATGAAAGGCGCGTTCATATGTGAAATATCTTTCGAATAGACTCATTTTGTGACTAGGATCAATATGAACACGAAATTTTAACTGTAGTCGTAGTTTTTTTGTAATGCGTACTTGATGTTACATGTTTGGTAGAATATGTTCATAATTATAAATTAACTGTTAACAAAACTTTGAATTTTTGAAATACTAAGGCGCGCTTTAAATTTTAAACCTGATGCCTTTTGTTATCTATTAATCATGTGTTTCTTTGTCTCAGGGATGGGGTAATTAAAAATATAATGGTAATTAAGTGTAATGCATTACAATTTTCCATGTAATTGAATGTAATGTGTAATTGAGCATTTTTTTAATTACATGTAATGGTAATTTAATTAATTACATTGAAAAAAGCATGTAATGCTCAATTACTTTTGAATTACATTTCAATTACATGTACTTTTATGGTGTTACAGTTAAGGATTTGTGTTTAATCATATAAATTGTAAAATTATATATATTTTTCAAATATTAATATCAATGCTTTTTTGATGTATGAAGTCTGTAATTTATTCTGAAGTTTTTATATCATTTATTTGACCTGCAGATTTTTTTTGAATAGTCTTATAATTTAAAAAATGTGATAACTATACTTGTTCAGTTTTTAAGAGAGATCTTTAACTAAATAGATTGATAAGTAATAAACACCTTGTTATACAAAAACAATAAAATTTGTCACATCTTTCTGAGACAGTTCATTTAGAATTTAAAATCACTCACGGGTAGTAAGGTCGTCATATCGAGGAGCGTTTAGTACAGTGATTTTGTCATAGTTTGGATAAGTTTGACATGGTTAATTTATGTTGCTTCCCTAAATTTTTGCCTCAGTTCTATTCACACGAGCAGATAAAAAGCAAATAAGACGCTTCAATCTGTATTGGAGGTCAAACGATCTATATTGGAGTTGTTGTCTCACGAAATTAACGCAGAATAAGCAAGATATCGGAATTGCTATGGTTTGGTTAAGCGATTGACATGGTTTGGTTAAGAGTCTAGAAATTCGTCATGGTTTTGGTCAAGATTGTCATGGTTTAGATCGAAATAAAAATATATGTGTTTCACTTTAATACTGAAAATTTCATTGATAGCGCCTGTTATTGAACGAAGTTACACTTTATATTAACTGTCTGCGAAGGAAAAAAACCTGTTTAACCAAATTTAGCGGGTTTAATCGTCAAAACGTAAGTTAAACATCTAGTTTTAAGTATGAGGTGGTATATTATTAAATGTGATTGAAAAATAAATTGAAATTCAAAGACCCACGTGTTATGTTGTCTGGTACATGTACATTTAGGGGACGACCATTTGATATTCTGGGGTGTGTGTGTGAGGGGGAAGGGGGGGGGGGGGCTGGAGGATTTGTTTTTGATCGGTTATTTATTTTTGTAAACTAAGAGGACAGATTGTTCATTTAGTGCACTGTTGAAGCAAGATTTTTGATTTTCATTAAAGCAAGGGACTGATTATTCATTTTCACAACTATATTTATGATATTCAAAAACATACAATTTTTAGATGATTTGTTTATTATAAATAATACATGTATAGTCAAGTCATTATGTACCATTTAATCAGAATTAATCATCATCCTTTGCAGAAATGAATCTTTTATATTCCCAACTGCATATACATGTATTGCATACATACATAGTATTAATTTAAAAGTTTACTTGTAACTTGCCTCTATTTAAAATATTGGCAAACCTTTTTTTAAGGGTTTTTGGAGCCACTGAAGGCCCAAGAAGCTATGATGCAAAATGATGCAAAATCATGCTTTCTGGGTGTTCAAAAGAACCTTTCATAATCTGAAAATGCAAGTTTTGTTTTAATAATTTTTTGACAATATTTTGGTCTCAAAGCAAAATGTATAAATTCAGTGCAAGACTTGAGTTTCTAGGGACAACATCAAAAGACCAATGTGCATGATAAAGCAAAATTGGAATTCACATAGTTAAGTCGTGGCTGCTGTTTTTTTAAACTCATGATCAAGTTCATAACAAAAATTACTAGATTACAAAATGAATGCAACACTAACAGAATACAGAAGGGATATCAATGATCAAAAGACACAAAAAATCAGGGCTACGTATGAGGGAAGTCAGAACTTACTTCTTGCAAGGCACTCGCCTTGAACACAATTAAATATGGAGACAGACGTTTGGTTTTGAAATTTCCTACATGAGGCATTTGCCTTAATGAAGTAACGGCCCTGTTAAAATAAATGTGAGGTAAGGTTTCCTGAGACAACATACCTTAAGTTAAATGAACCCAATTTTCAGACATTTCAAGTATATTTAAATAATATTTATGTTTTTATTATTAAAAATTTGGGAAGTGTTTCCCGTTTTTTTTTTGTTGTTGTTGGAAAAGATGATCTTATGAAGAATCTGGTGCCATCTCATACTTTGGATTAGACCGGCTGAGTTATTTATTTTCAATGCATTGCAAGTCAGGTACTTTTTTGTAATATATTTTCAAACTACCACAGAACAAACCATTTATTTTTGTGATTATCAAGGCTGAGTTATTTATTTTCAACCCCCCCCCCCCCAGAATATCAAATGGTCGTCCCTTTAAACTGTATACGACCTTAATTTAGAACTGGCTAGACAAGAAATCATCGTTTGTAATAGGACAGAACGGATTATAAGATGAACGAAGAATAAACAGATGGTAAGTTTGTTGATATATATCACAAGTACACTTCATTTGAGCTTCTTAGATATTTTTGTGCTATCTATATTTGCCGTTTATCATTTTTGCTTATTTGATTTCAATTTACTAGGTAATATCAAATGTGGTCCGAGTACACAGTTATCGTCGAATATAGCCCCTAGTGTGGACAGTGTGTTACTTGTCATTTTTTTTTTATACCCCTTCCAACTTATTTATTTATGTTTTATGCCTCAAGTAGCAAGAAGGGGGATAAAACTGCACTGTAAAAAAATTTGATTCACGAATTTTAATGTAAAGTAGTGATTTGGTCCAGTTGAAAAAGGTCAAAAATTAGCATTTCGGAAGCTGTCAAAAGATTTCAAGACCCTCTTCACATTATTTTGAGTTAAAGCTGATGAAGTTTTCTATAATTTTGATATAATTTGTCCCAAAAGTAGTACAACACACTGTAAAAATTTTATGGAGAAAGCGCAGGTGGGATTTTTTTTATTTCCATTTATTGCCTAAAAGAAATGCACTACGAAATAACTGAGTGTGTACTCGGACCATGTAAGATGACGTGGGAAATACATAAATGAGACAGCAAACCAACAACACAAACATGAATTCTTCAACGATAGGATGAATTAAATAGGCCAAACTCTATATCTGCCTGTTTCTATAAAATGAGTAAAACAGAGACAACCAGAGATCTGAAACCATCAAACTATTCTCAGTATAGCGTAAATATTGGCAGCAGAATAACATCCTGAAATTTAAAAGAAGCTATCTTAGAAACATGACTTTTTATCATTTGTTGTTTGTTTGAAACTAGGTCCCACTAAATGTCAGTACTTTTTTGTGTCTTTAGTGTTTCTGCTACTTGATTTTCTTGTTTAAACCCGATCTGGTGAGTTTACATGTGTTGCATGGTTAAGGCGAAGAAGAGGTTGAGGAGCCCGCAAACATGTTTTACTCCACAATAATTTGTATATACTGTCTCAAGTTAAGTGTCTGTAATGCCATGAATATCGTATGTGACTGTGTATCATATTTTGCTTTTTATTTTGGACGGAAATTAGGTTGATGATTTTCTAATTGGAATTCCTATACATTGAATTTTGTCGCAACCTTTTATATCTTGCTAAGAAATATGGTTTTGCTCATTGTTGAATGTTGAAGGCCTTTTGATGACAAAAAGCTGCTAACATCTACGTCATTTGATCTCAGGTGGATAGTTATCTCCTTAGCAATCATATGCATCTACTTATAACATATTACTACATTGTATGTGCGTTTTTATGTCCCTTTGTGTTTCAAATGAAACGATTGTTGTTAATTTAGATAGTAACTCTTCATTATACACGACAAGAATTACATAACTGAACCATGTCGAACATAAACTTAACCATGACACGAATGAACCAAACCATGACACAGATATTTCAGTAATTTTGAATTGGTTGCAAAAGTAGGTATTTTTTAGAATAATTGACCGCAGTGTTATATCACGAAGATATGTGTGATGTAACAGACTGTAAGAAAATAACGTTGTTTATGCACAATAAACCAATAGCCAGTTTTAAATTTTGACATACGCAAGCTTTGTTCTGTGTTAAATCATTAACCATATGATAAAACTTGTGATGTACTAACATATTTACTTTATACAAAGGTACTTTCTAGCTTAAATTAATGATCAGAAGCTCCGTTTACAAAATATCCCAATGTTTACATTTTTCCACTGATTGTCATCAAAAAGACTTAACACCGTCATGTCAAACTTATCCAAACTATGACAAAATCACTGTACTAAACGCTCCTCGATATGACGACCTTACTACCCGTGAGTTCATTTAGAATTTAAAATCACTGCATACAATCATTTTGTCAAATTAGTATACACAAAAGGATTATAAAACTTAAAATTAACAGCTGTAAAAACAAACAGCAATTAATCAGATTAAAATGTCCAGGGGCAATGCCACTATTACAGATATTTTATCTAATTAGCAAAATATTGCTAATATTTAGACATTATATACATTGTTTTACTAAAAATTATTTTCAATATAGTGACAAGCACACTTTTTAATATTTTTAAAGTAAAATAAAAAAATATTTTAAATTCATTTATCATTTCTTTATTTTTATTATGTTTAATTCAAATAAGTTCATTTCTGAGATGCCAAAATACCCCTTGATGTATTGGCAAGTTAATAGGAACAAATTCCCTCTCCTATGAATATAATGATCTTCTAATCATAAAACTTCCATATCCAGATCAAGCAATATCTTGCACAACATTAGCTCCTGTGTAAGACTATTTTCAATGGCTGTTTTCAGACCAGAAGATTCAGACTAATTGACAAAACATTAAAATAACTATATTAAATGATTATCAAATGCAACGCTTAAACTGTGCTTATATAAATATTTTACACATGCATTATATAAACATGTAAAATATTGTTAAAAAATATCATGATGAAATGTAATGTGTAATTTAATTAATTACTTTAGTAAAGTAATTGTAATTTAATTAATTACTTTAGTAAAGTAATTGTAATTTAATTAATTACATTTCAAAAACTGTGTAATGTGTAATTAGTGTAATTGACCATTTTTGCAATGTATTGTGTAATTTAATTAATTACATTCCAATGTAATTGACCCCAAGTCTGCTTTGTCTAATACGTTCTCCTATTTATTTGTATTTAAGTCCTGTAATATTATGTTGTCATTTCAATGTTATATTTAACATTGCCATTAGAGTGCGAGGTTTGGCATGCCACAAAACCAGGTTCAACCCACAATTTTTATCTTTAAAAATGTCCTGTACCAAGTTAGGAAAATGGACATTGTTATATTATACTTCGTTTCTGTGTGTGTAACATTTTAACGTTGTGTTTCCGTTGTGTTGTTTTTTTTTCTCTTATATTTGAGTGTGAATTCACATTACTATAAGACGTGTCACGGTACTTTTCTATCCCAAATTCATGTATTTGGTTCTGATGTTATATTTGTTATTCTCATCGGATTTTGTATAATGCTTAGTCCGTTTCTGTGTATGTTACATTTTAATGTTGTGTCGTTTTTCTCCTCTTATATTTAATGCGTTTCCCTCAGTTTTAGTTTGTTACCCCAGTTTTGTTTTTCGTCCATAGAGTTACTAGTTTTGAACAGCGGTATACTACTGTTGCCTTTATTAAACTTTGTTTTGAAAATCCATGTAATCATTGTTATCTTTTTAAATGTGATATTGTTTTAGTTTGCGATTGAAAATTTAAAGCGCTGTCAGATAAAGAGAGGCAAAAGATACCAAAGGGACATTCAAACACATAAGTCGAAAAACCTAACAACAACATGGCCAAAAAAGTGAAAGACAAACAGTTAAACAACGGTACACAAAACACACCATAGAAAACTAAAGACTGCGCAATACGAACCCCACCAAAAACCGGGGTGATATCAGGTGCTCCGGAAAGGTAAGCAGATGCGTGGCATTCGTCGTGTTGCTCATGTTAGTACAAACACGGTAATAAATCTTATTAAGTAGGTCACATTTGTGGAAAAGGGGACGGGGTTGTAGTTATGACATTTGGAACATATCCGCTATCATCTGTGAAACCTATATTTTATAACGGTCAACTAACTCGTAATGGCGTCTGTAAAATTTACACAGGGATGATTTTAACTTCACCACTTGGAACTCTTGATTCATAGCTTCTTTGTGAGCAGGACTCCTCTATCAAGGAAATCTTGAGAGGGAATGCAAGCCCTTGACTATCGTATCAAATGGGAGAGTTTTACTACGTATGCCGGCGCTGTTGAAATGTTACTTCATAGAAATGGAAAGTTCACAATTGTGAATCTCAAATCATCTCTTTTGTCGAAAAGTTATCTTTTCAACCGACTTTCATTGTCAAATTTCAAGATGTAAGTCAAAATATAAAGCAGACTTAAATGTATCTATTGTATCATTTGTCTCAAGTTCGTTCGATGGGATAGATGCGTTCAACATAGTCACAAAAGTTTGTACTATTTAGTTAGAGAACATCATCTACATAATCAGCTCTAGCTTGGTTAGTTTTAAGGTAGCACAAAACAAAGATTTTATAACTCCAACTCCCAAGTTTTAAAATGCTGTAACTTTCTTAATAATGCTTGAAAATTTATAAAAGTGGTAGTTTTGAATAGTTAACAGATTACTCTTTCAAATTAATGCAATGTTAGTATTATGCAACAATTATGTAACCAATTATAATGTTAACTGTGTCTAAAATATTTTTCACCAAATTTCCACTTTCAATGAAATTGGCTTCTGCATAGGTCTCCCTAGAGGGTTGATTTTATCATATGTTGTTCCTATGGCCATTATCTACAAAAGGGTGTCTCAGATTTCAGATAGAATGTATAGAACAAATTTTACACCTAATTAAACATTATCTTCTTTTATGTGGTTAGGATGTTTACACTAATTAGAGATTTATGAGAGAATGGAATACCATAGAGACAATCTGAGACAGTCTTTTGAAGCCCATGATGTGTTGATAAAGATTTCGTTAAAATTTTCTGTATAGTTAAAGAGATGATAGAGCTAAATTCATTCAAGTGAACTTACCCAGATTTTGCCACTAAATACATAATAATTGATTACATAATGATTACATAATAAAAATATTGCATCCATTTAAAAGATTAATATTTTATCTATCTATATATACCTCTTTTATTATTTTCTATGCATTCATAAGAAAGTTACAGCATTTCAAAGGTTAGTGATTGGAAGTAAAAAAATCTTTGTATTGTGCTACCTTAAAAATGACAGTATTCATTTGATTCTCTACTGGGAATTCGAATACACCTTTTCTTTTAGATTGACTTGACCTGTGAAGCGTTAAATATTTCTCGACAGGTGATGCATTATGACTTATCTAAGTGTTTTTGAACATGATACTGTTGAAGTCACGATGCTATATTCACACTCTGTTGTCTGTTCATCTAGCCAGTATATCTGCTTAAGGGAAGTGCTAATAACGTCACATTAAGTTTGTATCTATTAATTCTCTTAATCATCTTTACACAATCATTTCAATTTATAAGAAATTGCCATTCAAATAATTGTTTATGTGTACTTGTTTGGCTTTTTAAATGTTTTGATCTGAGCGTCACTGATGAGTCTTAGGTAGACGAAACATAAAATAAAATATAATCCTGGTAACTTTGTTAACTATTATGAAGGTATTGAAACTTTAACATGTGAAAATAATTATTATCTTTAGGCAGTGGGCGTTATGCATAAAAGTAACATTAGACATGTGACTGATTTTAGAAGTATTTTCAACTACATGATTTGATATGATTCAATTGCTACAAATGGATGCTAAATATTTTTAGTTTAATTTCTTTTTAAAAATTCTTATTCCATTTAAACTCATTAATGTTTTAAACCATTATATATGTATCTCAAATATTGTTACTGTTATCTTAATTAACTTATATTAATAATGATTTGAGTCGTTTATGTTGACAATAGACAATTTCGTAGTTTTTTCGAAAGATGATATAAAAATTCCCTCTTTACAAGGATCCGGCAAAATAGCCTTTACTAAAGAAATATGCTATTTTTCCGGTTTTCATAAAGATATTATAGTCAGAGCCGTCAAAATAGTATATTTTTTTTATTTTGCCAGCTGCAAAAAAGCCAATGCTTTATCTATATTATACATATTATTATACATACTGTTGTTTAATCACACAAAGTTTCAATAAAATCTGATGATCCCTCTTGTGGACTCTTTTGAATGGTTTTATGGTATACCTTTAGACTTGTTTGCTAATGAAGTTAAAATGTTGGAAGCTGGAAAGTAAGTGATGTTTCTCATTTAGAAATCAGACCTATCTTTGGCATGTTTCCGACATTTCAATTCCTGTTTACAGTATACAGGTCAGGCTATGTTTTTATTTTATCAATGATTCAACAATTCACAAGAAACTAATGGACAAGTATGTAACAACTACATGTTTTTCCAATGATCAAACCCAATACCGTTTAGTTAGCTAAATAGCAGGACACAATTTAAAGCAGTTTAAAAGAGGAAAACTAAAATTCTGATTTATGCTAAAACAAAAAACCGAAAAACTGTTTTATGGACGATAACCAACGGCAACCACAAAATTATATGTTCCTGATTAGAGGCATGACAATACGAAATGTGATAGGCTAGATATTATAGTGAGCACTCAACCATCCAATAACCTGAAACCGTGATGTAGCATACAAGATAGTTGCTGTTCTCAATATACTTAGCGTATTCAAATAAGCTGTCATCTGAATCAAAGCCCTTTTAAAATATTCGATATTGATTCATCTTTGTATATACAAATTGTATTAATGAAACTCTCACATGTATCGATAATTCCGGTTTTCGTTTAACACGCGTCTTGAAAACAAAAACAAATATGGTGAGGAAGAAAGATTCTCAAGTTGAAATTCAAATCAGTTTAGGTTCAGCGGAATTTGTTTGGTCTAAGACGGAAATTATCTTCTGAGATTTTGTCGTTTTCGTGGCATGTTACGTGAACAATTTCTGACACTTCTTAGTTAGTCGGAAGTCAAAGACGGGGAAATTAGCTACTCGTATACGTATAACAGATAAGATTAGATTGAAAAAAGTACAGATGATATAACTTTTGTTCAATTTTCATACACAATTACAGGAGTCAGCTTGTCGTTTTTTTTTATAAATATCTTAATCGACCTGTTTGAAGTCTTTGTTATCGATGCTAATGTTTAGGTAAATTCAAAACGGAAAGTCCCTAATCAAATTGCAAAATCAAATAATAAAACATATCAAACGAATTAACAACTGTCATATTCCTGTATTGGTACAGGTATTTTTAAATGTAGCAAATGGGGGATTGAACCTGTTTTTATAGCGCTAAACCTCTCACTTGTATGTCAGTCGCGTCAAACGCTAACAGAATAGACATAATAGGTAAGATAGTCAAAATATGGGTACATCAGTCATCACAATCTCAAAACAAACAAATATTTAACAAAAAAGCATCTTATCAAATTTAAATACCACATTCATTGATTCGCGAAAAATATAAACGTCACAACATTTTGTCGTTTAAAGTATTTTCAAAAAAATATAATTGCACATGGGAAATGGTGGTATAGAGGGTTAAAAAATCAAAAGTTATGTTAGAACTAATTACAGATAAAATAATATTGTCGTTAGTGGTTCAAAGTATTTTCAAATTTATAATAAAACAATAACATAATGACATATAATAGATAAATTACATAATGACGGGATCTATAAAAGTACAGAGTCACGTCACATGAACCAAAGAAACACAAAAAATCCAACATACAAAACACACCAGCAAATATGAAAATAATACAAACACATTGACGGGATGTTATACATTATTTAGACTGTTTTAAAAAACACCAAAGATTTGTGTGTGTTCGAATCACTTGTTCAACTTAACAATTTAAGAGGTCATAACCAAACTAGTAAACTTTTTAGGAGGACATTTTTATTTTTCACTTGAAGCAAGAAACAAGTTCGGTGACACCTTTTTTTATTTTTATTTTCTTAAAGCATATTATAAAACCTATCTTCTCATATTTCATTTAAAATTTCTATCCCATCGATTTCTTTTCATTCACAAAAAAAATGTTTTTTTCATGAATAATCAATTCTAATTGCACGACTTGTAGCTTGAAAAATGACACAATGACCCTTACTTTTTTTCATCTCTTTGAAAAAAAAGCATGGTTAAATATACATTCTGGCAAAGAATAAGTAAATTATATCTGAGGAAATCTATACCGATGATCCACCTTAAGGGAGTTCGCCTCTCAATCTCAAAATAATGTTTTCAAGATATAAGCCATTGAAATTTGGCGGGAAAATATTCCCTCTTGACTTTTCATAGCTTTGTCATTATTCGAATAAATATTGGTTACTCTGTTAAGGATGTACTTAGGTGAGGTTTTGGAATTTGTGTTAAATGTTCGGACTCCTTGTTGTTTTTCCATACCAGAAAATGTTAAATATTTTGCCCCATAACACCCATTTATTTTCTCATTAAGACTTGATAGCTCATGAAAGGTCATTTACCAAAATTTTAGAAGATTCTTGATTTTCTTTCTTTTGTTTTAAAACCCGAATATTACCAATGCAAATATAAGGTAAAAGTCCGAGTCAGCCTTTTCCCACCATATTTTAAATTTCAAATATCTCGAAAAGGAGGTCCAAGACCTATCAATACTTTTAGCTTTTCTCTATCCTTAATTGATGCTCTACCAGCTAATTAATGCTTATACTGTGGATTCATTTATTTTTGTGGGCACCAATTTTCGTGGATAAAGGAAAACTTGCATATTCGTTGACATTTAATTTCGTGGTTTTGCCGAAGTCTTTATACAAGCCTTCAGGACATTTGTCATTCGTTGAACATTTAATTTCGTGGATCACCGGAATCAACGAAATCCACGAAAATTGGTATCCAACGAATAATAATGAATCCACAGTAGTATCAATTTTAATTTCTTAATATCTTAATCTTTACCTAACCTCACCAAAGTACATCCTTAAAAGAAAAACAGCTTACGAAGAGTAAATATTTTAAATCAATATCTAATTATCAAACTCATGGTTATTTAATATGATAGGCACAGTTTTAAATAGTGCATTTCGAGTACATTTTAAATCCTAAAGACTTGGTTCTGTAAGCATTCATTCATTCTAAAAAAAAATTACTTGAAATTACCAAAAAAAAGTAATTCAATTACTTGATTCAAGTAATTGAATTTGTCAAAATTATTGATCATTGATAGTAATTATTGGTGATGTTAAGTACTTTCAAGTAAATACAAGGAATTTACTTTTTCAGTAATTCTAAGTAATCCAATTCAGTAAACAAAATAATCAACATAAGTAATTCTAAGTAATATTTTAAATAATTCCAATTATTTATTACAAGTAAATACTAGTAATATAACAAGTAATTGTAAGTAATTCACAGTAAAACGTCAGGTAATTCACAGTAATAATCCAAGCAAATTCAAGTAATCCTTAGTAATCATCTTAATTAATTCTCAGTAAAATAATAAGTAATTACAAGTTATCCTAAGTAATAATTTCAAGTAATCCTAAGTAATAATTTCTAGTAATCCTAAGTAATAACTTTTAATAACCCTAAGTAATAATTGCAAGCAATCCTTAGTAATAATTTTAAGTAATTCTTATTAAAAATCTTAGTAATTCAAAGTAAAAATTAAAGTAAGTAATTCTTTTAATACACATTAAGGATTTCTTTTAATGATAGTAAGTAATTCTTTTAATACATATTGATTATTTGTACTAATAAAAGTAAGTAATTCTTTTAATATTTATTGAGTAATTCTTTTACACATAAATTATATATATATTTATAATATATTTATAGATTAAAATAAAAATTCTACACTGTTTTATTATAAATGCATATAATTTGAAATAGTAACATACCTTTTTAAAGAATGGTCATATACTATATCCTTTGTTATAATCCATTTCTCTTGTTTGTTGTAAGTTAACATGGGCTATCTCCCCAGCAACTCTTTGTGTTACATTTCCATTTAATTGAATTAGTACACAAAGAGTAGCCAGAAACATGAAAACCCACAAAGAGTCCTTTTTGTAAGGTTCTCCTTTCCTTTCATGTGTGTAACTCGTGTAAGTATTTCAACAAACTCTGTAAACTTTTGTTCAAATTCAAAACTGAATGAGCTCCAGCCAATTTTCAAAAATATCTTACCAAAGTCAAATGAAACCTTAATTCTGATTGGCGAAATATTTTTTCAGTCTCAAATAAAAAACTACTTTGGAAATATTATACAATTTTGTACATTTATAATAAATAGTTAATTTTTAATTTAAGTAAAATTAAGTCATGTTATTTTACATTATAAAAATTATATTAAAAATAGATAATAATAATTTGAAGATATTTTGATATGAAAATAGGTTAAGTAATGACTAGTAATTCTTTTACTAAGTAATTCCGATCAAATTTTGTAGGCAATGTATTTTGTATAGATAGTGTTGTGCGCAGCACAGTACATTCTATTGAAAATGTGTTATCTACTTTGGAAAAGAAAGTGTTGGGCGCCACACTGAACTTTAAAATACAGAATATACATGAAATTTATAAAAAAAATTCAAGCACAGGAATTTATGCAAATTCCATATAATTAAAAATATTTCCAAGTTGGAATAATTGCCTGTTTAAAGAAAAAATTGTTATCCAAAATTATGCAATTTTCAGACTTCAACCGACATATTGTTGAAATTGTTAAATTATATATATGGAGTCAAATTTCATAGGAAGCATTTATTATTATAAATAATAAGCATTATGCAAGAAAACAACATGATATAGTGCCTTAACCTACTTAGTAATAACAAGTTTTATATCCATGTTATCAGAAGTAATTCATATATACACAGATGTATACACGTCAAATACATTGTAATTCTTGAATTTGTACAAAACAAATAATAATAAGCAATTTGTATTAAGAAATCAATATACAAGACCTAAACTCACAATCAAGACATTATTACAGCAAATGGCTAGATACCAAACACCAAATTGATATCAATCAAATTGAAATCTTATCTAGACGCAATATTTATTTCAGAAGTTGTAAATATATAGAGTAAAATCATATAGTAATCATTTTAAGTAATTTATCTAATACTACCTAGTAATGAGAAGAATTTTTTTTCAAGTAATCAGAAGTAATTTTAGTAAATCATTTACTGCATTTAAGTAAAAATGAATAACTAAGTAATTTTTGAAATAGTTTTACTAAATTCAAGTAATCATTTTTCACTTAAAACTATTTGGATTACTTAAATCAAGTAAAAAAATTAATTAAGTAATTTCAAGTAATTCCTTTAGAATATTTAGTAAAACTAAGTAAAAATAAGTAATAGTAAGTAAATATGTAAGTAACATAATTACTCAAAATGAGTAAAGAAAAATTACTAAGTAATTTTTTTTTAGTGTGCTGGTAATTATGATCTCCTTTATATTGAAATATATATGATTTTGTTATATATCAGTTAATCTGACAACTCAGAAAATATACAAAAGAACGTGATAAATGACAACAATATTGGTATAGAGATACACAACAATATTATCTGTTTGGATTTAAAGTTTCGACATTTTTAATAAGTATTCAAAATACTGAACTATCATTAAAAATCAATTTACTATTGCTGTTTTCTACTTCATATGGTCTCTAGTGTGTAGTTTTTTTTAGTGGAAATGATAACACATCTCCTTATTCTAAAAGAGGGACGAAAGATACCAAAGGGACAGTCAAACTCATAAATCTAAAACAAACTGACAACGCCATGGCTAAAAATGAAAAAGACAAACAGAAAAACAATAGTACACATGACACAACATAGAAAACTAAAGAATAAACAACACGAACCCCACCAAAACTAGGGGTGATCTCAGGTGCTCCGGAAGGGTAAGCAGATCCTGCTCCACATGTGGCACCCGTTGTGTTGCTTATGTGATTACAAATCAGGTAAATAGTCTAATTCGGTAGGTCACATTCATGAAAGGGAAGGGGATTGTAGTTACGACGTAAGGAACATATCCGATATCATTTGTGAAACGGTTATTCCATAACGGTCAACCAACTCGTGATGGCGTCCGTAAAATTTACGAAGGAATGATTTCAACTTCACCATTTGGAACTCTTGGTTTAATAGCTTCCTTGTGAGTTGTAACCCTCTAAAGTGTTGGACCTGTGGGAGGGTGATTTCGAAATGTATGTAGGTCGCCATCGTAATTCATTTGCATGTAGAAATCAATAGAATATAGAGGGAAATTTGCTTGAAATTATATGATTCTTAAAACACCTGAATAACATGGCATGTAAGGATATGTGTCAATCGCCATTATCTTTGTCTTTTTTTTCTGCTGTTTTGTCGGGTTGTTGTCTTTTTGACATATCCCCAATTTCCATTTTTAATTTTATTAGAATCATGTCTGATTTTTTGATAACATCGATGTGGTCCTAGGAATGGTTTGACCAGTTATAAAACCTGTCGCCTGATAATTTAACCGGTTAAAATGTCTATTAATCAAGTAAACCTGTTGTACAAATTAGGATCTATTCAATCTGCCTATGCCATTTACAGATTTGACGATTGTTGTGTCATCATACAACACGAGTTTCATACTCAAAACGACAATATGTTGACACCTAATTTGTATCAAAGGAACTATATCGTCTCAAATTTATAATGTTCACATTTTTCAACAACATATGATAAACGAATTTGATAGATAGAGGGGAAGCTTTATTATAACTATGCCTATATAAATACAATATGATTTAAATACTCAGAAAGACACTAATGTTGTCGGAAAAGAACGTTATAGACCCTTTTTGAAGAATTTGATAGACGCGTTAAATAATGCAACCCCAACTTAATATGAATGCCAAATAATTCTATCGATATGTATTCAAACATTTGGTTCGATCCATTTAGCAGAATAATTTTAGCCACGCAAAGTAGGCACAATATACATTCGTCACAACTCGGCCGATTCCGCAGAGTAGCCGATTGCACAATATTTTTACTTTAACATCCCCGGAAATAGACCCCTTGTTCCATATGTTACTGTTCTTTTGTGGTTGGTTTTTTTTTTTCTTTCAAAATGTTGTAATATCTGATTATTACATGGCATTTTTCATATCGCATGTATTATCAGCCCTAGGTTCAATATCAGCCCAAGAGCCGCATGGCTCGAGGGCTGATATTGACCGAGGGCTGATAATAATTGCGATATGAAAAATGACATGTTATGATCTTTTTATCATATGCTACAACAATGGAAAAAAATAACAGATCATATATTGATCCTTTTACGTGGTTCCCAACTAGAAGTTCAAAGATTGAAGTTCACGGACGTCGGACCCAAATTTAGGACATTCGATATCAAATCTTTCTACCATATGCCTCAACAGAGGAGAAAACATTCTTAATATGGACGACTCGACAAACCCCTAAAAAAAACAACAATATACATAGTGAGCACTGTTTGGAAAAGTCAACCTTTTCAAAGTAACTTTCTAAATTATGTTTGAAACTTATAAAGAATGCATTTATTTAATAATTTGTTTGTTTGTTTTTTTATTTTTATTTTTTTTGTTATTATTTTACACAATATACTTTTCAGTATCTAAATAATTGTTTTGTACACTATTTCGTAATGTTTTTCACTGAAAACGTAGCATTGAGGTGTATTTTCTGGAATTTGCCGAGTATCACCGGAATGCCATGTGATAACGTTACGGAAAGGCATGTGATAACAATCGAAGCATGTGATAAACTTTTCATATCAGCCCGCTAAGCACCAATTCGAAAAATATGGAATTTACGTTAATTTAATGCTATTATCATACAGTAAAAATCATATGTTATTTAGTCTAAGTATATGATAAAGGGTCTATATTGCATGCATATGTGAATAAACTCCTCGTATATACCAGGTCTCTTGATCATAAAACTTAACGCAGCTCTCGGAGAACAATATTTCGAGTCTGAGTACAATAATCGAAAGTGTTACACTCTAAAAAAAAATTACTTGGAATTACCAAAAAAAAGTAATTCAATTACTTGATTCAAGTAATTGAATTTGTCAAAATTATTGATCATCGATAGTAATTATTGGTGATGTTAAGTAATTTCAAGTAAATACAAGTAATTTATTTTTTCAGTAATTCTAAGTAATCCAATTCAGTAAACAAAATAATCAACATAAGTAATTCTAAATAATATTTTAAGTAATTCCAAGTATTTATTACAAGTAAATACTAGTAATATAACAAGTAATTGTAAGTAATTCACAGTAAAACGTTAAGTAATTCACAGTAATAATCCAAACAATTTCAAGTAATCCTTAGTAATAATCTTAAGTAATTCTCAGTAAAATAATAAGTAATTACAAGTAATCCTAAGTAATAATTTCAAGTAATCCTAAGTAATAATTTCTAGTAATTCTAAGTAATAACTTTTAGTAATCCTAAGTAATAATTGTAAGTAATCCTTAGTAATAATTTTAAGTAATTCTTATAAAAAATCTTAGTAATTCAAAGTAAAAATTAAAGTAAGTAATTCTTTTAATACACATTAAGTATTTCTATTAATGATAGTAAGTAATTCTTTTAATACATATTGATTATTTGTATTAATAAAAGAAAGTAATTTTTTTTAATATTTATTGAGTAATTCTTTTACACATAAAGTATATATATATTTATAATATATTTATAAATTAAAATAAAAATTCTACACTGTTTTACCATAAATGCATATAATTTGAAATAGTTTTAAAGAATGATCATATACTATATCCTTTGTTATACAATGTTATAATCCATTTCTCTTGTTTGTTGTAAGTTAACATGGGCTACCTCCCCAGCAACTCTTTGTGTTACATTTCCATTTAATTGAATTAGTACACAAAGAGTAGCCAGAAACATGAAAACCCACAAAGTGTCCTTTTTGTAAGGTTCTCCTTTCCTTTCGTGTGTGTAACTCGTGTAAGTATTTCAACAAACTCTGTAAACTTTTGTTCAAATTCAAAACTGAATGAGCTTCAGCCAATTTTCAAAAATAGCTTACCAAAGACAAAATGAAACCTTAATTCTGATTGGCCGAATATTTTTTTCAGTCTCCAATCAAAAACTTCTTATTAAAAACACAGGAAATATTATACAATTTTGTACATTTATAATAAATAGTTAATTTTTAATTTAAGTAAAATTAAGTCATGTTATTTTACATTATAAAAATTATATTAAAAATAGATAATAATAATTTGAAGATATTTTGATATGAAAATAGGTTAAGTAATGACTAGTTATTCTTTTACTAAGTAATTCCGATCAAATTTTTTAAGCAATGTATTTTGTAGAGTAATGTTGTGAGCAGCACAGTACATTCTATTGAAAATGTGTTATCTACTTAGGAATAGAAAGTGTTGGGCACCACACTGAACCTTAAAATACAGAATATACATGAAATTTATAAACATTTTCAAGCACAGGAATTTATGCAAATTCCATATAATTAAAAATATTTCCAAGTTGGAATAATTACCTGTTTAAAGAAATTTGTTATCCAAAATTTTGAAATTTTCAGACTTCAACCTACATAATGTTGAAATTGTTAGATTATGGAGTCAAATTTCATAGGAAGCATTTATTATTATATATAATAAGCCTTATGCAAGAAAACAACATGATATAGTGCCTTAACCTATTTAGTAATAACAAGTTTTATATCCATGTTATCAGAAGTAATTCATATATATATATGTTACAGTAAATAGGTGAAATTAGGAATTACATGTAATTACTAAAATTTAGGAATTACTTGTAATTCCCGATACACTTAGTAAATACAAGTAATTCCTAAAACGGCCCAGTAATTACCAGTAATTACTAATTTTAAATTGAATTTTTACACCTATTTACTAACTGTTAAAACAATGTTGTAATACGGTCAGCTGATCAAAAGTTATGGTAATACTAACTAGAAAATTAGCGAGTACTCTTAAAAAGGTGATCAGCCTAAAATGTATCTTTTTGTTGTAGGTGCACTAGCTACGAGAAATAAGAAAAAAACTAAATAGGATTTTTTTATTGTTAAATCATTAATAAAAATGATATAATAGTTAAATTATAATTCACTTTTAGCAGCTGAGGAACATGGTTGATGAGTTGTGCACTTGCAAGTTAATAATTTGACCTCATTGAATACGTATTCATGTGACCTTCAATTCAACCCCTGCTGGAGATGGGTTACTGATGTATTTGGCTATTACAATTGTAAGGGTTTTACGGAAACCAGTGCCTCGCCTACTTTTTCTGTTAGTTGCAGGCTCAACAAAAATGGGGGAAACAAATCCTCTAGATACTATCTTTTGACTAATACTGTAAGAAGTTTCTGTCCAAATTTCGTAAAAATCCAGGAGGGGTTGTGAAATCTAATAAATGTTTTAAAAACCTTAGCTGCAGAGTGTATGTAATGTTAACTGAAAAAATAGTCCATTTATAAGCTATATACGAAAAGGATTTTTTTTTACAAATATGACTTCTGAATCGATTATCTTAATATGATCATAAAAAAGCTTCTGTCCAAGTTTGGTAGAAATCCAGGGTATTTTGGAAAAGTTGTTAAAATTTTAAAAACTTTAACCACAGTGTGAATGCGGTCTCTAAAAACACCGCAAAGGACCTCCTTTGTGCACAAAGGAGCACTAAGGACCTCAAAGAAGATTAATAAGAGCACAAAGGACCTTAATTTCCCTTTAAAGCATTAAAATATTATAATTCCTGAAGAAAAATGTAAAAAAATTAAAATAGTTACAATAAAAATTGCGATTTTTATGATGTACGATTTGGTATAATCACCGGTATCGGTTTGGAACCGACTTTATATCCTGGCTATATGATAGCTCATGTATGTGAATTTTTAAATAGTTTTAATATGATATTAATGATAAAAACGTCATTTATTATTTTTAATATTTTGTTGTAATATTTTTTAAGAAAAAAAATATGTATTAAGTTAAATTGGTATTAAAGTTGAAGATATACGAACTGCAGAGTCATGTGTTCTGTAATGGGTACGGATATGCATAATATTACGACCCTTTTCTATAAGATTTTACTTAGTAATACATTCATGAATTAGAAAATATTGAAAAAACACAAACATATGATATAAATACAGACTGGGTAATAAACCGAACAAAAATAAAGCAAACATTGTTGGTCAAGATTTCGACTCGAGTATTAATAAGGATTGTTTCATGAAGACTTGATAGCACTTGGGATGAAAAAACGTTATAAATTCTTTACAGTTAATTATTAGCGTTAAAAGACTGTCTTTAAAAACAATTACATTCAGAAAATAATAAAATATGTATTTTTAAATTATAAATATATTTAAAAAAACAAAAGAAAACTATAGACATATGCACAATAATAATATACCTACGGGTCTCGAGGCCAATACAGCAAACCTTGAATCTATACCAGTGCCAATACATAAACAGCCAGTTAAAAACACTATAAAAACATAGTGTATTTTGAAGTTTATGAAATACGGATTGACAAATTTAAACTAATTACCTACCTTTATAATTATTGCCATAGTATTCCCTTTGTGCCTTTAGAAACGTTTTCGTCATAGCAATACTGACATATTACCATACATAAGAAAGCTAGCTGATGATGAAATATGAAAGCAAAACATCGGTATCCTTACATAATTTTCGTAGTTTTGGTAAAGTCTGTTATCTTAAAATATATTACAACAACAAAATATTAAGAATAATAATTGACGTTTTTATCATTTATATCATATTACAACTATATAAAATTTTACATACATGAGCTATCACTTTCCCGGATATAAAGTCGGTTCTAATCCGATATCGGTGATAACATCCAATCGTACATTACAAAAAAAAAATCGCAATTTTTATTGAAATTATTTTTTTTTTTTTTACATTTTTCTTCAGGAATCAGAATATTTTTATGCTTTAACGGGAATTTCAGGTCCTTTGTGCTTTTATCAAACTTTTTAGGGTCCTTAGTGCTCCTTTGTGCACAAAGGAGGTCCTTTGCGGTGTTTTTAGAGACCCGTGTGAATGTAATGTTACCTGGCATAAAAATTAAGTTCATAATTTCATACAAACTCGAAAAAAACTTGAAATTTATCTTATGATCATAAAAAGGCTTCTGTTCAAGTTTGGTAGAAATCAAGGATAATTTAGGTAAGTTATTAAAATTAAAAAAAAACACAGAGTAAAAATTTGTGGACGCAGCTGATGAAGGAATGTAGGTTGGTTGGCTATGTCTCACTTTTGATTTCTCAATTTTGGATTGTCATTGCCTTGCATGCTGAAAAAGACTTTTAGGGGGTTTCAAAACTTATATAACAACCATTTTCCAGTTTCAATTTACAAACACTAAAGAGTGTACACTTTCGATGTGTCTTATATTCCTTAATCCTTAAGTAAGCCCTTAAAATTCCTACACTTTTACCTTCTTATTTGGTATCTTGAATTATGTCTTTAATTTTAAAACAAAAATATCAAGTTAGTAAATAGCTGTAAAAATGACAAAAAAAATCAGTGAATACCAGTAATCACTGAAACAACTAGTAAATACATGTAATTACTAAATTGGCTAGTAATTACAGGTATTTACTGAAATGTTTAGTAATTACGTGTAATTCCTGATTTCACCTATTTACTGTAACATATATATGTTACAGTAAATAGGTGAAATTAGGAATTACATGTAATTACTAAAATTTAGGAATTACTTGTAATTCCCGATACACTTAGTAAATACAAGTAATTCCTAAAACGGCCCAGTAATTACCAGTAATTACTAATTTTAAATTGAATTTTTACACCTATTTACTAACTGTTAAAACAATGTTGTAATATGGTCAGCTGATCAAAAGTTATGGTAATACTAACTATAAAATTAGCGAGTACTCTTAAAAAGGTGATCAGCCTAAAATGTATCTTTTTGTTGTAGGTGCACTAGCTACGAGAAATAAGAAAAAAACTAAATAGGATTTTTTTATTGTTAAATCATTAATAAAAATGATATAATAGTTAAATTATAATTCACTTTTAGCAGCTGAGGAACATGGTTGATGAGTTGTGCACTTGCAAGTTAATAATTTGACCTCATTGAATACGTATTCATGTGACCTTCAATTCAACCCCTGCTGGAGATGGGTTACTGATGTATTTGGCTATTAAAATTGTAAGGGTTTTACGGAAACCAGTGCCTCGCCTACTTTTTCTGTTAGTTGCAGGCTCAACAAAAATGGGGGAAACAAATCCTCTAGATACTATCTTTTGACTAATACTGTAAGAAGTTTCTGTCCAAATTTCGTAAAAATCCAGGAGGGGTTGTGAAATCTAATAAATGTTTTAAAAACCTTAGCTGCAGAGTGTATGTAATGTTAACTGAAAAAATAGTCCATTTATAAGCTATATACGAAAAGGATTTTTTTTTACAAATATGACTTCTGAATCGATTATCTTAATATGATCATAAAAAAGCTTCTGTCCAAGTTTGGTAGAAATCCAGGGTATTTTGGAAAAGTTGTTAAAATTTTAAAAACTTTAACCACAGTGTGAATGCGGTCTCTAAAAACACCGCAAAGGACCTCCTTTGTGCACAAAGGAGCACTAAGGACCTCAAAGAAGATTAATAAGAGCACAAAGGACCTTAATTTCCCTTTAAAGCATTAAAATATTATAATTCCTGAAGAAAAATGTAAAAAAATTAAAATAGTTACAATAAAAATTGCGATTTTTATGATGTACGATTTGGTATAATCACCGGTATCGGTTTGGAACCGACTTTATATCCTGGCTATATGATAGCTCATGTATGTGAATTTTTAAATAGTTTTAATATGATATTAATGATAAAAACGTCATTTATTATTTTTAATATTTTGTTGTAATATTTTTTAAGAAAAAAAATATGTATTAAGTTAAATTGGTATTAAAGTTGAAGATATACGAACTGCAGAGTCATGTGTTCTGTAATGGGTACGGATATGCATAATATTACGACCCTTTTCTATAAGATTTTACTTAGTAATACATTCATGAATTAGAAAATATTGAAAAAACACAAACATATGATATAAATACAGACTGGGTAATAAACCGAACAAAAATAAAGCAAACATTGTTGGTCAAGATTTCGACTCGAGTATTAATAAGGATTGTTTCATGAAGACTTGATAGCACTTGGGATGAAAAAACGTTATAAATTCTTTACAGTTAATTATTAGCGTTAAAAGACTGTCTTTAAAAACAATTACATTCAGAAAATAATAAAATATGTATTTTTAAATTATAAATATATTTAAAAAAACAAAAGAAAACTATAGACATATGCACAATAATAATATACCTACGGGTCTCGAGGCCAATACAGCAAACCTTGAATCTATACCAGTGCCAATACATAAACAGCCAGTTAAAAACACTATAAAAACATAGTGTATTTTGAAGTTTATGAAATACGGATTGACAAATTTAAACTAATTACCTACCTTTATAATTATTGCCATAGTATTCCCTTTGTGCCTTTAGAAACGTTTTCGTCATAGCAATACTGACATATTACCATACATAAGAAAGCTAGCTGATGATGAAATATGAAAGCAAAACATCGGTATCCTTACATAATTTTCGTAGTTTTGGTAAAGTCTGTTATCTTAAAATATATTACAACAACAAAATATTAAGAATAATAATTGACGTTTTTATCATTTATATCATATTACAACTATATAAAATTTTACATACATGAGCTATCACTTTCCCGGATATAAAGTCGGTTCCAATCCGATATCGGTGATAACATCCAATCGTACATTACAAAAAAAAAATCGCAATTTTTATTGAAATTATTTTTTTTTTTTTTACATTTTTCTTCAGGAATCAGAATATTTTTATGCTTTAACGGGAATTTCAGGTCCTTTGTGCTTTTATCAAACTTTTTTAGGGTCCTTAGTGCTCCTTTGTGCACAAAGGAGGTCCTTTGCGGTGTTTTTAGAGACCCGTGTGAATGTAATGTTACCTGGCATAAAAATTAAGTTCATAATTTCATACAAACTCGAAAAAAACTTGAAATTTATCTTATGATCATAAAAAGGCTTCTGTTCAAGTTTGGTAGAAATCAAGGATAATTTAGGTAAGTTATTAAAATTAAAAAAAAACACAGAGTAAAAATTTGTGGACGCAGCTGATGAAGGAATGTAGGTTGGTTGGCTATGTCTCACTTTTGATTTCTCAATTTTGGATTGTCATTGCCTTGCATGCTGAAAAAGACTTTTAGGGGGTTTCAAAACTTATATAACAACCATTTTCCAGTTTCAATTTACAAACACTAAAGAGTGTACACTTTCGATGTGTCTTATATTCCTTAATCCTTAAGTAAGCCCTTAAAATTCCTACACTTTTACCTTCTTATTTGGTATCTTGAATTATGTCTTTAATTTTAAAACAAAAATATCAAGTTAGTAAATAGCTGTAAAAATGACAAAAAAAATCAGTGAATACCAGTAATCACTGAAACAACTAGTAAATACATGTAATTACTAAATTGGCTAGTAATTACAGGTATTTACTGAAATGTTTAGTAATTACGTGTAATTCCTGATTTCACCTATTTACTGTAACATATATACAGATGTATACACGTCAAATAAATTGTAATTCCTGAATTTGTACAAAACAAATAATAATAAGAAATTTGTATTAAGAAATCAATTTACAAGACCTAAACTCACAATCAATACATTATTACAGCAAATGGCTAGATATCAAACACCAAATTGATATCAATTAAATTGAAATCTTATCTAGACGCAATATTTATTTCAGAAGTTGTAAATATATATAATAAAATTATATAGTAATCATTTTAAGTAATTTATCTAATACTACCTAGTAATGAGAAGAATTTTTTTTAAGTAATTAGAAGTAATTTAAGTAAATCATTTACTGCATTTTAGTAAAAATTAATAACTAAGTAATTTTTGAAATAGTTTTACTAAATTCAAGTAATCATTTTTTACTTAAAACTATTTGGATTACTTAAATCAAGTAAAAAAATAAATTAAGTAATTTCAAGTAATTCCTTTAGAATATTTAGTAAAACTAAGTAAAACTAAGTAATTGTAAGTAATAGTAAGTAAATATGTAAGTAATATAATTACTCAAAATGAGTAAAGAAAAATTACTAAGTAATTTTTTTTAGTGTGTATGACCGCAAGGCCTGACATAATATTCTTACTCCAGACACGCGTTTCTTCTACAAAAAGTGAATAAACGAGGCTTGAATCGAAACAATTAACAGGGCGAAAAAGTTCCATGTGATTTGTGTTGCTTATTCTGTTGTTTTCTATGTTGTGTCGTGTGTACTGTTGTTTGTCTGTTTGTCATTTTCCTTTTTAGCCATGGCGTTGTCAGTTTATTTTCGATTTATGAATTTGAATGTCCCTCTGGTATCTTTCGTCCCTCTGAATAACGAAGTTGAAGATCATTGATGATCCAACATTCCTCAAGTTGCCAAAAATAGTTCAGGTAGTTTGTTGCTTGATTAGAAAATCCTTACGATTTAGAAAAAAAATATCAAAGTTTTGTAAGCATTGTAATCATGTTTATGATCATAATAAAAATCATCATTGATAATTCATGTCGACACAAAAATGATGAAATTTAAGCTCACTACACCAAATAATTACTGTAAAAACTTTACTTGTAGTATACAGAATAAAGAAAAACAAATGATATAAAACTGTTTTTGCACAGAATTTTAGAAATCATTAAGGGGCAGATGATAACAGAAAAACGTACTGTATTTTGATCTCATTGTTAAGTCGTTCTTTCATTTCATCTTAGATATCTGATGCAGTAGAACACATCAAAGAGACAGGCTCATAATTTGATATGACAGACGTGTGTTTCGTTTTTACAAACCCAATTAGTGTAAGTGGTCATATAAATATGTATCATGGATGAAAGTGGCGACATAATCAATGGGACTGCATTAAGATTTTGTCTTTTGAAAAATCTGAATGGTAGTAATAGAAAATAATTCAATTGTACATTAGTTTGACTAAATAATCTTTCCACATTATGACATAACTAGCTTATGATGTTTTAAATCTTATAAAAACATACTAAGTACTAATGAGATGTATGAAGAAACTGGATTTTTTACGTCTAATCTTAGGTCAAACATATCATCGTTGCTTTAACATGCCTTGTTTCATGTTTTTAATTATCTGATGGATACTAATTGGATTGAAGGAAAATAATTAAGCCCTTAACATTTAATGATTTGTTTTGAAGTAGAATTTTCAAAGAGCATTTTTCATAAGCTTGACATTTCTTTGTGTTATTGAATGTTTGTATGTGAAAATCTCTTTATGAGTTTTTTCGGGTTTTATTCAAGGACAGTATCTTATGTCACAGTGTTGTGTGTTTTTTTTTAATTTTTTAGCCAGCTAAAGGACGTCTCCGGGTGCGGGAGTTTCTCGCTGCATTGAAGACCCATTGGTGGCCTTCGGCTGTTGTCCTTTCTATGGTCGGGTTGTAGTCTCTTTGACACATTCCGATTTTCAATTTTATAAATGGCCAAATGCAAATGATTAGTGAAATTAATATTGGATTGTGTCATGACCTTTGTTATTGTTATTTTATTTTTTTATGGTTTTGAAATCTCGTTACGTATCAAACATGCGTGTAATGTATAAAACTGTCTGTTGGTTTTCTCATTTAATTATGTTTTACATTTTGTTTTGTTTCGGCCAACTAGTATCGGGTGAATATCATTGGCAATCATACCCCATCTCCTTATATTATAATATTCGTTTGCATATTTGGTAATTTCAAATCTCTGATCAGTTTCATTTCCATAACTGTTTGTGTATAACTGAACTTATGAATCTGATATATGTATACATTTTTCTATTAGCACGAATACCACCAAAATGTTCAATTTGAGCTGTAGCATATGTGGCCGAATGGTCTGAGTAGTTACTACTGTAATCACCAGCCAGTAAACACTGAGGTTGTGAGTTCGGACCCTGCTCGTGCGGTAGCGCTCGACTCCAATCTTAATTGACTAGGGTTGTCAATTGTCCTATCGAAGGTCGGTGGTTTTCTTCGAGCACTCTGCCTTCTTCCGCCAAAAAAACCTAGTCGCCACGAAAAAGCCCAACAGTGGTGCTTAAAAGTGGCGTTAAAATACCAAAAATCAATCAATCAAATCAAAGAAGTAACATTTTTTTTCTTTCTGAATATCGACTTTTATCTTCATAGTCATACATCCCCTGCCATAATGTAGTTTGTAGATGTAGACTAATGTACAGCAAGTTGTCATTAGTTGACCCTTTTGCAGAAAGCATCTCATGTTTTATGGGGTTTATATTTTGTAATATTGATTGTCAGTTTTAAATCTGTTTTTTTTCTTTCTGGACGTTACTGGCTTCAAATTATATAGGGCGACATCTGTGCTGTATGTTTAAACAGTCAAAATGTTCTTACAATCAGTCCATGTGGTCAAATATATAACAGGATACTTTATATGTGTCAGGGCCTAAGTGTTTCGTCAAGACTTGGCTTAATATTTACATTTTCTAGAGAAAAATCAAACTCGGATACTTAAATATATAAATTAGCAACATAATGTATCTTCTATGTTCTTTCTCATTTATAAGTGCAGGGTTATTTGCTGATTGTTTTCGCTAAGTGTTCAACTGTCTGCCTTAAATGTTACCGCTTCACAAACCACGTGTTTACAATTTTCCCCTTTTGATATGTTAAATGCTACATAAGAAGGAATAACTTTTAAATCTTTCAATGACAATGTGAGATCAACGAGCGTTGTTGTTCCTTTCAGATCATTCACAAAACCCGTGTTCAGTTGCCTGTCTTAATAATGTATGAACCTTAAATAATAGATTTGGGTCCATTAGCCTTGAATTGAACTCAATAGTGGTGTTAGGCGTTGGAATGGCATTTGTTTTTCTAATGTAAATTTTCTATTTTGCCGAGACAACTGACGATAACTTGCATATATGTTTATGTCTCCATTATTACCATCAACATCATTGATCACAATAATCTATTTCGTGATTTTCTAGCAATGTTACTGTAACTTTGATTTCATTTACATAAGCTTAAAGTTGATAGATTGTTTTCATTGATTCAAAAACTTGCAATACATCTAGCTTGTACTTCCATAGCCCCGTTCTAGCTCTGTAAGTTCCGTCTAATACTATTGATTTCTCTTCAAAATGTTTAATAAATATTTGTTTTTAATATAACAGAGCTCCAGATAAACTTCTTATTTCCGTGATTACACAATTAAAATAATCATAAACGAATTCCTTATTTCAATTCAGAGTTCTAAAACAGAACCAATTTTCATTTCAAAACAATGCGTTCTCAATCAATCTATCCCTTATCCAATGTGTTATAGTTCCGCAGTAGCTCCAACTGGATAGCCCCGGGATCCTCACCACTTAAGACTGATCGTAAGATTTGTGCGCTTTTTCCTACCGTTTCCTCGGCACCCTTATCGCACACTTCTGCTGTGTACTGTTCGAGTAACGCCTCGGGAGTTAGCTGCTCCCTTGCTTTGGTAGGTAGCGGCACCGCCGTCGCGACGTGGTCCGTAACACCCTTATCCGGTTTCGACTTGCATGCGTCTCTCAAACTTTTACGTTTGTTGGACACCTGTTTATTTGTCTTTCCCAGTAAGTGCAAAGCTATTGCCTTGTTAATGTTTTTGGTACCCGCCAACTCTTCGCATAATGCTTGGAGCTTTTTGACTTCGTCCTCACTCCAGACTCCCCTTGGTTTGGATTTGGGCATTTTGTCAGTATTTGAGCCGACTTCTTCGATTCTTGTTCGATTCTTCCGTTTCCGTTCTTTATCCTGTTTGACATTTTGGATCCGGTGAGTGTTCCTCAGATCCGGATGTGCATGTCGTTCGTGCTGGCCTAGGCCTATTTTCGACTTGAAGTTTCTCTCACAGATTGTACAGGGAAAGTGCGCCTCCGTACTTTCTGCCACCGAGGGATCGGCTTCGACTGAACTCATGCGTAAGTCCGTTTCAGCCTGGTTTTCTGGTGCGAGTGGAGATGTGGCTGACAGTGAAGCGACTGCGTCTGATGGATCTGCTTGTCGTAGCTCCCCTTCGTGTACAGTCTTGCTTGTATCGCCCTTCTTGTCGTTTTCTACATTTAGGGAAGTGGCAGGCTGTTTGCCTCAGACGATTTCGGTTTGTACCGCATGCGGCACATTGGAAAGACAGGAACACGTTGCTGTGTTGTGTCTCGAAGTGTTTGGCCACGTCCTTTGCCTGTGTAAAGATTTCCCTGCATTGTATGCAGGTACTCCTGTGAAATGGAATAAAGATAAACGCCGTGTTATCATCCTCGATCCGAACCTCCCTAGTGGGTTCATTTTCACAGCTTTGTGGCTGAATCGACTTAGACTCATCTGCACTTGTGATCCCTAGATCGTCGTCGTGGGCAAGCCAGCTTGGCAATTTGTTCCACTCTGTCCTTTTTCCGTCCAAGAAACAGAACCCATGTGTGATCAGGATGGATGGTATCATCCCGATCTTGTTGCATGTTATGTCCGCACCAGAGCCCCGCAACGGTTGCTCCAGTGTAAGTGCTCGTCCATCCATGTTGACACAGGATTGAGCCGTCCCGGCCATGGAAAGAAAATCTAGATGCTGCCATCTAAATTGAGTCTAAGTCTAGAAACTTTTGAAATAGATCTGTACTCGATTTTATGTGTTTTTGTCAAGACGTCGGCTGTAGAACACAACCTATTCTTTAATGCGTTTAAACAACTTTTGTCTATCGTATAAGACTTCACTCGTCTATGATAGTACGACTCTCACATATCGGGTATGTATTGTTTAAGAGAGTCATGGTTACTCCCGCCGTTTACCCGCGCTTGATTGAATTTCTTCACTTTGACATTCAGAGCACTGGGCAGAAATCACATTGCGTCAACACCGGGTGACGGCCATCGCAATGCTTTGTTTTAATTAGACAGTCGGATTCCCCTGGTCCACTGATAAAAGCTGACCTCCATGATATAGCCAAGAGTGTTTAAAGTGGCTTTTTGCAATTAAAATAAAATCAAAATCAAAATAGCATATTTTTACCAGATTCTTGGTTCTTGTTTATTTGAAATTTTTAATTTTCGAGGCTCATTATAAACAATTTTTTGGAATTTCTAGACACAGATTTTCATTTAAATTCTTCTGTTACAATTTAAATACCAGTAAATGACAATATTGACAAATCAAATTTTGTTTTTAATCTTTTTATAATCACCATTTCCATTGAAAGTTGGTAAAATTAATTATCTCATTTAAAAAAGTACATCTCTCTCTCTCTCTACTTATTATATATAACAGGTCTTTGTCTCAATACACTATATATATCACAGCTTTGAGGAAGAGCCCACAATATCTAAAAGTCTCAGTCTACAGATCTTTTTAACTTCCTCCATCCCTGTTACTGCCTCAGTTTCACCAAAATTCTTCAATCTATTCTCAAGCCCAGTCAAAATGGCTTCCTTCTTGTTTTCTCGAGCACATATGACAAAAGGGAACCCAAACTTTTGTTTATATTGTTGATTTAAATGATGCATGTTTTGTTTTTCTTGTTCAGTAAGTGTATTTAGACCTGCACTTTGGTGTTCCTTGGTCGATTCTTTGCTCAGTCCATCGGACATGGCCAGTCTTCCTGCCAAGTCTGGAAGTAGTCTTAAAATGCCTTCTTTTCCTGAAAAAAATATTTAGAATTAAAAATTATGATTTTGTTCATCTTAAATAGCAATGACATATCTGTCAGTCAATTCAGAGAAGAAAGGAGATATGGTACTAAAGCCTTAATAACTATGGTTTGAATGGAATTTATAGCTGTGATGTATGATATTGGTATCGGACTCAACCTGGAACTTGCTACTTATTGGTAATACTAATTATGTGGAAAACAAAAGGGCTTAGAATGTTGTATTTTTTAAACAACATCTATTGTCCCACAAAGTTTATTCATTGTTTTTACATCATGTTGGCTAATGGAAATCCCTTTTTTTATTAATATAGACACTGAATTATTTAGCCTAAATATTTGCATTAAAAGTATGCAGCTTGTTTGGTTAGGCTACATTCCTTGGTGTCTTGTGAAACGCAATCACCTGCAGTCTTTATCTTTCACAAAACTGGATGAATGCTCTTTTATAGTGTTATAGTGTGGAAGATACCAAAAGGACATTCAAACTCATGTGAGAAATAAACTGACAATTCCATGGCATAAAAAATAGAAAAAGACCATAAGACAAACAACAGTATACAAAATACAACATAGTAAAAATCACTTTTATTTATAGATTATTGTTGATCATCTGAACAAGATTGAGTTTCTTGCCTGAGCCGGTACAACGAAAGCGAGAAACGCCATCGAGTTGAGATGACCAATGATAATCTGTTTATCGCTATTTTACTTATGATGACCTTGTCAATTTCATGTCAATTTCATTAGCAACGCCACGTGCCTCCTTAGTTTATAGTGATAATTTTCCATCTCAAGCGAGTAGCATGATATGAAAAATTATCACAAAAACAGATCAAAGGAATAATGCACAAAATAGCGATAACAAATATTATCTTTGGTTTGGGTGCATTCATGTATAATGCTATATTATGCTAAGGGAGATAAGCAGGTAACTAAGGAAGATAACTAGTTTCATTGTCCTTCCCTATGCATATATCACCCTGTTCAGTCGCCCTGTAGACATAACAAGTCTGAGTGAGAGCAGGCATTATTAGTAATTAAAGGAGATAATCAGGTAAATAAAAGAGATAATCAGGTAAATAAAGGCAGATAATCAGATAATTATGGGAGATAACCAGGTAAATATTTATTAATGAGATTCACAGGATTAACATACCCTTCAATAGGACACTTGATATTCCAACATAATAACATGAGCAACATGACAGGTGCCACATGTGGAGCAGGATCTGCTTACCCTTCCTGAGCACCTGAGATTACCCCAGTTTCCGGTGGGGTTCGTGTTGCTTAGTCTTTAGTTTACTATGTTCATGATGTTGTGTCTTGTGTACTATCATTTGTCTGTTTTTCTTTTCCTATTTTTAAATATCCATGGTATTGTCATTTTATTTTTCGATCTATAAGTTTGGATGTCCCTCTGGTATCTTTTGATCCTCTTTTACAGGTAATACATACCCCCAGTAGAAAGTTGATCAGCAAACTGACAGAAAGACTTGTGAAGACTGTTGACGTCAGAGAAGGGACGATCTCTCCATACTGCTGCAGCACATAAGGAGCAGTGATCTATCACATTACCAAATGTAGAAATGAAATCTTCATAACTCATAGAGTTCACAGCTGATATAGTTTTAAGTGACATTCTGAAAATAAATAAAATTTTAATAGACTTTTTAGTTCATAGTGTTATCATGGTCCGTGTATATTTGCGTCCATTTGTTTTTCATTTTGAAACATCAAAAACAAAAAACAAAAAACGAGAGTGTTTTCATTTTTCGTTTTTGATTTCTAGAAAACCAAAATGAAACTCAAAAGTGTTTTGGTATTTCATTTTTGATTTCTCTAAAACAAATACAGAAAACGAAAGTGTTTTCATTTTTTGTTTTTTGATTTTCTAAAACCAAAATGAAAATCAAAAGTGTTTCCGTTTTTCGTTTTTGATTTTACCAAAGAAGAGTTTGGTATTTAGTTTTAATTATTTCTCGATTTATAATGTAAAATGTTTTCTTTTCTTGTTTCACAGTCATTGATAGTAAATATTGCCAATATAACCACAGCGGTGTTCTTTCAACACAATGTAGACAAAATAGACCGCATGAACTACGGTGATAAAGTAATAAAAGACTTTCAAATTACCTTGTTTATATCTTTGATAAAGAATACATTATTATATTTAAATATTGAACGAATCACAAATTTAAATTGTACAATATAATATTATATAAAGATGGTACAAATAAATAGATTGATGACAACATCACACAAACAAGGGAGGTAACTACTATTTAATCTGACAAAAAAAAACTAGCCCGATCGTTAAAGTATACATGCACAGCGGTTGTCAGATCAATATTATTTTAATCGAATAAAATATCGACAGATGCAAAAGTATTAATCAATCTAAACAATAATGGTGCGTGATCTTTTAAGTTTGGAGAGGTTGATCTAAGATGATAAGATAAAACCGTAACCTGGTAACTAGCCTCTAGTACAGATAGAGCAAACTATATATTTGGCGAGGGTAGGTCTCAAGGACCCCAGAACTGGACAAAATGACGCAAAATCTTGCATTCTAAACGTTTCTTTCGGACCCTTTCTTAATCTAAAGCGCAAGTTTTGTTTTATTTTTTTTATTATATTCTGGTCTCGGAGCAAAATATATAGATACAGTGTAAGACTTTTAGTATTTACATGTAGGAACAATATCAAAACACATATGTAGGATAAAGAAAAAAAACCATTGTAATCCACATAGTCAAGTGTGTGGCTATTGTTAGTTTAAACATATAAATTTATAGTGGATTGGAAATTTTCTCCCCGAATCGGGGATTGAACCAGGAACCTTTGTTTTTGTAGTCCGATGCACTAACCTATGTGGCTATTGTATAATGGGTATGAATGGTCTGGTTCCTCGTTGAAGACCCTCCAGCTACTTTCAAGATGAAGAACAGGAATAAAAGCCCTGTTCATTAATAATTTGTATTTTTTCTATGTATTGTGTGCGATTTTGTCCCGTGTACATTTACTCCATATCTCTTTATTTTCTATTTAGGACCTAACCACGGCTCAATGCAAATTTAGCCTTCCAATGTTAAAGGTCATACATGTATATGTTTTTTTTAATCATTTGATGCCGGGGGATTGGGATTTCAAGCTTTAACGTAAACCATGTCAGCTTTTTAACTTGTATTTACAGCAATGTTAGCCAGTTTTGTGTTCTGTAATATATTGTAACAGTTTAATTTTCCATGAAAAAAGAACAGTTGTTTCTATCTCCGGTAGCATCGTAACATCTCAAAACATGTTTCGAACAATATCTGGACATCGGTGGGCATGTATAATTGCCAAACCTTACATGACCGTTCTTTAGTCTTCGTAGATCTATTCCAACTTGAAATCGTATTAAGTCTTAAGACAAGAAGAACATGATCTTTTAATATTGAAGCCATAGTCATAAAGATCGATTACTTAATTGGTGTTCCGTTAACGTCGCCGCAGAACATAAAAAAAGCTTGTTATTTTTATGTTGTTTTATAATATTAATTTGACTAGAATTTATATGAGTATATTTAATATACATGTATATACCAAGCTAAGTCAGTTTATATCTTGTTTCTCGTCTGACTATACAAAAGGCCAGGAGAGCTATTTTGATAGATCAGGATGACTGACAAGCTGTCTATATAAAGTAATGGGACAATGCATGGTATGAAGACATCACCAAATCACCGTATGCAATATTCAAAAAGACATCCAAAGCTTACTCACCAACAGACCAGGAGCTCTGGGGGGCTCTTCACACAAATCCAAGAGCACAGCAAAATGTCAAAATATCCAATTCAAACTGGGTGACCTGGGAGGAAAACATTTAAACTTTCCAAAGAAATACAAGTTCCCCCCTCTCAACTTTTTAATAAGGAGATGTGGTATGATTGCAAATGAGTCTACTATCCCCCAAAGTTCAAACGTAGTGGATGTAAGCAATTATATATAGGCAACCATATAACCTTCAACAATGAGAAAAAAACATACGGTTTAGTCGGCTACAATAGTCCATGCAATGAAAAATATGAAACAGTTCAATTGAGAAAATAACGGCCTAATTTTTAACAACATACATTACGAAAAACAAATATGATAGACATTAACAACCGACAACCACTGAACTACATGCTCCTGAGTTGGGGCAGGCACATGCAATAGGTGGCGGGGTTTTTCATGTTTGATAGCGCTCTATCCTCCCCTGAATTTGACAGTTTTGCTACAGCACAACATAAGAACAAACTATACAAATCAGTGGAAAAGGGCTTAACTCATAAGATGACTTCACGGTCATCCGCAGTAAAAAAGGACAAAAAGTAATTGCAGTTACTCACAGCTAGTTCATAGCCAATGAAAGCTAATACAAAAAGCATGGATCTAAGACAAAAATATCAATCAGTGCACATCCAACATCCAATGGATTTAGTGCAAAGACGTTATTAACAGTAAGAGAAAGACACGACCTTGTGCAATGCCAATTCATAGGTATCAACAGATTGTAGTCCTTGATGTGTATATCAATAATATTTAGTATGGTTTAAAATTACTGATAACAAAATTAACATTTATACCTATGAGAACAATATTCTAAGATATTTTAACAGAGACGATTGGTGGTTAATCTTTTAAAATAAGTTTATTTAAAGGATTGCTCTAAGTTTGTCCTGATCGTTTTTATTTACATGCATACAATTTCTATTACATTATTATAATCGATAAATACAATATTGCAGAAGTAGCGAAAAAAGATCTGCAAGTGAGGGAATTTGTTTGTGACCTCAGGGGACTTTATTTGGATATGCCTATTATGATTTCATTGAGATTTACCAGACTTTCATTTGGTGTCAACTATTTTTTTATGTTCCATATATGGGCATTATGCTGTTCGTTCTCTGCGTTCGTTTGTTCTTCCGTTGATTCGTCTGCTTCGCTTCAGGTTAAAGTTTTTTGTAAAGGTAGTTTTTGATGAAGTTGCAGTCAAATCAATTTGAAACTCAGTACACATATTCCATATTATATGATCTTTCTAATTTTAATGCCAAATATAGAGTTCTGACCCTCAATTTCACGGTCCACTAAACATAGAAAATGATATTGCGAGTGGGGCATTCATGTACCTTTATAACCTGTTATTCGGTGTGAGCCAAGGCTCCGTGCTAAAGATGCTACTTTGACCTATAATAGTTTACTTTTACAAATTGTGACTTGGATAGAGAGTTTTCGCATTGGCACTCATACCACATCTTCTTATATCTATATTATCTTTCGATCGGTTTAATTGGGTCTGGAGCTGGCATGTCAGTTACTGCTAGTAGTTCTTTAATTTATGAATAATTTTCATTTTGCGTAGTTTCTTTTGTTACCTATTCTGACATCGGACTAGGATTTCTTTTAAACTGAGTTTTTCTGTGCATATTGCTGTGTGTTTATTTATTCTACATTCTTATTCTATAGTTGTATAGCAGGAGGGTTGAGATCTCACAAAGCATGTTTATGCCCCGCCGCATTTTTGCGCCTGTCTGAAGTCAGGAGACTCTGGCCTTTGTTATTTTGTTTATGATTTTTTTAAATTTTAGTTTAGTTTGACGTCCATTTTCACACAACTAGTATATTTTTTTTTATTTAGGGACCAGATGAAGCCCGCCTGGCGTTTCCTGGATTATGAAGGGGTTGTTACATGTACATGTATTCTATAAAATAAAAAAAAAATCAACAATTGTAGCGAGACTAAAAATGTTGAGTTGTCCAATTCAAGGATGAACAACCTATTCGCCTTAGTTACAAAAAAGTTGATTAATGAAACACCTTGTATAAACATCGTAGTTTTAAAATAAGAAAAAGAATTGAATTGATGGATCGATTGTTGGTGTTTAATCGTCACATTTCGGCTATTTCGCAGCGCCCAGTTTTTATTGGTAGAGGGAGCCGGAATGCCCGGAGAAAACCATACACCTTTTATAGGACAAGTGACAGCTTTAATCAATAAATATTGGAGTCGAAACCCCCCGCACGGGCGGAGTCCACCCTCTTACCCTCAGTGTTGACTGTCTAGTGATTACAGTAGAAGAACTACTTCTTGGCAAACGAGGCACCTGATGAAACAAGAAATATTTCTCCCTCCTTTTCTATTATCTAAACTGGGACATTTTGTGTACACAATGTAATTCTTAAATCAGTGTTTTAAAGTCAGAACAGATAATAACGATTTTCTGCAATTTCCAAAAAGAAATCATGTACTTAAGAATATTCAAATAAATGAAATCTGATTTGAATAAGTTTTAGACTCAATGAAATTCATTACGATTTTTGGCTTATTTATTCCTATAAAGGGACTATTTGGGTATCGAATTTAAAATTGGGTTCGGGGTTAAAGATTGGAAAGAGAATCGTTGAGTCTGTTTATTTAACATTTTAAATTTATGTACTAACATCTTCCTCGGTTCATCTTCCTCTAAGCATATTATTAAGGAAAGAAAAGCAATTAATCTTTACTCAATAACACCGATTTGAAAGTACAATATCTCTGAGTATTCACCGTGTATCATCAGTACACCGGATATAGGTACTAACTAAGCGGGCATGATCGATTTTGACCTTACAAGGTAACGAAGATCTTTGTTTTGCTTTATCAATATTCAATGTACATTTCTCAACATTTGAAATTCCTGCTCCCAAATATTTTTTGCATCGATTTTTTCCTATTCATAAAACAACTTTGATATTCAAATAAGAACAATTAACTTGTCCATGCGCAAATAGTTGTGAAAGTCAACACCCACTTTCAATTTCGATACAGTTGTTGAGACATTTACATGTTTTATCTGAAAGAAACCTAATACAGGGCAACAGTAATAGTTACCAATCATAAACCTACCTGTGATTACTCATTCCTTGAAACTGTTTGGGTAATAAACAAGTATGAAAATAAAGTTTTTGTGTACGGTGTACAACAACTTTACTATACACCGTACATAAGGATTTATGTGGTCAGCTAAACACCGTACACAACGCTTCTTTAGGGATACAATATCAAATAATAACATAATATGTATGAAAGATTTCAATGCCAATTATTGAAACAGCTATACTTATTACACACACACACATTGACCTTCCTTCAGAAAGAGATTTGCAATGAATATAGAATTATATCGGATGAGACGAGAGCCAACTTCTTTTACAAGTATTTGCACATGCTTTTAGTAATCCCTCTTGTTTTGGGTAAATAATGAGACATCCCTTATCATCAACCTACGACCAAATCATTTCTTAAAACAGCAATTATGTTTAGATTGAAGTACACATTGATATTATTTGAACAAAACGAAGATTTTTCGTTACCGTGTAAGATCAAAATCGCTCACGTCCGCTTGGTTAGTACCTAAATCCGCTGTACGATGATACACGGTGGTATTAATCGTCACTGATTGCCAAAAAAAAAAATGAATAAATTTAACAGAAACGATAGAAAAAAATTACAATTAAATCGCAAATAACGTAACAATTTAGGAAGAAGCCTAAATATAAAAAAAAATATTTAAAACTTACCAACCTCTTACTACATCAAGGCGTGTTTTCACCTTTCTTTACTCTACAAGAAACTTTACTAGGAGCCGTGGAATATCGTTTGCATATTTCTGAAACGTTTCGAACGTTTGACGTAAATTGATGGAGTCATGTGTTAAAACAGTATATTGGATTTAATCTGCACAGCTCGTGTGACCATTTAACCCGAACCCCTACGTCGTTCGGGTTAGTCAGGGTCACCCAAGCCGTCTGATTACAATAATTTTCCAAACGTTTATTGGAACCCAATAATTTGGCAGTATGTTGCAACCTGTAATGTAAAGCGTTACAGCCGATTGCATTGAGTGTGTAGGCAAAGGTAGTCTCCTTGGTTAGCTTGCTTGCATTATTAGGTTAGGTAAACTACCCTCCTTTAAGAGTAGACTAGTCCGACAGATAACCAATCAATCTGTCTGTATGACTAGGCTACTTCTACATGAGGGTAGTATACCTTATCTAATAATTACTTCACGGTTCAGCTAACAAACGGCTGTAATGAAAATGCGGAGTTTGTGAAACCAGGCTCAAGCAGTCAGTCGGTAGCAGCCAGTTTTCAAATATTTATATAAACACAAATGTTGCATAAGACTCAAACGTACTTCAAATGTTTTTATAAATATATAACCACTATATCATCCGTTTTTAATATATAATTAAGCAACCAAAGACAATATTCAATGAATTTTAAAATTTCATTTCTGGTTCATTAGTTATATAAAGGCAATACGATTCGCTTTCAATGTATTACAGAGCGTGCTTCACGCTTTACAATTTAAATTTTAAACACTTTTGTGGGTTTATAGAATCGTAAATAATTAAGATTTTTTTTTAAATAATGACAAAACTGCACTATTGTGTGAAATAGCTTTCAATATTCTCGGCATCCTGTCAAATAGTTCATGAAAAATAATAATTGTTCTGCCTTAGAAGAAAAGAAAGTTGCACTCGTGCATTAACTTTTTCTTTTTTGCCACACAAAACTGTTTTTGCAAAACATTCTACATCTGAACTAGTAGAATTCGCTTAATTATGATTTGACGAAAGGTTTATTTTTTGTATTCAAAGTATGGTGTGCAAGGAAATTATTTATTTACCGAGCTCCAAATTACAAAGTTTCACTTGTTTGTCAAAAGATATTGAAATACCTTATATCGCTTATTTGTCGCCTTGTTTCGTGTTTAATCCAAATGCAATAATACGCTACAAAAACATCCTCTTCAACGCTGATAGTCGAACACTTTTAGGATACTTATACGCACAAAGGTTTCGAAATTTCAATACACATAATATATATGAATTAATATGCAAATTAGAAACGTCAGTTTTACAGTTGTTATTTATGATTATAATAACATTTCTAGTCGTGATACTATTTAAAATACACAACAAAAACACGTGCCCAGAGTGCCAACTTAGATCAATAAGGTCATGGATAGGTAAACATACAGACAAGGCTATGTATCACATCGTTAAATCTAGTGGTAATTCGCATGCCGGATTCAAAACACATTTTAAGGATGTACTTAGGTGAGGTTAAGAAAAAATGAAGAAATTAAGAAATTAAAAAGGATACTATAAGCTGGTAGAGCATCAATAAGGATAAAGATAAGCTAAAAATATTGATAGGTCGTGGACTTCCATTTCGAGATATTTGAGATTTAAAATATGGCGGGAAAAGGCTGATTCGGACTTTTACCTTATATTTGCATTGGTATTATTTGGGTCTCAAAACAAAAGAAAAAAAATAAGAATCTTCTAAAATTTTGGTAAATGACCTTTCATGAACTATTTAGTCTTATATGAAAAAATAAATGGGTGTTATGGGGCAAAATATTTTACATTGTATTGTATGGAAAAACACCAAGGAGTCCGAACATTTGACACACATTTCAAAACCTCACCTAAGTACATCCTTAATTGTAGTATTCTGTTATTGTTTATAATGTTTATGTTGAAAAGAAAACAAGAGATACTTCTATGTAGAAGTATTGTATATATTTCACAGTGTAGTATTTTTATTTATGTAACATGTTTGAAAATTAAATTAGATAACACATTATGGTTCAAAAAAAATTAATAAATGTATGTAGTCTCAATGTAAATGGTATAAACAATAGGAATAAAAGAGAGAGGGTTATCGCATGGTTAAAAGCTCATAAATGTGACATTGCCTTTTTGCAAGAAAGTCAAACGCATTTTGACGAAAAATTAATTAAAGAAATGTCGATACACAATGATACAGAAAGATTTTAATATATTCTGTAGTCATGGCACGACAGCTAGTAGGGGTCGCTATTTTAATTAGGAGTAGTTTAAATGTTACTGTTATTAATGAAAATCGAGACGCTGACGGGAGAGAAATTCTGCTCAATATACAAATTGACGAAACAATATTTACGTTGGTATGTATATGTTACAGTAAATAGGTGAAATTAGGAATTACATGTAATTACTAAACATTTCAGTAAATACCTGTAATTACTAGCAAATTTAGTAATTACATGTATTTACTAGTTGTTTCAGTGATTACTGGTAATTACTGATTTTTTTTGTCATTTTTACAGCTATTTACTAACTTGATGTTTTTGTTTTAAAATTAAAAACATAACTCAAGATACCAAATAAGAAAGTAAAGGGGTAGGGATTTTAAGTGAGCTTACTTGAGGATGTAGGAATATAAAGCACATCTAAAGTGCATACTCTTTAGTGATTGTGAATTGAAACTGGAAAACGGTTGTTTTATAAGTCTTGAATTTCCGTAAATATATGCATGCAAGACAATGATATCAATCCAAAATTGATTTTCATAATTTTTTTTAAACTCAAATCTCAATCATGCACTGTGGTTTAAAACTTTACAATAACTTTCTCTAAATATCTTGGATTTCTATCAAACTTGGACAGAAGCTAAATGTTTATGATCATAAGATAATATCCGAAAGTAAAGATTGTAAAAAAAATCCTTTTTTCCTATATTACTCATAAACATGATAAATGGACTATTTTTTTCCCAGTTAACATTACATACACTCTGCAGTTAAAGTTTTTAAAACATTAGATTTTATAAACCATCCTGGATTTTTTACCCAATTTTGACAGAAGCTTCTTATGGTACTAGTCAAAAGATAGTACATGTATCTGGAGGAAAATTTTAATATTTTTTCCTCATTTTTGTTGAGCCTGGGATTAACAGCAAAAGTAGATGAGACTATTTGTTCTGCAAAACCCATACAATTTTTAAAGCTTAATACATCGATAACCCATCTTCAGCTAGGGGTTGAATTGAAGGTTACATGAATACGTATTCAATGAAGTCAGGCCAAATATTCACTCGCAAGTGCACAACTCATCAACCTTGTTTCTCAGCTAATTTAACAAAATAGAACTAGATTAGCTACTAACAGTGAATTATAATTTCACTATATCATTTTTATTAATGATTTAACAAAAAAAAAATATATTTTTTTATATCTCGAAGCTAATGCACATAACAGTTCATTCCAGTTCTTAACCTTCACAATGTTATCTGATCTATATAAGTTAATAAGTCTAAATATTCTTCAAACTCAAATATTTTTTTTTAAAGTTAAAACATAATGCTTTGGGAGAATTTTCCATTTCTGATTTCCATGTCTGCTGATATTGGTCAAAAATTATCTGTATAATGCTCAACTTCAACCATTTTGGATTAAAACTAAAGTTACTCTGATTCAACCAAATATTTGAAAGTCCATATTTATTCATGATATTTTGAATACAAATCAACCATTCAATATTTTAAGAGTACTAACTGATCTTCTAGTTAGTATAACCATAACTTTTGATCATCTTACAATAATACAACATTGTTTTAGCAGTCAGTAAATAGGTGTAAAAACTCATTTTAAAATTAGTAATTACTGGTAATAACTGGGCCGTTTCAGGAATTACTTGTATTAACTAAGTGCATCGGGAATTACCTGTAATTCCTAAATTTTAGTAATTACATGTAATTCCTAATTTCACCTATTTACTGTAACATATATATGCACCAAATTATAAAGCATCTAGAAATACGTTTTTTAAAAAGGTAAGTGATAATATAAAAGAATTTGGTATCGGTATACCGATTATTGGGGGAGATTTCAATGATACTTTACATGTTATAGATAGAAAAACAACACGACCAAATAGCCAAATTTCAAAACCAGTAAATAGTTTGAAATTAATGTTAAAATCAAACAAACTAATCGATATCTGGAGATGTTTGAATCCAAACGTTGAACAATATACATGGCGGAGGAGAGATAAAACTCAGGCAAGTAGAATAGCCACGATACTAATTGGCTCAGATTTTTTAAGTCATTAGTAGAAAATTGTAAAATTAAACCAGCTGTATTTAATTCTACTGATCATCTAAGCGTTAACTTTTCTTAAGTATTAGGACTGGCAGTGTGTCAGAAAGAGGTAAGGGATATTGGAAGATTAACAACTCTTTTTTAAAAGAGGAAAAATACAAAGAGATAATGAGTAATCTTATTCATAAATATACTAATGGAAATAATAATATCGATTGTCAATTATTGTGGGACGTTTTAAAAGTAGAAATAAGGGAGGTAAGCATAGCATATTGTAAGAATAAAGCAAAGGCAAACAGAGAATTAAATCGGGAACTACAAAAAAAACCTGGAAGAGAGAAATAAGTTAAGAGATGCATTACCACAGGAGGATGCATATTTAGATGAAGAAATAAAAGATTTAGAACTAAAAATAGGTAAGATATACGAACAGAAAGCTAGAGGCGCACAGGTTAGGACAAGGGAGAAATGGGTTGAATATGGGGGGGGGGGGGGGGATAATGCATATTTTTTAGGTTAAGAAAAACAAAGACAGGTAAAAAAGTCGATAAATAAACTAAGTGACGAGAATGGTAATATAACAACAGACCAGGCCGATTTATTAACAAAAATTAAACAATACTATGAAAAACTACAGATCTAAATGTAAAAAAAAAAAGATTTAGTCGAAAATTATATTTGTGAAACTGAATTAGAAAATAATTCAAATAATGACAATCAGTTTGTGACGGAGAAGTAACAATCGAAGAATGTACTTCAGCTATTAATACAATGAAATTAAATAAAGCAACAGGGCTAGATGGTCTAACAGTTGAATTTTATCAGATGTGTTGGGAAAAAATAAGATATTTTCTAGTCAAGGTTTTAAACACTGGTAATGAAAAAGGAAGTCTATTGCACTCACAACGTACTAGTATTTTGACATTATTGTTCAAAAAGGGGGATCATTTTCATAACTCAAGAGGAATAAGGCAGGGGTGTCCCTTATCAGCTCTTCTTTTCGTTTTATCCGTGGAGATCATGGCTTAAAGACTTCGAAAAAACAGAGATATCAAAGGGTTCGTAGTTAAACTAGATAATAAAAATCATAGCATTAAAATTTCACAATTAGCTGATGATACTACTTTATTTCTCAGTAATAAGAAAAAAATCAAAGCTGCTATGAATGAAATAGAAATTTTGGATCATTTTCTGGGTTAACTTTGAATAAAAATAAAACAGAGGGTATATGAATAGGAACACGGAAAAATAGTAAAGATAAGGTAGCTGGGATTAATTGGACAAACAAACCAGTCATAGCATTGGGAGAATAGTTTGGTCATAACAGAGAAGAATGTGAAAAATTAAACTGGGAGAATAAAATTGAGAAAATGAATAAACTATTTCCTTTATGGGGGAAACGTAATTTAACTTTAATCGGGAAAATTCTTATTATAAAAACATTAGTTTTACCACTTTTTACATTTTTGGCAAGTGCCTGTACAGTTCCGGAGAAATTCAGAAAAGAAATAGAAAGTAAATGTTATAAATACATCTGGGATGGTAAACCAGATAAAGTTAAAAGAAATACCATAATAAAGTCAAACGAAGAAGGGGGGTTACAAATGATCGACATACAAAGTTATTTTATGTCTCTAAAAGCATCTTGGGTAAGTAAACTCATTAGTAATGATATTTCAAACTGGAAGTTGATTCCATTAAAATATCCCAGCGTGGTTGCTATTAATTGGTTAATTTTTAAGATGAATTTTGAAAAGAAGAAAATTCTGGAATATATCAAACATATCCCTGAATTTTATAGAGAAGTATTTAAATGTTGGGTAATATCAGGCGGTGGACAAACAAAAAAACTACCAACTTCACAGAAGTAGGGAAACAGGTAATTTGGGGGAACAAACAGATTAATTTTAAAAATAAAACTATTATTTTTGAAAATTTGATTAAGAGTAACTTGATATTTGTCAATGATATTATATCGACACTGGTAATATATCTCAACATTTTATTCTGGATAAATTAGAATGCAAGATTAATTGGATTGCAGAAATAAATATTTTAAAAAAAAAACCATTCCAAAAGACTGGCTTCAGATGTTACAGTCTGAAAGTTCTATTAAAAGTATTGTAAATATTCCTAGACAGAAACTAATCTGGAAAAGTAATTACATTGAGGCTTCAAATTTTTCAACAAATATATTATATAAGTCAATTTGTAAAGATAAAACTGAACCATCAATTGGTGTTAGCAAATGGATGCGTATTTTACAAATTAATGAGAACCTTAGTATTAACCAACTATATGTTTTCATGTTTCATTATTTAGAAGAAAATAAGTTAAAAATATATAGATGGAAACTTTTACAATTCATATTACCAACAAAACAATCATTGTTTAAATGGGAACAGACGAATGACAATCTATGTAATGTATGTAACGAAGAAGAAGATTATAACCACTTTCTTATTTATTGTCGATTTTTAGAAAAATTTTGGAAAAGTATTCATTAGTTAATAATAAAATCAAATTTAAATTTTAGAGTATCATTAAAGCAATTAGTCTTTGAATATAAAATGTTTGACAAAAATTATTTTGGTCTAAATTATTTCCTAACAATCTTAGGTTTTTTCATATACAAATCATATTATGTATCTAATCCGAAATTGACAAAGGTAAATGTTTATCAAATTTTTGTTCGAGAATACATAAAAAAAATACAACGAAAACAGAACAATGAAACTTAATTCATTACTAAAGTCACTAAAAAGAAGCATAGACGATTGATAGAATAAAACATAATGTATTAAAATGTTGTATAATTGTATTTCAAGAAATTTATACATATTATTATAATATATACATATATACCAGCAGCTGATTGCTAACCTGGGCAATCGGTGGAATATTACAGGATGCATCAAGAAAAGCTTGGTTTCTTGGTGTAACAATGTAACAAGCATATTTGATAAATAAATATATAATGTTGTTAAAAAAGAAAAGAAAAAAAAAGTAAATTATTTATTAGCTTAAAAAAGATTAATCCGTGCTATACATTAATTTGTAATTTTGATCAAGTAGGCCATAGATCTCTAGCTTACGTTTTCACCTAGTGCAGATACAAGTATTGCCGCAGAACAATTTTTTATTAACTGTAACGGTTGGTTGGGTAGGGTATCCAACCTCAACTTGAGACCTACTTTAGAAAAAAACAATAAGCAGAACAACACCCTGTATTTTTTCTACTGTAGACCTCAGCTACCTACCTTCCCTTTGCACCTAGTGCGGACAAATTTTATTACATTTTCGGTAAGGGTGGGGTTGGGTGTCCGACCCCAACTTTGGACCTATCTTTTTAAAAAAAAAAGAAGCCGAAGAGAAACCTTGATTTTTTTCTCCAGTAGACATCAGCTATCCGACCCTAACTTTGGACCTATCTTTTAAAAAAAAATAAGCCAAAGAGCAACCTTGATTTTTTTTCTCCAGTAGACATCAGCTATCCGACCCCCTTTACACATTGTGCGGACAAACGTATTGCCGTAGAAATTTTGTTCATTAACTTTTCTGTAATGATGGGGTAGGGTGGGTAGCTGAGGTCAACTTAAAAAAAAAATACAGGGACTCCAATGTGGTTTTATGCAGAACAATTACCGGAAATCTATGGTAGTTTGCAAAATAATAGTCTTTTTTATAATGTGATATGTAATATGTTGTCAAATAATGAAAGCTCGCATCTTAATTAATAGACATAGAAATAAAGAGAAACCGTATGATAACCAATAAAAATCTCCCAGAGACAAACTAACGTCCATTAAGGCAACTAGTATGATGGTCTGGATTCGGGGTTCTTAATTTCTGTATTCTTTGATATTTTAGGCCATATTTCTCTATTCTTTATACTTTTTGCCAATTATCCTCTTCTCTCTATCTTTTATAACACCAATATTCTCGCTATTTTATTTATTTCTTGGTCCATTATTTATATTTTTTGTCCTCTATTCTCAATTCCATAATCCCCCATCAACGCCCTAGCTCTAGTTAAAGTCACCATATAGCCTTCACAAATAAGCAAAACTTATACCGAATAGGCTCTGAATGGCAAAATAATTGAATGCTTATCCCAGTTTGAATTGTGAAATTGCGGAAATTTGTTTTTTAATCTATTGATCAAGCAAAATTGTTCGTAAAATACTGGCAGATGGACCTTGGTCATCAATTCTAATAATCTTAGATCAACCTTTCTAAACTTAAAAGTAAAGTTCACGCACCCTTATTGTTCAGATTGTTAAAGATTTTTGCATTCGTCGACATTTTCTTCGATTAAATTAGTATTGATCTGACAACCGCTGTGCATGTAGACTTAAAGACCGGGCTAGTTTTTTTGTCAATTTTAATAGTAGTTACCTCCCTTGTTAGTGTGATGTTGTCATCAATCTATTTATTTGTGCCATCTTTATATAATATTATATTTGTAGTATATTAAGTATTGTCTTCTATTCGATATTGATACGTTCTGAATAGTGCTGTGGCTGTTCTGGACGATCTGTGACTGGATGAAAGTACCCGTTGGGTACCAGGAATTATGATTGTAAACAATGCTGAATAAACAAGTCTTCTCAAATGTATTTCGTTAAATCGGCCTGATACATATAAAACATGAGCCATCAACACTACAATTGGCGACGAGGATAAAGAAGAAACATTGAACTTTAATGTGGTAAGCAGATTTTTGTAAAATGGCAGTTAAAATCGATTTAAATCCAGTTGGAAATTTCGATGTCAGTGGAGATAGACTCGGACAATCATGGACTCGGTGTCTGAGAAGCTTTGAACTTTATGCAACAGGAAAAGGTGTAGACGACAAAAAACAAAAGAAAGCATTATTATTGCACTGTGCAGGACTCGATGTACAGGATATATACTTCACATTAACGGAGGAAGAGGGTGACGACGATTTTGATAAAACGATTAAAACATTGAAGAAACATTTTGATGCCAAGGTAAATTTTTCAGTAGAACGTTATAATTTAAGAAGTATCAAACAAAATGACACAACAATAGATCAATACATCACAAGATTGAAACAACAAGTAGTATTGTGTGATCATGCAGACCCCGACGCACAAGTAAGGGACCAGGTCATAGAAAAATGTCGTTCTAATAAATTACGTACTCGACTTCTTGAAAAGGGACCCGGTTTGACTTTAGATGATGCAAGAACTATTGCAAGAACTTTAGAAATGGCTGAAAAGCATTCTCGCGAAATGGAGGGTGCAACTGGTTATGGCAACAACCCATCAAGTACTCACGGAAGTGTCAATAGAGTCAATCAAAGAAAACCAACACAATATGGACAGAACAAAACGAAAACAAAATCAGGATTAAAATGTTATCGGTGTGGGAGAGAAGGACACTTCGGTAAAGATCCATCTTGCCCGGCACAAGGAAAAACATGCAATAAATGGGGGAAAAGTAGTCATTTTGGAACTGTGTGTAAAACGAAACAAGGAGGGCAACAAAATCAAAGAAGATATGGTAAGTATGGTCATAAAAGTGCAAAAGGTATTGTCAACTATGTGGAATCAGATGATAATGAATATGCATTTATTGTGAAAAACCAAAGTGATAAAAATGATGCATTTATTGTGAAAAATCAAAGTGATAAAAATGATGATATTGAAATTAATGCTGGTGGCATAAATATAAAATGTGTAATTGATAGCGGTGCATCAGTAAATATCATTTCAAGTGCATTGCGGGAAAAATTGAAAATTCAAAAAAATGTGTGTAAATCTGAAAAATCAGAAAAGAAATTATATGCTTATGGTAGTGAAACACCACTAGAGGTGTTAGGAAAATTCACATGTGAAATACATATCAAAGGTCAATCTGAAAGTGTAGAAGGTGCATTTTATGTTGTAAAAGGAAATAGTGTATCTTTGCTAGGTAAAGCAACAGCTATACAATTAGGTGTTTTGAAATTAGGAATTAAAAACCGAATATATTCAATAAATGATATTAGAGAAAATATAGTGATTGCTTTAAAGGAGTAGGCAAATTGGAAAATTTTAAATTAAAGTTACACATAAATTCAAAAGTTGAGCCAGTTGCACAAAGAATGTATAGGATACCGTACACATTGAGGGAAAAAGTGGATAAAAAACTTGATGAATTAGAATCACAAGACATCATTGAGAGAGTAAATGACCAGACACCGTGGGTCAGTCCAGTTATTGTAGTTCATAAACCTAATGGCGATATAAGGCTATGTGTTGACATGAGAGCAGCAAACAAGGCCATAGTACGCGAACGGCACCCCATACCAATTGTGGACGAAATATTGTACAAAATGAATGGCGGAGAATGGTTTAGTAAAATGGATTTGAGATATGGATTTCATCAATTGGAGCTTGAAGAAGGTTCGCGTGAGATAACGACTTTTGTCACACACAGGGGACTTTACCGTTATAAACGTTTAATGTTCGGGATAAATGCCGCACCTGAGAAATACCAACAAGTTATATCTCAAGTATTTCATGATATTGAAGGTGTCCAGAACATTTCAGATGACATTGTTGTATTTGGTCGCACAAAAGAAGAACATGACGAAAGACTTAACCTAATTTTAGACAGAATCCGTCAGAAAAAGTTAACTCTAAATGGTGACAAATGTGAATTCACTATGGATAAAATAACATTTATGGGTCATATCTTATCAAGAAATGGAATAGGACCGACACAAGAAAGAGTAAAGGATATGCTGAACGCAACAGAGCCGACAAATGGATCGGAAGTTAAGAGCTTTTTAGGCTTAGTTAACTATAGTGCAAGGTACATACCTAATCTTGCAACCATATCTGAACCACTTAGAAAATTGACAAAGAAGAATGAGACTTTCCGATGGGGAAAAGAGCAACAAGAAAGTTTTGAAAAACTAAAATATTCACTCAGTGAAGGAGAAACTCTAGAATATTATAGACTAGATGCAGATAAAACTCAACTTATTACAGACGCAAGCAATGTGGGTCTTGGTGCTGTGTTAGTGCAAGAAAATAAAGGAATGTCACGAGTTATAAGTTATGCTAGTAGGGCGCTGTCGGAAACAGAAAAGAAATACTGAACAACAGAAAAAGAAGGATTAGCCGTGGTTTGGGCTTTTGAAAAGTTTCACTTGTATTTATACGGAATAGATTTTGAAATTATTACAGACCACAAAGCGTTAGAAAGTTTATATAACACAAAGTGTTTGAAAATTACTCAAAATGCAAGAATCCAACGATGGATGCTGAAACTTATGTTGTATAATTATCAAATAAAATATTTACCTGGAAAACAAAATATTGCAGATGCGCTGTCACGACTGGTGGCAATTAACAAAACTGAATTCAAAGAAAGGAATGTCGCTGAAGAATTTGTTAGATTTTGTGCACAGGAAGGGACACCTAAAGCGTTAACAACAAAAGAGATTGAAAAGGAAGCAAAAGTGGACACAGAATTATCAGAAGTTAGAAATAGTCTCCAACAAGCTAAATGGAACCAGTCTGTTATGAGTGCTTATTACCCTGTAAAGAACGAAATGAGTGTAATAGGATATTTAGTAATGCGTGGAAGAAGAATTATAATTCCCAAAACACTACAAGCTAAATGCGTACAATTAGCTCATGAAGGACACTTAGAAATTGTAGGAACTATTCAGATGCTAAGAAGTAAGGTCTGGTGGCCGAACATGGATAAAGATGTAGAGAAATATGTTAAATCATGTCATGGCTGTCAGATAACATCTCAATTGTCACATCCAGAACCGCTGGAACCGATAAAGTTGCCTACAGGACCGTGGCAATACTTGGCTATTGATTTGCTAGGGCCACTACCATCTGGACATTTTGTGTTTGTTGTAATATATTATTACAGTCGCTATTATGAGATTGACATTACAAAAGACACTTCAAGCGAGAAAATGATAGATTCGCTTGAAAACATGTTTTTGCGTCATGGTTTACCACTATCTATCCGTTCTGACAATGGACCGGAATTTACGTCAAAACTATGTAAGCGATACTTGGAGGATATTGATGTGAAACATGTTAGAAACACACCATTATACCCAGCCGCGAACGGTGAAGTGGAACGTCAGAATAGATCTTTAATGAAAAGGATAAGGATCGCATAGGCAGATGCAATGCACTGGAAACGAGAACTGAGAAAGTATATAATGGAATTTAAGTTAATAGACTTAAATTCAGTTATCGCCGGGGCCACTCACGGATTGTGTTTCATGTTTTAGATTTACCCAACATGTGTGACGATATATTCTGTGACGTCATTTAGTCCTTTTTAGAATTTCATCGCAGCACGCAAGCTGTTTAAATTTTGTAAGCGGGCATATTTGTCGCATGTTAAAAAGTTAACTCAGAATATATAATGAAACTATAAGGATCCAACATATTTTTAATAAACTTGTAGTGGTATTGACACAGGTACATGTAGTTCTAGAGTGGGTCTTTTCCAATGAGATGAAGAACATGATCAGATGGAGTGTGAGATTCATCATTCTTAAGTAAGGATTGTCTCAATTTAGACCAATGCAAACATGGACTGGTGCTGCTAAAGAAATTTACAACTATTTATTGCCGTTATAATAAGCTGTCGGGTTGCTACATAAAATATTATGATTTTCGATCAGACCAGAACATTTTCAACTAGATGTTTTTCACTTGTCACCCTTAACCTGCTTATGAAATGAATTCTTAACATCTTTATATTATTTGTTGATATACTATATTTTATGATATACAAATACAATCAAATATCTTGTGGTTTGCTGTAGTTTTGGTAAGTATATTTATCTGTGTAGGTAAAATTTGTTGTTCACAAACCTTCATCTAGATTATTTAACATATATTATGTACCAGTTGTACTTTAAATAAAAATATCTATTTATCTATCTAGACATTTATCATATATATGGACCAAGTTGTGCGTTAAATAAAATAGCTATCTATCTACCTAGATTATTTAATATATATGTGTACCAAGTTGTACGTTAAATAATATCTATCTATCTATCTAGATTATTTAATATATATATATATTTATATATTTACCAAGTTGTACGTTAAATAAAAATATATATCTATCTACCTATCTGTAGTTATCTCATATCTGCTTCACAGCTTTGCAGCGAACCGCCCTTTTTATGGCGGTTGACAGAGTCTCTGTTTTCCTGGGTCAATGTGGCAGAATTCGCTGCATAGAATCTTAATGTTAACTATGAAATTTTAGGTTTTTGAATAATACAGACTACACTTGTGTATCCCACGGTGTTTTCTAAATTTAAAGCACCAGTGTATCCCACGGATCATCTTTACATTTTCATATATATCTATCTTCACATCTATCTAATTACCTGGTTACCATATTATCTTCGGGTAACCGACCATAGATCTATCTACATATACATGGTCTATGGTCTATCTATCTATATATATGTATTATATATTGTATGAATCTATCATATTATGAATAAAAGCTGTGGCCAGATATCGCCAAACCATATATGTATTTTGTTTTAATGGCACCATCTGAGATAATGGAATTTAAGTTAATAGACTTAAATTCAGTTATCGCCGGGCCACTCACGGATTGTGTTTCATGTTTTAGATTTAATCAACATGTGTGACGATATATTCTGTGACGTCATTTAGTCCTTTTTAGAATTTCATCGCAGCACGCAAGCTGATTAAATTTTGTTAGCGGTAAACTTGAAAACCCGCCCTCCCACTCCTTTTTATTGAACAAGATACTGCTCTTTTGTATTTATTTTTCAGGTTTCTGTCGGTGATAGTGGTGATACAGATTTGACTGATGATGTTAACTCGTTTGCTGTTGAGAAAAGTGACTTTTATTTGAACTTTGAGCATCATAAATATATTCCCGTAAATGGCAGAATTCGCTGCATAGAATCGTAATGTTAACTATGAAAATTTAGGTTTTTGGATAATACAGACTACACTTGTGTATCCCACGGTGTTTTCTAAATTTAAAGCACCAGTGTATCCCACGGTGCATCTTTACATGTTCATATATATCTATCTTCACATATATCTATCTACCTGGTTGCCATATTATCTTCGGGTAATCGACCATAGATCTATCTAGATATACATGGTCTATGGTCTATCTATCTATATATATATAGACGAATTAATAACAACATTTTCGTATTATAACATCTTATATCAGTACCGTTGTGCAAATCTTTAGACTGATATATTTTTTTCCTTATCTGCATAGTATCGCCTATTCTAGACGATCCGGTACATAGTAAATTTGCTGGTTGGTCGTTTTTATAGACTTTTATATATATATATAATATATATTGTATGAATCTATCATATTATGAATAAAAGCTGTGGCCAGATATCGCCAAACCATATATGTATTTTGTTTTAATGGCACCATCTGAGATAATGGCCTACAGGACAAAACCGCATAGTGTGACTGGAGTTTCACCGTCGGAACTCTTATTCAAACGTAAGATAAGGACAAAGTTACCCGAAATACATTGCGAAGAAGATGTCACGACACTTGACGAAGAAGTGAAAGACAGAGACATGTACGCGAAACAAAAGAACAAGATGTACATTGACGAGAAAAGAAACGCGCATGAAAGTGACTTGAAAACTGGAGACAATGTTTTAGTTGAACAACAATATACGAACAAAATGACAACTCCATTTATTTCAACACCTTACAAACTTGGTGAGAAAATTGGTAATCAATGTGTTGTACAATCACCCGAAGGTGCACAATACCGTCGAAACACGACACATGTAAAGAAATACACCGATCGAACTTTTTCAAGTGAAAAGGACAATGACTGTGTTATGTTAGATGATCCGATTGAAACACCCAAACCGATTTCAGACGAAGCTGGTGATGTAACAAGACGTCCAGTGAGAGAGAGAAAAATGCCATCAAAATTTAATGACGATATTGTTTCATAATTTAGTTACATGTAGGATAGTAGGATTTGATATAGACAGTTAAAGTTTTAGATCAGTAGGATTTGATATAGACAGTTAAGGTTTTAGATTAGTTTTGAAAAGATAATAATTCTAATAAGAATTTTCATTTTTGATTTTTGATATTTTTGAAAGTAGTTATTCTAGTCAAAGATAAAGAATATTCAGTCAGTTTTATTTTCTAGTCAGTTAATAGTTACATCAACACTACAATATTGTGCAATTTAAATTTGTGGTTCGTTTTATGTTTAAATATAATAATGTATTCTTTATCAAAGATATAAACAAGGTAATTTGAAAGTCTTTGATTACTTTAGTTTAATTCAGAAGTCATGCGGTCTATTTTGTCTACATTATGTTGAAAGAACACCGCGGTGTTTACATTGGCAATATAGTTACTATTAATGTCTGTGAAACAAGAAAGGAAAACATTTTACATTACAAATCGAGATATAATTAAAATTAAATACAAAACTCTTCTTTAGTAAAATCAAAAACGAAAAACGAAAACACTCTCGTTTTCCGTTTTTGTTTAAGAGAAATCAAAAACGAAAACACTTTTGTTTTTCATTTTGGTTTTCGAGAAATCAAAAACGAAAAATGAAAGTACTTCCTTTTTTTGTTTTTTGTTTTTGATATTTCAAAATGAAAAACGAATGGACGCAAATATACACGGACCTATCAAATTATGGTTATAGGTTTCATTGGCATTCTGAAAATAAATAAAATATTCACATCCAATGAGTCACTAAACTGCAAATCAAAAAGGAGGATTAAATATTTAAATTTTAATTAAAAATATACAAACATGGAGTAACTCAGACGTTGCTGGTTGATGACGTCTGTCAAATATTTTATGTATCTTCTTGTATCATATTTGAATGTGAATTTATGTGGTTAAAACAAAATAAAATTTACTCCAGAGATAACTTGTATGTATAAACAAGCAACTTTCATGACTTTTCTAGGAAGAATCTGCTAAATTCATAATCCAGTCAATCTAGCATAAATTTGACCCTAACAAAAAGTAATTGCCACAGAAGATTTAAAAGTTTTAATCTTTAGCATTATACCCCAAATATATATATACACAGAAAAAAGTCCCATAAAATCTAACTTGAGGAAGATTGATTGGTGCTTGGAAGCACCACAGAGAGAATGGCCTGGCGCTTATAGGCACCACCAAGTCGCCACAGAGAGATTGATTGGTGCTTGGAAGCACCACAGAGAGAATGGCCTGGCGCTTATAGGCACCACCAAATCGCCACAGAGAGATTGATTGGTGCTTCGAAGCACCACAGAGATAATGGCCTGGCGCTTATAGGCACCACCAAGTCGCCACAGAGAGATTGATTGGTGCTTGGAAGCCCCACAGAGAGAATGGCCTGGCGCTTATAGGCACCACCAAGTCGCCACAGAGAGATTGATTGGTGCTTGGAAGCACCACAGAGAGAATGGCCTGACGCTTATAGGCACCACCAAGTCGCCACAGAGAGATTGATTAGTGCTTGGAAGCACCACAGCGAGAATGGCCTGGCGCTTATAGGCACCACCAAGTCGCCACAGAGAGATTGATTGGTGCTTGGAAGCACCAAAGAGAGAATGGCCTGGCGCTTATAAACACCAGAGACAAATGAACGTGGCCGGCCTATATAGCGGGTTACCACGGGTGTTGACCGCGGGTAGGTACGTGGTCGACCTGCTAGCGGGCTACCACGGGTCTCGACCGCAGGTAGGTACATGGACGGCCTGCCAGCGGGCTACCACGGGTATCGACGGCGGGGAAGGTACGTGGTTGACCTGATAGCGGGCACCACGGGTAAATGTACGCGGACGGCCTTCTAGTGGGCTGCCGCGGGTAAAGGGACGTGGTCGACCTTCAACGGGCTACCGCGGGTAAGGTGCGAGGACGGCCTGATAGCGGGCTGCCGCGGGTAAAGGGACGTGGTCGACCTTCAGCGGGCTACCGCGGGTCTCGACCGCGGGTAAGGTACGAGGACGGCCTGATAGCGGGCTGCCGCGGGTAAAGGGATGTGGACGGCCTGCGGTAGCCCGCTATCAGGCCGTTCACGTACCTGTACCCGCGGTAATCCGCTATCAGGCCGTCCACGTACCTCATCCGCGGTCGAGACCCGACCCGCGGTAGCCCGCTGATAGGCCGGCCAGGTACCTTTCACCCGCGGTAGCCCGCTATTAGGCCGTCCACGTGTGTGCGGCGGTACGTACGAGACCGACCCATCCATCGATGACTTCCGTTACCTATGTCGGACATAAGCGAGACGTAAGCATAGAATGTAGATAATTATATGCCGATGTCGGACATAAGCGAGACGTAAGCAAGCAGAATGCCTGACAATCGGACATTAGCTCGGACATTCGTAGACATAAGCGTGACCGAACGGGCACAAGCATAAAATAGGACATAAGCACACGAGGTAAGGTGAATGTCGAAGGTATAGGTAGGTAGGTAGGTATGTATGTGAAAAGGTGTTATTATCATGCTACTAACATAATATTTGGTACCAACCTTTGATATATACTACTGTTGGATATATGATATAGATAAGATGTCTTCAAAAACCCTACTTCCGGTAAAATCTAACATGGCGGATATAGTACTAGAATATTATTTTTTTTTAGGGAGGGTAATTGAAATGTGTTTTAATCTAATGCTACTATCATTACATTGGGCAGGAACCTATCTTTTGTGCTTCTCGTGGATACAATGTATAAGACATCTCTTTAAAAACCTTACTTCCGGAAATATCCAGAATGGCGGAAATAGACATATCAATTTTCTATTTTAATATTCAACTTTTTTTCAAAATGTAAAGAAAATGTTATTGTTTACTTCAAAAACAGCAGAGAAAAGCAAAATCTGTTTAAAGCCAAAATATAATTATTGACAGGATGTAGGACCATAATTAAGCAACTAAAAAAGCAGAAAAAAATGAAAGGTTCATGAGCTTGTTTTGAAGATATAAGCCATGGAAAATCGGGCTTGAGCTGGTACAGCGAAAGTGAGAAAAGCAATCGAGTTGAGATTTCATGTCAATTTCGTTAGCAACGCCACGTGGCCTCCTTAGTTTCTAGCGATAATTTTTCCATCTCAAGCGAGAAGCATGATATGAAAATTATCACAAAAAAGGATCAAAAGAAAAATGCACAAAATAGCGATAATAGTGGATACATGTTAGATAGAAGAGGGACGAAAGATACCAAAGGGACAGTCAAACTCATAAATCCAAAACAAACTGACAACGCCAAGGCCAAAAATGAAAAAGACAAACAGAAAAACAATAGTACACATGACACAACATAGAAAACTAAAGAATAAACAACACGAACCCCACCAAAAACAAGGGGTGATCTCAGGTGCTCCGGAAGGGTAAGAAGATCCTGCTCCACATGTGTTGTGTTGCTTATGTGATTACAAATCCGGTAAATAGTCTAATTCGGTAGGTCACATTCATTAGATAGATGTCTTATAATAAATATAAGAAGATTTGATATGATTGCTAATGTGACAAATATCCAGCTGAAACAAGAGGAAGTTGATGTAAGCAGCTATAGGTCACTACATTACCTTTAACAATGAGCAAAACCTATTAAAGAGAGATATTTAAAAATTGTTCCGACATGAAAACATGTGAAACAATGCAAATGAGAAATCCAAACATCTGATTTATGGATAAAGGCATGCACTTGCCGGTCCGATCTCTCGTCCAATCCTACGGTCCCAAACAGTTGGTAAAGGCGACATAGTGGCTGAACGACCCTACGCCTCTGAACATGCATGATGAGTAGATATCAAATAATGTCCACTCGTCCCACTGGCCAATCGGCCCACACTATGTCGCCACTTTATAAAAAAAATGCCCCACTCTTGTTTACCGACTCGCCCCAATTTGAAAAAGTATAAAATCAAATTGAACAATCAGTCTGACAACTCACTTATTAACGAAAAGGGTTTAAACCACACTGAATACAGGTCTGCCAACTCGCCCTACTTATAAAAATATCTTGCTTCCTTTAAGTATGTTAAGTTACTAATAGTTCGTATCCAGTCGTCCTAGTGTAGTGGAATGTGTCGTGGCTTGATATGCTAAAGGTCTTGAGTTCGAATCCCATCATATACACTGGATATTTTCTACGTGAATTTTGATAGATCATAATCTTTTCCGTATAATTAATTTTAAGTTTTATAGTGGACTTGGCATTCCCGCCAAAATGTTACAGAACAAAGGAAAGCATGCATAACAAAGAAACTCAAACTGGGGTTATCTGGTAGGGGTGATCCGGCTCAGATCACTCCTGTTAGAACAAAAGAGCTGGGATGTAATTAATAGTTTTACCATAAGGACGAGGTGTGTCAGTGTAAGATCATCCCGGAGGCCAGAGGGTGATCTTACACTGACACACCAAGTTCGAATGGGATAACTATTTTACATCCCAGCTGTTTTAGATTAGACGAAAAAAACATTTACAATTCATAAAATCTAGTTTAGAACGCCACACAACCATTATTATATATACTTTATATATTACTATATGATGTATACCCTTTATGACCCCCTTACATGATGAGTAGATATCAAACAATGTCAACTCGCCCCACTCGCCAATCGGCCCACACTATATCGTCACTTTATGAAAAAATCGCCCCACTCTTGTAACCGACTCGCCCAACTTTAAAAAAGTGTAAAATCAAATTGAAAAATCAGTCTGACAACTCATTTATTTAACGAAAAGGGTTTAATTGTTTGGTGATATAAATCTTCGATAGCGGTAATGATCCTTCCGCAGGTTCACCTACGGAAACCTTGTTACGACTTTTACTTCCTCTAGGCGTTCAAGTTTGCGCGTCTTTTCGGCACACCGGTACGGTTGTTGCCAACCATTTCAAGGTCCAATCCGAGGCGCTCACTAAAACGCCCAATCGGTAGTAGCGACGGGCGGTGTGTACAAAGGGCAGGGACGTAATCAACGCGAGCTTATGACTCGCGCTTACTGGGAATTCCTCGTTCGTGGGGAAGAATTACAAGCCCTAATCCCTAGCACGAAGGAGGTTCAACGGGTTACCCCACCTTTCCAGGCAAGGGCAAAGACACGCTGATTCCTTCAGTGTAGCGCGCGTGCGGCCCCGAACATCTAAGGGCGTCACAGACCTGTTATTGCAGAAAAAGAAACAGAGGAAAAGTAATATGTCACCCGACATTGTCGATCGGGTGACATAAAAATAATAAGAACTGAGCAAAAACAATAAGTCTCCAAACAATTTGACTTGTTTTATTGTCCCATACAAGAATATATGTGGTTTAGGGGTGGGGATCTCAACCATTTAAAAGTTTTTCATACATGTGGGGTGGGGTGACTCCCATAGACTCTCCCTATATTTCATTTGTTGTGTTTTATTCTTCCGTACAAGAATATATATGGTTTAGGGGTGGGGATCTTGACCGTTAACAAGTTTTAAAACAAGAGGGAGTACTTGTCTATCCCAAATTCATGTATTTGGTTTTGATGTTATATTTGTTATTCTCGTGGGATTTTGTCTGATGATTGGTCCGTTTCTGTGTGTGTTACATTGTAGTGTTGTGTCGTTGTTCTCCTCTTATGTTTGGTGCGTTTCCCTCAGTTTTAGTTTGTTACCCCGATTTTGTTTTTTGTCTATGGATTTATGAGTTTGAACAGCGGTATACTACTGTTGCCTTTATTTATTGTTATTCCTGTATATCTTTTCATCGAGGTGTCGCACGTTAGACGCGGACGGGCTACCGCGGGTCTCTCGACCATCGAGGCCGCCAAATACCATTAAACGAGAAGACCTCATTTTGGGTGTCGCTTCTCTTCCTTCCACAATAAATCAATCATCATGCCTCTGTGTCCTATAGGTAACATGCATAGTCGCATTTGTCATCCATTCTTATGATTATTCAGATTAAGTTATTTTGGGAGAAAAACGACAAAAAAGGAGTCCGGATATGATTCAGTCATCGGACTGACATTTAGTCATAGATGAGACTTCCGGTTTTAAAGATGCACAAATACAACTAATCGTATGATAAATAACAAAAATGAAAAATAAATAAACCAATCAGAGCGTTCTCCACATCACGGTGTTTATATCGCAAGAACCACATTTATTATACCTCCTTAGAGGACAATTATTTTTCGCGTTTATCTACATGTAAACTACGATTATACTACTTTAATATATAGAGACTCTCTGTATTCTGTCTACTGTTTTCTTTGGAATGTTTACTATTTAAGGGGTCATACCAGTTGTATATATTAAAATAAGTAAAACATTTGACACAAGTACAACCAATCGTATGATGGATAACAAAAATGGGAAAAAAGAAAGCCATTCAGAGCGTTCTCAATATCATGGTGTTTAGATTGCAAGAATCACAACTATTATATCTCCTTAGAGAGGATAATTATTTTTCGCGTTTCATATCATGGTGTTTAGATCGCAAGAACCACAACTATAATACCTCCTTAGAGAAGACAATTATTTTTCGCGTTTATCTACGTGTAAACTACGATTATACTACTTACAGACCTTCTAAAATTCAAACTTACCATTATTCCGTGCGTTCATCGTGTATCGTGCGTGATGCGTGCGTGAATCGTGCGTGAATCGTGCGTGTATCGTGCGTGTACCAATCGTGCGTTCATCATTCATCGTTCCGTGTATTTTCCGTGTAACGTGCGTGCATCGTGTATTCTTAATCGTGTATCGTGCGTGTATCGTGCGCTCATCAAACATTCATTCTTAACCGTGTGTCGTGCGTGTATCGTGCGTTCATCAATCATTCATTCTTAACCGTGCGTTCGTCAATCGTGTATAATTGTGTAGATCAGATAACGTGCATTTGTGAAACGTTCATCTCTAATTGTGTAACTTCATACATTGCGGTTTTTATATGATAGTCGGTTATAGAGCGGTTAAAGTATATGTATATATATATAATATATATGTATGTTCCGACTTTAAATAAAATTTACAGTTATACTTACTTTCTTGTAGACTCTTTAATAACTTCATCGTACATAACGTTCATACAGATTCGTGACTTTTTGTGTAAATATTTTATCATCTGTAAAGATTTTGTGGTTATTCGGTGAATCTTGGCTGGGACTGACACATTTTTGATATAATGATACATGTTGTACGTACAAACACTAACATGATATTGACATTTCTACGACAGAAGAGTTAAAATTGGAATTTCTATTCAACTGAGCGAAAATGGACTTAAAAATATACTGTTGGCCAACTGGTATTTGTTAAAAATATTCTGTCAATTAAAAACAAATGTGTTTTTGCAAAATTTAAATGTAGGGTAGCTCCACTAAAGAAATAGAAACTGGAAAGTATGAAAGAAAAGAAGTCCACGAGATGACATGTGTTGTAGCTCTACTATTGAAGATGAACTTCATGTCATTCTAAAATGCCCATTATAGCATAATATTATACATTTTAATGAACATTTTAACCCGCGGCTATAATTATCAGATAGCGAAAATTTAATATTTTTATTTAATAACGGCAATGTTGCTGCTATAGTCGCCAAAAACACCAACAATATTTTATTGAAAAGAAACTATGCAAATCCTTGGTTGTAAATCCTAGGTAGATTATAATTCTTCGCTTATTTGGCAAATTCCTATGCTATTAAGATATTTCGAAATATTTAAGTTTTGATAAATACCATTATAAATATCATTTTTGTCTTAGTTTCTGATGGTCACATGCACGTTATGTTATTTCATTGAGAAAATACAATATACAAGATTGTCGGGTAAATGTGGATTGCGGATTAAAATGTTAAATTTCAAACATGAATTAACAAATTAAACTGAGGCGAATTAACACGAATATGTATATTCTCTTCAACAGTGTTTGAATTCTCTGTTCTGAATTTCATTTAAAGTAAGCTAAAATGTTTTGTGGAAAATTGAATAAAAATAAACATTACATGTATTTGAAGGCATTATTTTACTTAAACAAATATAAGATCACGCAAATATATCATGCATTATTTTAAATTGAGGAACTTTTAAAACTTGAAATTGGATTTACAAGTTTAAGATATAATCTAGTTTTTTTTTTTGTTGTTTTTTTTTTATAAATTAGTTAAATATATGGTATTATCATAACAAGTCTTTACTTGAATGGAATAAACATGGAACACTTTTACGGATTCATTTTTCATTGTGTTCATGGTTGCCTATCAATGACACCGTTTTTAATGTATGTCTTAAAGATTATAATCCGAAAAATAATTCACAATAGTACGTTGTTACTGACTAGATTGGTCCCCTCCGTAAAACATTCAGTATGCCTTCGGAACATACAAATATTAAGGTATTGTCAAGAATTTCAATAACGGCCGGGAAACAAACTAGTTGTTAACCTTCTATGATTATTAAAGAATGACGGATGTTGGTTTTTTTTCGGTACGACGGTCTTAACACTGCTAAGGAATCCTTAGTGCACTAAGGCTTTGACTATACATGCAATGCCACTAAGGAATAGAAGGAGTGCTGTTAACTTATATGTATTATTTTTATATATCGTGTTAGAGATTGATATTTAATGCATAAATTTCAAATTTTACAGAAAAATAATCATAAATAAACGAGATATTCAACATTATTTAGACACGTGCCGGTTTTTCTTTGATATGCCGAAAATCAATGAACCGTTTGACACGTGCCAAATAACATATATATATATATATATAGCAACTGATTAAACAATGACGATCTTTTTTATTTTAAGTGATTTAAAACAATTGTATCGAAAAGATTTATGCTTCAAATATTTAATTAATGTGTTGTTCTTATTTAAAATGATGAAAAGGACAAATAATTTTGCTGTTTTTTCATTTCTTTTGCAACAAAATTGTTTGTCACTTATAAATAAGAGTGTGGTCAGCTTGTTAAAATGTTTATGTAAGATATACGGAGACAAAAGGAATATATATATTTATAAGTGTTTTGTTTTTATTTTAATTCCGACAAAGATGCGTGTAAATACAAATGGTTTCACTAAAATATGAGTAAATTCCGAAAACCATCATAAGAAACAACTATGTTAAGTTACAGTGCGACATGCGGACGGACGGACGCCGGACATTTGTATACCAAAAAACGTCCCTTCAAAATGTTGACGGGCGTATAAAAAGCGTAGTGCGCCCATATGTCAGAAAGAAATCTGATTTGTATGTTTTTTGTCGAGTCTTCGACTTTAGTCGAAAAAGCGAGACTAAGCGATTCTACATTCCGTCGGCGTCTTTGAAATTTTAATGACCGTTTCTTAAACTATCCTGGATTTCTATTAAACAATGACAGAAGCTTGTTAATAATCATAAGATAGTATCAAGAAGTTTTAAAACACTTATTAGATTGATAAACTGTCCTGGGTTTTTATCAAACTTGGACAGAAGCTTTTTTCAATCAAAAGATAGCATCAACAGGAATATTTTATTGATTTATTTCCTCATTTTTTTTTAACAAATTGTCTGCAGTGGCGGATCCAGAGGAGGGGTTCCGGGGGTCCGCACCCCCCTTTATTTTGGCTGATCAATGCATTTGAATCGGGACAATTTTGCACCCCCCCCCCCTGCACCCCCCCCCCCTTTTGCCCTGGGCTAACACCCCCCCTTTCGAAAATTCCTGCATCCGCCACTGGTCTGTTTAACATATTGTATGAGATAATTTATGAAATAATTACTGTGGTGTGTTCATTACTCACTGTTGAAGGCCGTGGGGTTACTTATGGTGAAAACTTCTGTGTCATTTTATTTCTTGCGATGAGTTGTCTCATCCCCAATCATACCACATCTTTTTCTTGTTATCAAAACTTCAACACGTATTTTCAAAAACTTTAAGAACGATTGTACGAATATGTATTGAAACCTCGTAACCAGCTTCAACATGTTCATGTGTGGACAAGTATCATTTGCAAATATTTAAAACACGTATTCAAAATGGCGATTAACTGGAAACAACAAAGTATTAATACCAGAATTTGTGAAAACGCTCCACGAACAACTCAAGCTGACGACTTTGGCGCAATGGAGTGCGATGGTTTATAAAACGCGGGATATCTTAATTAAAGTCTACATATGTGCAATTATTATGAGCAGTATATTTGTTTCAATGTCAGTATATAAAGCATTTTTTTTAATTTGTTTTTAGGGATGCACCCAATTGCACCTTTTCATTTAAGATTTATTTCCGTGACGTAACCTCGAAAGATTAGTCACATCACTAAAAACAATAAGGGAAATGAAACTTCTTCTCGCATGTTGCACTTTGGGTAATAGTTCTCTTCGACAAAATACTGCCTTGAACTCAATTTTGGTATTAATATAAAGAAGCCAAAATTTGGTTCTGAAATGTATATTTTTGTAAACTCTAAAAGCTAGGTAGCATATCCCTTAATTGATATAGGCTCTTAAATTCGACCATGTTTAGAGACAGTGCTAGGGCTGTTTGCAAGTCAAGGTCGCTAAACTCTCATTACCCGTTTAGAGATTTTCTGAAAATACAATGGCGTTTGCCTTATTCGAAACAAAAACATTAGCAAATATAACTGGTGGCCTTCGGCTGTCAATTGTTTTTTTCGGGTTGTTGTCTCTTTGACACATTCCCGATTTTCATTCTTAGTTTTAAAATAACTAAAAATACTATTTACAATTGTCAGTTCAAAATACATTTAAGAAGTCAGTGCGTTGATACATGTTATATTCTACTGAATTTACTATATCCGTTATTATTACGTAATATATATATTATATAAGTCCTGTGTCCAAGTGGAAATAACGGGCCGTAATAACAATATGTGATTTGTATGTCAGGTGAAAGTGACAACGGGTGGTATGTATACTAAAATGTTTATCGTCTTCCATTATACATGAGGGTGTGAATGGGGGTTTATAGAAGGAAATTATAGACAAAAACATAAAGAATACAAAAAATAACCAGTCAAATAGAAAAGAAAATGATGAGGTACTAGAATATATGGAATAAAGAATGTTCGGCAAAAGGTAAAACGAATTATAAAACAAATTGCCTAAAAGTATAGAATACAGAAATACTGAATCCCCATTCAGACCCTCATGATCTGACATTTAAAGCTTTAGGACATTTCTGGGCATGCGATACAGTTTTAGACCGACAGTGATTTTTTTTTACAAAATCAATTTGTACATGTGTATATGTGCTAAAAATTATATCTTCAAGTGCTAAATTTAAAAGACAAATGGGTTTGAATTATTCGACATTTACTTAATATTTCGGTTTCTTGGACATTTCTGTCCTTTGAGCAGACACCCTTAACATTTTATGTTTCAAAATATAAAGATATGCAGATTTCGATAAAGAGATAAGGAATATCTTCGTTACAAAATTGGGTTCTTCCTACATTTGTGTATCAATTCTTTGTTAATAATTGATTTTTGTTAAAAGAAATTGATTTAAGAAAAAACGGTATTTTTGTTGAATATTTATCTAGTTAAAAAAAGTCGTTAATTTCTTCATAATAGTTGGAACAAAAATCTCCATACGGTATCAAGCCAAATTTCTAAAAAGAAGGGAAATATGATCTTAAGCTAATGGTTAAATCTCGAAAAAAAATGTTAAAATGCTAAAAGTTTTTAAAAGAAAGAGTTTAATGTCTGCTATTTTAGATTAATTCTGCGAATTGTTTTTGTCTGCAAAAACATAAAACAGAGAGCTAAAGAGAATCACAACTAATTGAATAAAATGGAGGATTGAAATGGAGAATGGGTCAAAGAGACAACAATCCAACCAAAGAGCAGAAAAAGGTGCGTCTTAACACGGCTAAGGACTCATAAGTGCACTAATATGTTATAATATGCTACTAAGGACTAAAAGAGTGATGTGCAGTGTAAACAAATTTCTTATCTAGATTGAGATTGATATTTAATGCATATATTCAAATTTAATCAATAAAAGATCACTGATAATAATTGAACAATGCCTGTGCCGGTTTTCGTTAATTTTTCCGAAAATCACTGAACTATAAGACACGTGTCAAATTACATAACTGATAACACTATTACCTTAAAAAATGAAAAAAATTATTTAGAGAGGAAAATTACCCAGACATTTAGATATATTTACCATAAAAATATGTTTTTAAATTTAAAAAAAAATCATTTAATATGCATCGGTTTATGATTTAATGAAAACATATAGAAAATTGTTAAGCTGGGTTTTTTTCAGGAAGGAAAATAATGTTTGCATCGAGAAAAATAGCCCCTCCCCTATAAATGATCATTAATTTACCTAAGTGGGAGCTTAAATTTTGAAATCAATCGCGAGGCCTAACTGCCATAAACAACAGATTACGAACAGCAAACAGTGGATACACCAATTCATTGATATGTATGAAAGCCAACGACGGACACAATGTGATTGCACTGAATAATTTTAACTACAATTGAGATAGATTTTTCAAATCTCCTTATCAAATTAGACATGCATTTAAAAAAAAACCTTGGGATATCTATTACCGTTAGGTTTCAAATTGGAATTAAAAATTGCATTTCCCAAAGAGTTTTAGGTAAAACCCCATGAATCTCACCTCCTAGAAATTTGAAGTGTCAGCTAAGATGTTTGAAAATATGTATGAATTTTCTTACATACTTGAAATTGGAAAGGAATATAAACACATTCAGTATGTTTACTGTACAAACAAACAACAGACACCAATTGTGTATTATATTGTTGAAGTCATTTTTACTGAGATCAAAATTTGATTAATTGATTATTCAGTGGTTGTTTAAACGTCCAGTGGCAAACATTTTTCATGCATATTCGGGACGAAAAGTCGTTTCAGAAGTATATAATGAAGTATTTGGTATTACAAATGTTTAAATTTTCTAATTATTTAGTAAATATCATTTTCTTAGGTAGTTCTAATTAATTTGTACGAATCAAATTTTTCTGACAAAATAATATCTTTTGCTCTCAATTAACGCATACGATTCTGATAACAATGGATAATATAAGGAACTTTGTAACTTAAAAAAAGAAATTATGATTGTTTAATCAGGTGTTATGTCAGTTCGCTTGTGTCAGTCGGATCACTGATTTTCGGCAATATCAAGGAAAAACCGAGACGTTCTAAAGATTGTTCAACAACTCATTTATTGGTGAAATTATAACCTAATATGTCCTGTTGATAAGTATAATATGTACAGAACTACAAAATTTGCAGTGAATGTTAACATAAAAGAATCAAATAATTTCTGCTATGCTTGTAGTGAAAACGAAAACAGCTTACAATATTTTTTAGATATATACATATATAATCGTTTATAAAATGTATCCGTCAAAGTGAAAACATATATAACATGTAAAAATGCATAGATCATTCATTTATTGCAATCAATTATATCAAACATGTTAGTTAAAATAATTTCTAGAACCAGTCACTCTCTGTAGATATAATGCGTCGGACATTGTATGCATAAAAATAAAATCTAGATTTTTAACTGTATGAAATAAAATTAGTAAGAGTTTCGCGGAACACAATGTCTCGCCTTCGTTTGCCGTAAACTTGAACTCTCAGGGTGAGGCTGAACAAAATCAAGACACTATATTTTGATTGTTATGAGCTTCTGTCCAAGTTCAAAAATATTTCCGGTGCCTATAAAATAGCCGACTTTAATTAAGGTATTTGAATCTGAGCTGGCAAAATAGCATATTATCTATTATGGTGGTATCGGCAAAACAGCTACAAGTATTGCCTTTAATGAAAATTCATATCAATTTTAAATACTATTCTAAATAAAATAGCTTTGAGAATCGTGTAAAAAGCGTTCGTTGTTCAGTCGTCAATGAATCATTCAACGTGCGTGTATCGTGCGTTCATCATTCATCATTCAATTTGCGTTAATCCTCCGTGTAACGCTCATCGCTCATCGTGCGTGTATCGTGTATCGTGCGTGTACCGTGCGTGTATCGTGCATTCACCGTGCGTGTATCGTGCGTGTGGTCAGTTTGAATTTTACGCTTTATACATTTTAAATTTTAAAGACTTTTGTGGGTTTATAGAATCGTAAATAATTATGATTTTTTTTTTAAATAATGACAAAACTGCACTATTGTGTGAAATAGCTTTCAATATTCTCGGCATCCTGTCAAATAGTTCATGAAAAATAATAATTGTTCAGCATTAGAAGAAAAGAAAGTTGCACTCGTGCATTAACTTTTTTTTTTTGCCACACAAAACTGTTTTTGCAAAACATTCTACATCTGAACTAGTAGAATTCGCTTAATTATGATTTGACGAAAGGTTTATTTTTTGTATTCACAGTATGGTGTGCAAGGAAATTATTTATTTACCGAGCTCCAAATTACAAAGTTTCACTTGTTTGTCAAAAGATATTGAAATACCTTATATCGCTTATATGTCGACTTGTTTCGTGTTAAATCCAAATGCAATAATACGCTACAAAAACATCCACTTCAACGCTGATAGTCGAACACTTTTAGAATACTTATACGCACAAAGGTTTCAAAATTGCAATACACATAATATATATGAATTAATATGCAAATTAGAAACGTCAGTTTTACAGTTATTATTTATGATCATAATAACATTTCTAGTCGTGATACTATTTAAAATACACAACAAAAACACGTGCCCAGAGTGCCAACTTAGATCAATAAGGTCATGGATAGGTAAACATACAGACAAGGCTATGTATCACATCGTTAAATCTAGTGGTAATTCGCATGCCGGATTCAAAACACATTTTAAGGATGTACTTAGGTGAGGTTAAGAAAAAATGAAAAAATTAAGAAATTAAAAAGGATACTATAAGCTGGTAGAGCATCAATTAAGGACAAAGATAAGCTAAAAATATTGATAGGTCATGGACTTCCTTTTCGAGATATTTGAGATTTAAACTATGGCGGGAAAAGGCTGATTCAGAATTTTACCTTATATTTGCATTGGTATTATTTGGGTCTCAAAACAAAAGAAAAAAAATTTAAGAATCTTCTAAAATTTTGGTAAATGACCTTTCATGAGCTATTTAGTCTTATATGAAAAAATAAATGGGTGTTATGGGGCAAAATAATTTACATTGTATTGTATGGAAAAACACCAAGGAGTCCGAACATTTGACACACATTTCAAAACCTCACCTCTTATAATTGTAGTATTCTGTTATTGTTTATAATGTTTATGTTGAAAAGAAAACAAGAGATACTTCTATGTAGAAGTATTGTATATATTTCACAGTGTAGTATTTTTATTTATGTAACATGTTTGAAAATTAAATTAGATAACACATTATGGTTCAAAAATATTTAATAAATGCATGTAGTCTCAATGTAAATGGTATAAACAATAGGAATAAAAGAGAGAGGGTTATCGAATGGTTAAAAGCTCAAAAATGTGACATTGCCTTTTTGCAAGAAAGTCAAACGCATTTTGACGAAAAATTAATTAAAGAAATGTCGATACAGAAAGATTTTAATATATTCTGTAGTCATGGCACGACAGCTAGTAGGGGGTCGCTATTTTAATTAGGAGTAGTTTAAATGTTACTGTTATTAATGAAAATCGAGACGCTGACGGGAGAGAAATTCTGCTCAATATACAAATTGACGAAACAATATTTACGTTGGTATGTATATATGCACCAAATTATAAAGCATCTAGAAATACGTTTTTTAAAAAGGTAAGTGATAATATAAAAGAATTTGGTATCGGTATACCGATTATTGGGGGAGATTTCAATGATACTTTACATGTTATAGATAGAAAAACAACACGACCAAATAGCCAAATTTCAAAACCAGTAAATAGTTTGAAATTAATGTTAAAATCAAACAAACTAATCGATATCTGGAGATGTTTGAATCCAAACGTTGAACAATATACATGGCGGAGGAGAGATAAAACTCAGGCAAGTAGAATAGACACGATACTAATTGGCTCAGATTTTTTAAGTCATTAGTAGAAAATTGTAAAATTAAACCAGCTGTATTTAATTCTACTGATCATCTACGCGTTAACTTTACTTAAGTATTAGGACTGGCGGTGTCTCAGAAAGAGGTAAGGGATATTGGAAGATTAACATCTCTATTTTAAAAGAGGAAAAATACAAAGAGATAATCAGTAATCTTATTCATAAATATACTAATGGAAATAATAATATCGATTGTCAATTATTGTGGGACGTTTTAAAAGTAGAAATAAGGGAGGTAAGCATAGCATATTGTAAGAATAAAGCAAAGGCAAACAGAGAATTAAGTCGGGAACTACAAAAAAACCTGGAAGAGAGAAATAAGTTAAGAAATGCATTACCACAGGAGGATGCATATTTAGATGAAGAAATAAAAGATTTAGAACTAAAAATAGGTAAGATATACGAACAGAAAGCTAGAGGCGCACAGGTTACTTAAATAAACTAAGTGACGAGAATGGTAATATTTATACAACAGACCAGGCCGATTTATTAACAAAAATTAAACAATACTATGAAAAACTACAGATCTAAATGTCAAAAAAAAAAGATTTAGTCGAAAATTATATTTGTGAAACTGAATTAGAAAATAATTCAAATAATGTTGACAATCAGTTTGTGACGGAGAAGTAACAATCGAAGAATGTACTTCAGCTATTAATACAATGAAATTAAATAAAGCAACAGGGCTAGATGGTCTAACAGTTGAATTTTATCAGATGTGTTGGGAAAAAATAAGATATTTTCTAGTCAAGGTTTTAAACACTGGTAATGAAAAAGGAAGTCTATCGCACTCACAACGTACTAGTATTTTGACATTATTGTTCAAAAAGGGGGATCATTTTCATATTAGATAATTATAGGCCAATTTCCTTACTAAATGTAGATTTAAAACTAATGTCATTTGTTCTAGCGCAACGCTTAAAAAAGATACTACCACAAATTATTAATGAAGATCAAACAGGATATATTAAAAACAGATTTATTGGTTTTAATTTGAGACAAATTCACGATATTATTGATTATGCGGATGCATATGCGATTGAAGGGGCAATAGTTTTTGTAGATTTGACTAAAGCTTTTGATTCCTTAGAATGGGATTTTATGTTAATCACTTTGAAACAGTTGGATTTAATGAATCTTTTATAAACTGGGTAAAAACATTATATACTGGGTTACAAACTTGTGTTATTAATAATGGATGGATTTCAGAAACATTTCATAACTCAAGAGGAATAAGGCAGGGGTGTCCCTTATCAGCTCTTCTTTTCGTTTTATCCGTGGAGATCATGGCTTAAAGACTTCAAAAAAACAGAGATATCAAAGGGTTCGTAGTTAAACTAGATAATAAAAATCATAGCATTAAAATTTCACAATTAGCTGATGATACTACTTTATTTCTCAGTAATAAGAAACAAATCAAAGCTGCTTTGAATGAAATAGAAATTTTGGATCATTTTCTGGATTAACTTTGAATAAAAATAAAACAGAGGGTATATGAATAGGTGTCAGACCACCAATTAAAAATCCCTATCTATTCAACCAAATTTTGCAATTTTCACAGCTTTCTAAATATTTTACCTTAAGTTTAACTTCAAGAAAACCAGGTATATCCTGAATTGTACATGTATCACCTTTCTACATGCCAATTTTCAACCAATGTTTAAAGTCTTGTAACAAATTTCTGATTTTGAAAAGACAGGTACTACCAAAATAACTCCCGGTTTTCTGGAAATCTTAAATTAGTGTACTATGTAGCGCATTAATCCTGAATGTTTAATGCAAACTCATAGACCAGTGAATTTTGGCTCAAAATTGTCTAAATATATTTCCCTTTCAACAAAAAATTCATTTCTGCAAATTTGTTGGTTAGTTTAAGTAAACAATGACATCAAAAGCACTATTTTTTGTCAAAGTAGGACTACTTTTACATACGTTCTAAATTGGAGGGAGTAATTGGTGGTCTGACACCTAAAGAGCCAAAAAAGTTGCTCAGAAATCTTTGCTTTGCTTTATTCTTAATCCTTAGTCAATTTGAAGTCAGAAACATCCTATCTGAGCATAATGTGACTTATATTACAAATTTCACAGCTCAATTTAAACTGACTGTAATGTATGACTTGATAGAAAATACTTGAAAATTTCATTTTGGACTACAGGAACATAAACTTTCAATATCAAGATCAGTTTTGTTGATTTTTTTCTTGTTTGTTCTACTTCTTAAAAGACTTTCCACAATTTTTACAATGGGTTAAGTAAAAAATTCAAGGTATTGAAGAGTCAAGAAACATTGACCCCCCTTTTTTACACCTGGTGTAAGTAATGGGACTATTAAATGATCAAAAGTGCAGTCATGGTCATTTAACTGTTTTTATTTTCTATCAGTTGATACGGGTCATTTTCAAAAAATGTCGAATTTTGAAATTGAAAAATTTATTAAAAGTTACTTATTCAAACAACCCTCTACATAAGCAAATCAAAACAAACAGTACTTTAAGAACAACATATTAAAAGATGCAATCTTAATGATGTCATACAAGAATATCTTGAAACATTTTTTGATCGGTGGTACAATATTTTGTCTATCCTGTTACCATTTTCAAAAGAAATTTTGGGTTATTAAGAAAAGGTTTAGATAAAATGTTAAGCTTGTTTAACGTTACCAATTAGATGGTTTTCAAGAGAATAAACTTCTATATATATTCATTCTGTAAAATAATAGATTATTTGCCAATTTTCTAGGTTGTACTGAAAAATGGCTCTAAAAATTGGTTTTCAAAGGTTGTAAAAATTACCACCAGTAATGCAAGTCTAAGATAGCAATTTATATTGTTCGGCCTTTTTCCACCCTTTCGAATAAACCCAACATCAAGTAAATCCCTCATAAGTTAATTTACTTTTCTCTTTATTTCGTTGGTAACAGGAACGTACGTTTCTGATATATCACTATATAAAAGTCTATCCTGTTACCTTTTTGTCTATCCTGTTACCGATATCAGTATCGCACCTGCAAATGCTTAATTGGGAAGATTAAGACGTTATAACCTTAAGATGAGTTCAAACAATGAAATATTTCATTCGTTTTCCACCTACATGTTAAGATAAAAAAATTAACGACGTGTTTGTCTATAATTGTCTATCCTGTTACTGTAACCATAGCAACCATAGTAACAGGATAGACATAACAGGATAGACAAATTTCTTCGTTTTTGATTGCTGTTGTGAAATAACTACTCCCTTTGGTGAAGTGATTATGGTTATCTATTGTGAATTTGGTTTCCAACACGTTATTGCACTTTTTACAACCATACTGTTAGTGTAATTAATCAAAATGGTCGGTAACAGCATAGACATGAAAAAAAGTACGCTCTATTTTTTTCAATAAATGTCTTGAAATTTCTTTTCTCTACACTGTCGTTCAAGAAACGAGGCGTTTTAAATGTAAAGATTACTTTGCATTTTTGAAATCAACACTGACTGATTCAATATTCATAGGGAGAATAATTTAACGACTGATTTAAGTAGCGGTAACAGGATAGACATGAACCTCCTGTACGCTGATTGAATTTAGTTTGTAGATAATCTGTTACATACAATGATAAAGAAGCTACGATTTTTCGTTAGAATTATAATTAACGTTCTTAAAAAGTCTCTTTTGCAGATATCAAGGCGATCAGAAAATCGGAAAAAAATCATTTGAAATGTGTTTTTCTGACAATGTACGCACACAAATATCCCCAAAATCGGCCTTAAATGCAGTTTAATCTTATCAAAATAGATGTAAGGTTTGTTTATTATTAATGTTCTGAATCACAAATCCGACAAGCTTTCATTTAAACCATTACAACCGAAATTTCCATTAGAAATAAAACTTTTAGCATGGGTGTACTGAAAATTCGACATTTTTTGAAAATGACCCATACAACTTAAGGCATAAAACTTTCATTTGAGATAATAAATGGGATTTTTGTGAGTTTTTGCAATGTTTACATCAGGCTATGTTATCTGCCAAATACATGCTATGACGCAATGATATAAGGGATAAAAATCAAATAATTTCATTAAATCTTGATGACAAGAACCTTTTTTGGTGGTAAAATAACCATGTTTTAATGTTAATACCACAGAAACATCTTGCTGTGCATTTATAACAATTTGGGACATTTTTTTATGTGAAAGCATATTGTCAGGGTGGGAAAAGCTAAAAATAGCACAAATTCAGGTCTAAGGCTCTAAATTTGCAATATGTGACTTTTTGCCCCCAAAAAGATTGAAATGGGACTACTATCACTTCAAATGGTCAGTTAAGTAAAAAAAATCAATTGTTTTCTGAATTTGGGGTTTCACCGCATTTCCCTTAAAGGTGTCAGACCACCAATTAAAAATCCCTATCTATTCAACCAAATTTTGCAATTTTCACAGCTTTCTAAATATTTTACCTTAAGTTTAACTTCAAGAAAACCAGGTATATCCTGAATTGTACATGTATCACCTTTCTACATGCCAATTTTCAACCAATGTTTAAAGTCTTGTAACAAATTTCTGATTTTGAAAAGACAGGTACTACCAAAATAACTCCCGGTTTTCTGGAAATCTTAAATTAGTGTACTATGTAGCGCATTAATCCTGAATGTTTAATGCAAACTCATAGACCAGTGAATTTTGGCTCAAAATTGTCTAAATATATTTCCCTTTCACCAAAAGTTTCATTTCTGCAAATTTGTTGGTTAGTTTAAGTAAACAATGACATCAAAAGCACTATTTTTTGTCAAAGTAGGACTACTTTTACATACGTTCTAAATTGGAGGGAGTAATTGGTGGTCTGACACCTAAAGAGCCAAAAAAGTTGCTCAGAAATCTTTGCTTTGCTTTATTCTTAATCCTTAGTCAATTTGAAGTCAGAAACATCCTATCTGAGCATAATGTGACTTATATTACAAATTTCACAGCTCAATTTAAACTGACTGTAATGTATGACTTGATAGAAAATACTTGAAAATTTCATTTTGGACTACAGGAACATAAACTTTCAATATCAAGATCAGTTTTGTTGATTTTTTTCTTGTTTGTTCTACTTCTTAAAAGACTTTCCACAATTTTTACAATGGGTTAAGTAAAAAATTCAAGGTATTGAAGAGTCAAGAAACATTGACCCCCCTTTTTTACACCTGGTGTAAGTAATGGGACTATTAAATGATCAAAAGTGCAGTCATGGTCATTTAACTGTTTTTATTTTCTATCAGTTGATACAACTTAAGGCATAAAACTTTCATTTGAGATAATAAATGGGATTTTTGTGAGTTTTTGCAATGTTTACATCAGGCTATGTTATCTGCCAAATACATGCTATGACGCAATGATATAAGGGATAAAAATCAAATAATTTCATTAAATCTTGATGACAAGAACCTTTTTTGGTGGTAAAATAACCATGTTTTAATGTTAATACCACAGAAACATCTTGCTGTGCATTTATAACAATTTGGGACATTTTTTTTATGTGAAAGCATATTGTCAGGGTGGGAAAAGCTAAAAATAGCACAAATTCAGGTCTAAGGCTCTAAATTTGCAATATGTGACTTTTTGCCCCAAAAAGATTGAAATGGGACTACTATCACTTCATATGGTCAGTTAAGTAAAAAAAATCAATTGTTTTCTGAATTTGGGGTTTCACCGCATTTCCCTTAAAGGTGTCAGACCACCAATTAAAAATCCCTATCTATTCAACCAAATTTTGCAATTTTCACAGCTTTCTAAATATTTTACCTTAAGTTTAACTTCAAGAAAACCAGGTATATCCTGAATTGTACATGTATCACCTTTCTACATGCCAATTTTCAACCAATGTTTAAAGTCTTGTAACAAATTTCTGATTTTGAAAAGACAGGTACTACCAAAATAACTCCCGGTTTTCTGGAAATCTTAAATTAGTGTACTATGTAGCGCATTAATCCTGAATGTTTAATGCAAACTCATAGACCAGTGAATTTTGGCTCAAAATTGTCTAAATATATTTCCCTTTCACCAAAAGTTTCATTTCTGCAAATTTGTTGGTTAGTTTAAGTAAACAATGACATCAAAAGCACTATTTTGTGTCAAAGTAGGACTACTTTTACATACGTTCTAAATTGGAGGGAGTAATTGGTGGTCTGACACCTAAAGAGCCAAAAAAGTTGCTCAGAAATCTTTGCTTTGCTTTATTCTTAATCCTTAGTCAATTTGAAGTCAGAAACATCCTATCTGAGCATAATGTGACTTATATTACAAATTTCACAGCTCAATTTAAACTGACTGTAATGTATGACTTGATAGAAAATACTTGAAAATTTCATTTTGGACTACAGGAACATAAACTTTCAATATCAAGATCAGTTTTGTTGATTTTTTTCTTGTTTGTTCTACTTCTTAAAAGACTTTCCACAATTTTTACAATGGGTTAAGTAAAATATTCAAGGTATTGAAGAGTCAAGAAACATTGACCCCCCTTTTTTACACCTGGTGTAAGTAATGGGACTATTAAATGATCAAAAGTGCAGTCATGGTCATTTAACTGTTTTTATTTTCTATCAGTTGATACAACTTAAGGCATAAAACTTTCATTTGAGATAATAAATGGGATTTTTGTGAGTTTTTGCAATGTTTACATCAGGCTATGTTATCTGCCAAATACATGCTATGACGCAATGATATAAGGGATAAAAATCAAATAATTTCATTAAATCTTGATGACAAGAACCTTTTTTGGTGGTAAAATAACCATGTTTTAATGTTAATACCACAGAAACATCTTGCTGTGCATTTATAACAATTTGGGACATTTTTTTATGTGAAAGCATATTGTCAGGGTGGGAAAAGCTAAAAATAGCACAAATTCAGGTCTAAGGCTCTAAATTTGCAATATGTGACTTTTTGCCCCCAAAAAGATTGAAATGGGACTACTATCACTTCATATGGTCAGTTAAGTAAAAAAAATCAACTGTTTTCTGAATTTGGGGTTTCACCGCATTTCCCTTAAAGGTGTCAGACCACCAATTAAAAATCCCTATCTATTCAACCAAATTTTGCAATTTTCACAGCTTTCTTAATATTTTACCTTAAGTTTAACTTCAAGAAACCAGGTATATCCTGAATTGTACATGTATCACCTTTCTACATGCCAATTTTCAACCAATGTTTAAAGTCTTGTAACAAATTTCTGATTTTGAAAAGACAGGTACTACCAAAATAACTCCCGGTTTTCTGGAAATCTTAAATTAGTGTACTATGTAGCGCATTAATCCTGAATGTTTAATGCAAACTCATAGACCAGTGAATTTTGGCTCAAAATTGTCTAAATATATTTCCCTTTCACCAAAAGTTTCATTTCTGCAAATTTGTTGGTTAGTTTAAGTAAACAATGACATCAAAAGCACTATTTTGTGTCAAAGTAGGACTACTTTTACATACGTTCTAAATTGGAGGGAGTAATTGGTGGTCTGACACCTAAAGAGCCAAAAAAGTTGCTCAGAAATCTTTGCTTTGCTTTATTCTTAATCCTTAGTCAATTTGAAGTCAGAAACATCCTATCTGAGCATAATGTGACTTATATTACAAATTTCACAGCTCAATTTAAACTGACTGTAATGTATGACTTGATAGAAAATACTTGAAAATTTCATTTTGGACTACAGGAACATAAACTTTCAATATCAAGATCAGTTTTGTTGATTTTTTTCTTGTTTGTTCTACTTCTTAAAAGACTTTCCACAATTTTTACAATGGGTTAAGTAAAATATTCAAGGTATTGAAGAGTCAAGAAACATTGACCCCCCTTTTTTACACCTGGTGTAAGTAATGGGACTATTAAATGATCAAAAGTGCAGTCATGGTCATTTAACTGTTTTTATTTTCTATCAGTTGATACAACTTAAGGCATAAAACTTTCATTTGAGATAATAAATGGGATTTTTGTGAGTTTTTGCAATGTTTACATCAGGCTATGTTATCTGCCAAATACATGCTATGACGCAATGATATAAGGGATAAAAATCAAATAATTTCATTAAATCTTGATGACAAGAACCTTTTTTGGTGGTAAAATAACCATGTTTTAATGTTAATACCACAGAAACATCTTGCTGTGCATTTATAACAATTTGGGACATTTTTTTATGTGAAAGCATATTGTCAGGGTGGGAAAAGCTAAAAATAGCACAAATTCAGGTCTAAGGCTCTAAATTTGCAATATGTGACTTTTTGCCCCCAAAAAGATTGAAATGGGACTACTATCACTTCATATGGTCAGTTAAGTAAAAAAAATCAACTGTTTTCTGAATTTGGGGTTTCACCGCATTTCCCTTAAAGGTGTCAGACCACCAATTAAAAATCCCTATCTATTCAACCAAATTTTGCAATTTTCACAGCTTTCTTAATATTTTACCTTAAGTTTAACTTCAAGAAAACCAGGTATATCCTGAATTGTACATGTATCACCTTTCTACATGCCAATTTTCAACCAATGTTTAAAGTCTTGTAACAAATTTCTGATTTTGAAAAGACAGGTACTACCAAAATAACTCCCGGTTTTCTGGAAATCTTAAATTAGTGTACTATGTAGCGCATTAATCCTGAATGTTTAATGCAAACTCATAGACCAGTGAATTTTGGCTCAAAATTGTCTAAATATATTTCCCTTTCACCAAAAGTTTCATTTCTGCAAATTTGTTGGTTAGTTTAAGTAAACAATGACATCAAAAGCACTATTTTGTGTCAAAGTAGGACTACTTTTACATACGTTCTAAATTGGAGGGAGTAATTGGTGGTCTGACACCTAAAGAGCCAAAAAAGTTGCTCAGAAATCTTTGCTTTGCTTTATTCTTAATCCTTAGTCAATTTGAAGTCAGAAACATCCTATCTGAGCATAATGTGACTTATATTACAAATTTCACAGCTCAATTTAAACTGACTGTAATGTATGACTTGATAGAAAATACTTGAAAATTTCATTTTGGACTACAGGAACATAAACTTTCAATATCAAGATCAGTTTTGTTGATTTTTTTCTTGTTTGTTCTACTTCTTAAAAGACTTTCCACAATTTTTACAATGGGTTAAGTAAAAAATTCAAGGTATTGAAGAGTCAAGAAACATTGACCCCCCTTTTTTACACCTGGTGTAAGTAATGGGACTATTAAATGATCAAAAGTGCAGTCATGGTCATTTAACTGTTTTTATTTTTTATCAGTTGATACAACTTAAGGCATAAAACTTTCATTTGAGATAATAAATGGGATTTTTGTGAGTTTTTGCAATGTTTACATCAGGCTTTGTTATCTGCCAAATACATGCTATGACGCAATGATATAAGGGATAAAAATCAAATAATTTCATTAAATCTTGATGACAAGAACCTTTTTTGGTGGTAAAATAACCATGTTTTAATGTTAATACCACAGAAACATCTTGTTGTGCATTTATAACAATTTGGGACATTTTTTTTATGTGAAAGCATATTGTCAGGGTGGGAAAAGCTAAAAATAGCACAAATTCAGGTCTAAGGCTCTAAATTTGCAATATGTGACTTTTTGCCCCCAAAAAGATTGAAATGGGACTACTATCACTTCATATGGTCAGTTAAGTAAAAAAAATCAATTGTTTTCTGAATTTGGGGTTTCACCGCATTTCCCTTAAAGGTGTCAGACCACCAATTAAAAATCCCTATCTATTCAACCAAATTTTGCAATTTTCACAGCTTTCTAAATATTTTACCTTAAGTTTAACTTCAAGAAAACCAGGTATATCCTGAATTGTACATGTATCACCTTTCTACATGCCAATTTTTTCAACCAATGTTTAAAGTCTTGTAACAAATTTCTGATTTTGAAAAGACAGGTACTATCAAAATAACTCCCGGTTTTCTGGAAATCTTAAATTAGTGTACTATGTAGCGCATTAATCCTGAATGTTTAATGCAAACTCATAGACCAGTGAATTTTGGCTCAAAATTGTCTAAATATATTTCCCTTTCACCAAAAGTTTCATTTCTGCAAATTTGTTGGTTAGTTTAAGTAAACAATGACATCAAAAGCACTATTTTGTGTCAAAGTAGGACTACTTTTACATACGTTCTAAATTGGAGGGAGTAATTGGTGGTCTGACACCTAAAGAGCCAAAAAAGTTGCTCAGAAATCTTTGCTTTGCTTTATTCTTAAAATATCCCAGCGTGGTTGCTATTAATTGGTTAATTTTTAAGATGAATTTTGAAAAGAAGAAAATTCTGGAATATATCAAACATATCCCTGAATTTTATAGAGAAGTATTTAAATGTTGGGTAATATCAGGCGGTGGACAAACAAAAAAACTACCAACTTCACAGAAGTAGGGAAACAGGTAATTTGGGGGAACAAACAGATTAATTTTAAAAATAAAACTATTATTTTTGAAAATTTGATTAAGAGTAACTTGATATTTGTCAATGATATTATATCGACACTGGTAATGTATCTCAACATTTTATTCTGGATAAATTAGAATGCAAGATTAATTGGATTGCAGAAATAAATATTTAAAAAAAAAAGCCATTCCAAAAGACTGGCTTCAGATGTTACAGTCTGAAAGTTCTATTAAAAGTATTGTAAATATTCCTAGACAGAAACTAATCTGGAAAAGTAATTACATTGAGGCTTCAAATTTTTCAACAAATATATTATATAAGTCAATTTGTAAAGATAAAACTGAACCATCAATTGGTGTTAGCAAATGGATGCGTATTTTACAAATTAATGAGAACCTTAGTATTAACCAACTAGTATATGTTTTCATGTTTCATTATTTAGAAGAAAATAAGTTAAAAATATATAGATGGAAACTTTTACAATTCATATTACCAACAAAACAATTATTGTTTAAATGGGAACAGACGAATGACAATCTATGTAATGTATGTAACGAAGAAGAAGATTATAACCACTTTCTTATTTATTGTCGATTTTTAGAAAAATTTTGGAAAAGTATTCATTAGTTAATGATAAAATCAAATTTAAATTTTAGAGTATCATTAAAGCAATTAGTCTTTGGATATAAAATTTTTGACAAAAATTATTTTGGTCTAAATTATTTCCTAACAATCTTAGGTTTTTTCATATACAAATCATATTATGTATCTAATCAGAAATTGACAAAGGTAAATGTTTATCAAATTTTTGTTCGAGAATACATAAAAAAAATACAACGAAAACAGAACAATGAAATTTAATTCATTACTAAAGTCACTAAAAAGAAGCATAGACGATTGATAGAATAAAACATAATGTATTAAAATGTTGTATAATTGTATTTCAAGAAATTTATACATATTATTATAATATATACATATATACCAGCAGCTGATTGCTAACCTGGGCAATCGGTGGAATATTACAGGATGCATCAAGAAAAGCTTGGTTTCTTGGTGTAACAATGTAACAAGCATATTTGATGAATAAATATATAATGTTGTTAATAAAAAAAGAAAAAAAAAAGTAAATTATTTATTAGCTTAAAAAAGATTAATCCGTGCTATACATTAATTTGTAATTTTGATCAAGTAGGCCATAGATCTCTAGCTTACGTTTTCACCTAGTGTAGATACAAGTATTGCCGCAGAACAATTTTTATTAACTGTAACGGTTGGTTGGGTAGGGTATCCAACCTCAACTTGAGACCTACTTTAGAAAAAAACAATAAGCAGAACAACACCCTGTATTTTTTCTACTGTAGACCTCAGCTACCTACCTTCCCTTTGCACCTAGTGCGGACAAATTTTATTACATTTTCGGTAAGGGTGGGGTTGGGTGTCCGACCCCAACTTTGGACCTATCTTTTTAAAAAAAAAAAGAAGCCGAAGAGAAACCTTGATTTTTTTCTCCAGTAGACATCAGCTATCCGACCCCCTTTACACATTGTGCGGACAAACGTATTGCCGTAGAAATTTTGTTCATTAACTTTTCTGTAATGATGGGGTAGGGTGGGTAGCTGAGGTCAACTTAAAAAAAAAATACAGGGACTCCAATGTGGTTTTATGCAGAACAATTACCGGAAATCTATGGTAGTTTGCAAAATAATAGTCTTTTTTATAATGTGATATGTAATATGTTGTCAAATAATGAAAGCTCGCATCTTAATTAATAGACATAGAAATAAAGAGAAACCGTATGATAACCAATAAAAATCTCCCAGAGACAAACTAACGTCCATTAAGGCAACTAGTATGATGGTCTGGATTCGGAGTTCTTAATTTCTGTATTCTTTGATATTTTAGGCCATATTTCTCTATTCTTTATACTTTTTGCCAATTATCCTCTTCTCTCTATCTTTTATAACACCAATATTCTCGCTATTTTATTTATTTCTTGGTCCATTATTTATATTTTTTGTCCTCTATTCTCAATTCCATAATCCCCCATCAACGCCCTAGCTCTAGTTAAAGTCACCATATAGCCTTCACAAATAAGCAAAACTTATACCGAATAGGCTCTGAATGGCAAAATAATTGAATGCTTATCCCAGTTTGAATTGTGAAATTGCGGAAATTTGTTTTTTAATCTATTGATCAAGCAAAATTGTTCGTAAAATACTGGCAGATGGACCTTGGTCATCAATTCTAATAATCTTAGATCAACCTTTCTAAACTTAAAAGTAAAGTTCAAGCACCCTTATTGTTCAGATTGTTAAAGATTTTTGCATTCGTCGACATTTTCTTCGATTAAATTAGTATTGATCTGACAACCGCTGTGCATGTAGACTTAACGACCGGGCTAGTTTTTTTGTCAATTTTAATAGTAGTTACCTCCCTTGTTAGTGTGATGTTGTCATCAATCTATTTATTTGTGCCATCTTTATATAATATTATATTTGTAGTATATTAAGTATTGTCTTCTATTCGATATTGATACGTTCTGAATAGTGCTGTGGCTGTTCTGGACGATCTGTGACTGGATGAAAGTACCCGTTGGGTACCAGGAATTATGATTGTAAACAATGCTGAATAAACAAGTCTTCTCAAATGTATTTCGTTAAATCGGCCTGATACATATAAAACATGAGCTATCAACACTACAATTGGCGACGAGGATAAAGAAGAAACATTGAACTTTAATGTGGTAAGCAGATTTTTGTAAAATGGCAGCTAAAATCGATTTAAATCCAGTTGGAAATTTCGATGTCAGTGGAGATAGACTCGGACAATCATGGACTCGGTGTCTGAGAAGTTTTAAACTTTATGCAACAGGAAAAGGTGTAGACGACAAAAAACAAAAGAAAGCATTATTATTGCACTGTGCAGGAATCGATGTACAGGATATATACTTCACATTAACGGAGGAAGAGGGTGACGACGATTTTGATAAAACGATTAAAACATTGAAGAAACATTTTGATGCCAAGGTAAATTTTTCAGTAGAACGTTATAATTTAAGAAGTATCAAACAAAATGACACAACAATAGATCAATACATCACAAGATTGAAACAACAAGTAGTATTGTGTGATCATGCAGACCCCGACGCACAAGTAAGGGACCAGGTCATAGAAAAATGTCGTTCTAATAAATTACGTACTCGACTTCTTGAAAAGGGACCCGGTTTGACTTTAGATGATGTAAGAACTATTGCAAGAACTTTAGAAATGGCTGAAAAGCATTCTCGCGAAATGGAGGGTGCAACTGGTTATGGCAACAACCCATCAAGTACTCACGGAAGTGTCAATAGAGTCAATCAAAGAAAACCAACACAATATGGACAGAACAAAACGAAAACAAAATCAGGATTAAAATGTTATCGGTGTGGGAGAGAAGGACACCTCGGTAAAGATCCATCTTGCCCGGCACAAGGAAAAACATGCAATAAATGTGGGAAAAGTGGTCATTTTGGAACCGTGTGTAAAACGAAACAAGGAGGGCAACAAAATCAAAGAAGATATGGTAAGTATGGTCATAAAAGTGCAAAAGGTATTGTCAACTATGTGGAATCAGATGATAATGAATATGCATTTATTGTGAAAAACCAAAGTGATAAAAATGATGCATTTATTGTGAAAAATCAAAGTGATAAAAATGATGATATTGAAATTAATGCTGGTGGCATAAATATAAAATGTGTAATTGATAGCGGTGCATCAGTAAATATCATTTCAAGTGCATTGCGGGAAAAATTGAAAATTCAAAAAAATGTGTGTAAATCTGAAAAATCAGAAAAGAAATTATATGCTTATGGTAGTGAAACACCACTAGAGTTCCTAAACCTAATGGCGATATAAGGCTATGTGTTGACATGAGAGCAGCAAACAAGGCCATAGTACGCGAACGGCACCCCATACCAACTGTGGACGAAATATTGTACAAAATGAATGGCGGAGAATGGTTTAGTAAAATGGATTTGAGATATGGATTTCATCAATTGGAGCTTGAAGAAGGTTCGCGTGAGATAACGACTTTAGTCACACACAGGGGACTTTACCGTTATAAACGTTTAATGTTCGGGATAAATGCCGCACCTGAGAAATACCAACAAGTTATATCTCAAGTATTTCATGATATTGAAGGTGTCGAGAACATTTAAGATGACATTGTTGTATTTGGTCGCACAAAAGAAGAACATGACGAAAGACTTAACCTAATTTTAGACAGAATCCGTCAGAAAAAGTTAACTCTAAATGGTGACAAATGTGAATTCACTATGGATAAAATAACATTTATGGGTCATATCTTATCAAGAAATGGAATAGGACCGACACAAGAAAGAGTAAAGGATATGCTGAACGCAACAGAGCCGACAAATGGATCGGAAGTTAAGAGCTTTTTAGGCTTAGTTAACTATAGTGCAAGGTACATACCTAATCTTGCAACCATATCTGAACCACTTAGAAAATTGACAAAGAAGAATGAGACTTTCCGATGGGGCAAAGAGCAACAAGAAAGTTTTGAAAAACTAAAATATTCACTCAGTGAAGGAGAAACTCTAGAATATTATAGACTAGATGCAGATAAAACTCAACTTATTACAGACGCAAGCAATGTGGGTCTTGGTGCTGTGTTAGTGCAAGAAAATAAAGGAATGTCACTAGTTATAAGTTATGCTAGTAGGGCGCTGTCGGAAACAGAAAAGAAATACTCAACAACAGAAAAAGAAGGATAAGCCGTGGTTTGGGCTTTTGAAAAGTTTCACTTGTATTTATACGGAATAGATTTTGAAATTATTACAGACCACAAAGCGTTAGAAAGTTTATATAACACGAAGTGTTTGAAAACTACTCAAAATGCAAGAATCCAACGATGGATGCTGAAACTTATGTTGTATAATTATCAAATAAAATATTTAACTGGAAAACAAAATATTGCAGATGCGCTGTCACGACTGGTGGCAATTAACAAAACTGAATTCAAAGAAAGGAATGTCGCTGAAGAATTTGTTAGATTTTGCGCACAGGAAGGGACACCTAAAGCGTTAACAACAAAAGAGATTGAAAAGGAAGCAAAAGTGGACACAGAATTATCAGAAGTTAGAAATAGTCTCCAACAAGCTAAATGGAACCAGTCTGTTATGAGTGCTTATTACCCTGTAAAGAACGAACTGAGTGTAATAGGATATTTAGTAAGGCGTGGAAGAAGAATTATAATTTTCAAAACACTACAAGCTAAATGCTTACAATTAGCTCATGAAGGACACTTAGAAATTGTAGGAACTATACAGATGCTAAGAAGTAAGGTCTGGTGGCCGAACATGGATAAAGATGTAGAGAAATATGTTAAATCATGTCATGGCTGTCAGATAACATCTCAATTTTCACATCCAGAACCGCTGGAACCGATAAAGTTGCCTACAGGACCGTGGCAATACTTGGCTATTGATTTGCTAGGGCCACTACCATCTGGACATTTTGTGTTTGTTGTAATAGATTATTACAGTCGCTATTATGAGATTGACATTACAAAAGACACTTCAAGCGAGAAAATGATAGATTCGCTTGAAAACATGTTTTTGCGTCATGGTTTACCACTATCTATCCGTTCTGACAATGGACCGCAATTTACGTCAAAACTATTTAAGCGATACTTGGAGGATATTGATGTGAAACATGTTAGAAACACACCATTATACCTAGCCGCGAACGGTGAAGTGGAACGTCAGAATAGATCTTTAATGAAAAGGATAAGGATCACACAGGCAGATGCAATGGACTGGAAACGAGAACTGAGAAAGTATATAATGGAATTTAAGTTAATAGACTTAAATTCAGTTATCGCCGGGGCCACTCACGGATTGTGTTTCATGTTTTAGATTTACCCAACATGTGTGACGATATATTCTGTGACGTCATTTAGTCCTTTTTAGAATTTCATCGCAGCACGCAAGCTGTTTAAATTTTGTAAGCGGGCATATTTGTCGCATGTTAAACAGTTAACTCAGAATATATAATGAAACTTTAAGGATCCAACATATTTTTAATAAACTTGTAGTGGTATTGACACAGGTACATGTAGTTCTAGAGTGGGTCTTTGCCAATGAGATGAAGAACATGATCAGATGGAGTGTGAGATTCATCATTCTTAAGTAAGGATTGTCTCAATTTAGACCAATGCAAACATGGACTGGTGCTGCTATAGAATTTACAACTATTTATTGCCGTTATAATAAGCTGTCGGGTTGCTACATAAAATATTATGATTTTCGATCAGACCAGAACATTTTCAACTAGATGTTTTTCACTTGTCACCCTTAACCTGCTTATGAAATTAATTCTTAACATCTTTATATTATTTGTTGATATACTATATTTTATGATATACAAATACAATCAAATATCTTGTGGTTTGCTGTAGTTTTGGTAAGTATATTTATCTGTGTAGGTAAAATTTGTTGTTCACAAACCTTCATCTAGATTATTTAACATATATTATGTACCAGTTGTACTTTAAATAAAAATATCTATTTATCTATCTAGACATTTATCATATATATGGACCAAGTTGTGCGTTAAATAAAATAGCTATCTATCTACCTAGATTATTTAATATATATATATGTATCAAGTTGTACGTTAAATAATATTTATCTATCTATCTAGATTATTTAATATATATATATATATTTATATATTTACCAAGTTGTACGTTAAATAAAAATATCTATCTATCTACCTATCTGTAGGTATCTCATATCTGCTTCACAGCTTTGCAGCGAACCGCCCTTTTTATGGCGGTTGACAGAGTCTTTGTTTTCCTGGGTCAATGTGGCAGAATTCGCTGCATAGAATCTTAATGTTAACTATGAAATTTTAGGTTTTTGAATAAAACAGACTACACTTGTGTATCCCACGGTGTTTTCTAAATTTAAAGCACCAGTGTATCCCACGGTGCATCTTTACATTTTCATATATATCTATCTTCACATCTATCTATATACCTGGTTGCCATATTATCTTCGGGTAACCGACCATAGATCTATCTACATATACATGGTCTATGGTCTATCTATCTATATATATGTATTATATATTGTATGAATCTATCATATTATGAATAAAAGCTGTGGCCAGATGTCGCCAAACCATATATGTATTTTGTTTTAATGGCACCATCTGAGATAATGGAATTTAAGTTAATAAATGCGAGAAGCATGATATGAAAATTATCACAAAAAAGGATCAAAAGAAAAATGCACAAAATAGCGATGATAGTGGATACATGTTAGATAGAAGAGGGACGACAGATACCAAAGGGACAGTCAAACTCATAAATCCAAAACAAACTGACAACGCCATGGCCAAAAATGAAAAAGACAAACAGAAAAACAATAGTACACATGACACAACATAGAAAACTAAAGAATAAACAACACGAACCCCACCAAAAACAAGGGGTGATCTCAGGTGCTCCAGAAGGGTAAGAAGATCCTGCTCCACATGTGGTACCCGTTGTGTTGCTAATGTGATTACAAATCCGGTAAATAGTCTAATTCGGTAGGTCACATTCATTAGATAGATGTCTTATAATAAATATAAGAAGATTTGATATGATTGCTAATGTGACAAATATCCAGCTGAAACAAGAGGAGGTTGATGTAAGCAGCTATAGGTCACTACATTACCTTTAACAATGAGCAAAACCTATTAAAGAGAGATATTTAAAAATTGTTTCGACATGAAAACATGTGAAACAATGCAAATGAGAAATCCAAACATCTGATTTATGGATAAAGGCATGCACTTGCCGGTCCGATCTCTCGTCCAATCCTACGGTCCCAAACAGTTGGTAAAGGCGACATAGTGGCTGCACAACCCTACGCCTCTGAACATGCATGACGAGTAGATATCAAATAATGTCCACTCGTCCCACTGGCCAATCGGCCCACACTATGTCGCCACTTTATAAAAAAAATGCCCCACTCTTGTTTACCGACTCGCCCCAATTTGAAAAAGTATAAAATCAAATTGAACAATCAGTCTGACAACTCACTTATTAACGAAAAGGGTTTAAACCACACTGAATACAGGTCTGCCAACTCGCCCTACTTATAAAAATATCTTGCTTCCTTTAAGTATGTTAAGTTACTAATAGTTCGTATCCAGTCGTCCTAGTGTAGTGGAATATGTCGTGGCTTGATATGCTATAGTTCTTGAGTTCGAATCCCATCATATACACTGGATTTTTTCTACGTGAATTTTGATAGATCATAATCTTTTCCGTATAATTAATTTTAAGTTTTATAGTGGATTTGGCATTCCCGCCAAAATGTTACAGAACAAAGGAAAGCATGCATAACAAAGAAACTCAAACTGGGGTGATCTGGTAGGGGTGATCCGGCTCAGATCACTCATGTTAGAACAAAAGAGCTGGGATGTAATTAATAGTTTTACCATAAGGACGCGGTGTGTCAGTGTAAGATCATCCCGGAGGCCAGAGGGTGATCTTACACTGACACACCAAGTTCGAATGGGATAACTATTTTACATCCCAGCTGTTTTAGATTAGACGAAAAAACATTTACAATTCATAAAATCTAGTTTAGAACGCCACACAACCATTATTATATATACTTTATATATTACTATATGATGTATACCCTTTATGACCCCCTTACATGATGAGTAGATATCAAACAATGTCAACTCGCCCCACTCGCCAATCGGCCCACACTATATCGCCACTTTATGAAAAAATCGCCCCACTCTTGTAACCGACTCGCCCAACTTTAAAAAAGTGTAAAATCAAATTGAAAAATCAGTCTGACAACTCATTTATTTAACGAAAAGGGTTAAATTGTTTGGTGATATAAATCTTCGATAGAGGTAATGATCCTTCCGCAGGTTCACCTACGGAAACCTTGTTACGACTTTTACTTCCTCTAGGCGTTCAAGTTTGCGCGTCTTTTCGGCACACCGGTACGGTTGTTGCCAACCATTTCAAGGTCCAATCCGAGGCGCTTACTAAAACGCCCAATCGGTAGTAGCGACGGGCGGTGTGTACAAAGGGCAGGGACGTAATCAACGCGAGCTTATGACTCGCGCTTACTGGGAATTCCTCGTTCATGGGGAAGAATTACAAGCCCCAATCCCTAGCACGAAGGAGGTTCAACGGGTTACCCCACCTTTCCAGGCAAGGGCAAAGACTCGCTGATTCCTTCAGTGTAGCGCGCGTGCGGCCCCGAACATCTAAGGGCATCACAGACCTGTTATTGCAGAAAAAGAAACAGAGGAAAAGTAATATGTCACCCGACATTGTCGATCGGGTGACATAAAAATAATAAGAGCTGAGCAAAAACAATAAGTCTCCAAACAATTTGACTTGTTTTATTGTCCCATACAAGAATATATATGGTTTAGGGGTGGGGATCTCAACCATTTAAAAGTTTTTCATACATGTGGGGTGGGGTGACTCTCATAGACTCTCCCTATATTTCATTTGTTGTGTTTTATTCTTCCGTACAAGAATATATATGGTTTAGGGGTGGGGATCTTGACTGTTAACAAGTTTTAAAACAAGAGGGAGTACTTGTCTATCCCAAATTCATGTATTTGGTTTTTATGTTATATTTGTTATTCTCGTGGGATTTTGTCTGATGATTGGTCCGTTTCTGTGTGTGTTACATTGTAGTGTTGTGTCGTTGTTCTCCTCTTATGTTTGGTGCGTTTCCCTCAGTTTTAGTTTGTTACCCCGATTTTGTTTTTTGTCTATGGATTTAGCGGTATACTACTGTTGCCTTTATTTATTGTTATTCCTGTATATCTTTTCATCGAGGTGTCGCACGTTAGACGCGGACGGGCTACCGCGGGTCTCTCGACCATCGAGGCCGCCAAATACCTTTAAACGAGAAGACCTCATTTTGGGTGTCGCTTCTCTTCCTTCCACAATAAATCAATCATCATGCCTCTGTGCCTATAGGTAACATGCATAGTCGCATTTGTCATCCATTCTTATGATTATTCAGATTAAGTTATTTTGGGAGAAAAACGACAAAAAAGGAGTCCGGATATGATTCAGTCATCGGACTGACATTTAGTCATAGATGAGACTTCCGGTTTTAAAGATGCACAAATACAACCAATCGTATGATAGATAACAAAAATGAAAAATAAATAAGCCAATCAGAGCGTTCTCCATATCACGGTGTTTATATCGCAAGAACCACATTTATTATACCTCCTTATAGAGGACAATTATTTTTCGCGTTTATCTACATGTAAACTACGATTATACTACTTTAAAATATAGAGACTCTCTGTATTCTGTCTATTGTTTTCTTAGGAATGTTTACTATTTAAGCGGTCATACCAGTTGTATATATTAAAATAAGTAAAACATTTGACACAAGTACAACCAATCGTATGATGGATAACAAAAATGGAAAAAAAGAAAGCCATTCAAAGCGTTCTCAATATCATGGTGTTTAGATTGCAAGAATCACAACTATTATATCTCCTTAGAGAGGATAATTATTTTTCGCGTTTCATATCATGGTGTTTAGATCGCAAGAACCACAACTATAATACCTCCTTAGAGAAGACCATTATTTTTCGCGTTTATCTACATGTAAACTACGATTATACTACTTACAGACCTTCTAAAATTCAAACTTACCATTATTCCGTGCGTTCATCGTGTATCGTGCGTGTTGCGTGCGTGAATCGTGCGTGTATCGTGCGTGTACCAATCGTGCGTTCATCATTCATCGTTCCGTGTATTTTCCGTGTAACGTGCGTGCATCGTGTATTCTTAATCGTGTATCGTGCGTGTATCGTGCGCTCATCAAACATTCATTCTTAACCGTGTATCGTGCGTGTATCGTGCGTTCATAAATCATTCATTCTTAACCGTGCGTTCGTCAATCGTGTATAACTGTGTAGATCAGATAACGTGCATTTGTGAAACGTTCATCTCTAATTGTGTAACTTCATACATTGCGGTTTTTATATGATAGTCGGTTATAGAGCGGTTAAAGTATATGTATATATATATAATATATATGTATGTTCCGACTTTAAATAAAATTTACAGTCATACTTACTTTCTTGTAGACTCTTAAATAACTTCATCGTACATAACGTTCTTACAGATTCGTGACTTTTTGTGTAAATATTTTATCATCTGTAAAGATTTTGTGGTTATTCGGTGAATCTTGGTGGGACTGACGCATTTTTGATATAATGATACATGTTGTACGTACAAACAATAACATGATATTGACATTTCTACGACAGAAGAGTTAAAATTGGAATTTCTATTCAACTGAGCGAAAATGGACTTAAAAATCTACTGTTGGCCAACTGGTATTTGTTAAAAATATTCTGTCAATTAAAAACAAATGTGTGTTTGCAAAATTTAAATGTAGGGTAGCTCCACTAAAAAAATAGAAACTGGAAAGTATGAAAGAAAAGAAGTCCACGAGATGACATGTGTTGTAGCTCTACTATTGAAGATGAACTTCATGTCATTCTAAAATGCCCATTATAGTATAATATTATACATTTTAATGAACATTTTAACCCGCGGCTATAATTATCAGATAGCGAAAATTTAATATTTTTATTTAATAACGGCAATGTTGCTGCTATAGTCGCCAAAAACACCAACAATATTTTATAGAAAAGAAACTATGCAAATCCTTAAGCTTGGTTGTAAATCCTAGGTAGATTATAATTCTTCGCTTATTTGGCAAATTCCTATGCTACTAAGATATTTCGAAATATTTAAGTTTTGATAAATACCATTATAAATATCATTTTTATCTTAGTTTCTGATGGTCACATGCACGTTATGTTATTTCATTGAGAAAATACAATATACAAGATTGTCGGGTAAATGTGGATTGCGGATTAAAATGTTAAATGTCAAACATGAATTAACAAATTAAACTGAGGCGAATTAACACGAATATGTATATTCTCTTCAACAGTGTTTGAATTCTCTGTTCTGAATTTCATTTAAAGTAAGCTAAAATGTTTTGTGGAATATTGAATAAAAATAAACAATACATGTATTTGAAGGCATTATTTTAATTAAACAAATATAAGATCACGCAAATATATCATGTATTATTTTAAATTGAGGAACTTTTAAAACTTGAAATTGGATTTACAAGTTTAAGATATAATCTAGTTTTTTTTTTGTTTTTTTTTTTTGTTTGTTTTTATAAATTAGTTAAATATATGGTATTATTATAACAAGTCTTTACTTGAATGAAATAAACATGGAACACTTTCACTGATTCATTTTTCATTGTGTTCATGGTTGCCTATCAATGACACCGTTTTAATGTATGTCTAAAAGATTATAATCCGAAAAATAATTCACAATAGTACGTTGTTACTGACTAGGTTGGTCCCCTCCGTAAAACATTCAGTATGCCTTCGGAACATACAAATATTAAGGTATTGTCAAGAATTTCAATAACGGCCGGGAAACAAACTAGTTGTTAACCTTCTATGATTATTAAAGAATGACGGATGTTGTTGTTTTTTTTCGGTACGACGGTCTTAACACTGCTAAGGAATCCTTAGTGCACTAAGGATTTGACTATACATGCAATGCCGCTAAGGAATAGAAGGAGTGCTGTTAACTTGTATGTATTATTTTTATATATCGTGTTAGAGATTGATATTTAATGCATAAATTTCAAATTTTACAGAAAAATAATCATAAATAAACGAGATATTCAACATTATTTAGACACGTGCCGGTTTTTCTTTGATATGCCGAAAATCAATGAATCGTTTGACACGTGCCAAATAACATATATATGAATAGCAACTGATTAAACAATGACGATCTTTTTTATTTTAAGTGATTGTATCGAAAAGATTTATGCTTCAAATATTTAATTAATGTGTTGTTCTTATTTAAAATGATGAAAAGGACAAATAATTTTGCTGTTGTTTCATTTCTTTTGCAACAAAATTGTTTGCCACTTATAAATAAGAGTGTGGTCAGCTTGTTAAAATGTTTATGTAAGATATACGGAGACAAAAGGAATATATATATTTATAAGTGTTTTGTTTTTATTTTAATTCCGACAAAGATGCGTGTAAATACAAATCGTTTCACTAAAAATATGAGTAAATTCCGAAAACCATCATAAGAAACAACTATGTTAAGTTTCATGAAATGGATAAGCGGTTCTCAAGATACAGTGCGACATGCGGACGGACGGACGCCGGACATTTGTATACCAAAAAACGTCCCTTAAAAATGTTGACGGGCGTATAAAAAAGCGTAGTGCGCCCGTATGTCAGAAAGAAATCTGATTTGTATGTTTTTTGTCGAGTCTTCGACTTTAGTCGAAAAAGCGAGACTAAGCGATTCTACATTCCGTCGGCGTCTTTGAAATTTTAATGACCGTTTCTTAAACTATCCTGGATTTCTATTAAACTTGGACAGAAGCTTGCTAATAATCATAAGATAGTATCAAGAAGTTTTAAAACACTTATTAGATTCATAAACTGTCCTGGGTTTTTATCAAACTTGGACAGAAGCTTTTTTCAATCAAAAGATAGCATCAACAGGAATATTTTATTGATTTATTTCCTCATTTTTTTTTAACAAATTGTCTGCAGTGGCGGATCCAGAGGAGGGGTTCCGGGGGTCCGCACCCCCCCTTTATTTTGGCCGATCAATGCATTTGAATCGGGACAATTTTGCACCCCCCCCCCCCCTTTGCCCTGGGCTAACACCCCCCCTTTCGAAAATTCCTGCATCCGCCACTGGTCTGTTTA